>NC_052532.1:150734490-151053002 GCF_016699485.2 Gallus gallus | reverse complement strand
TAAAACAGAAGCGGCCCCAGCACTGAGTCTTGGGGACACCACTCGTGACTGGCCGCCAACTGGATTTGACTTCACTGACCACGACTCTTTGGGCCCAGCCATCCAGCCAGTGCTTCACCCAGCGGAGCATACACCCATCCAGAACACGGGCAGCCAACTTCTCCAGGAGAATGTTATGGAGGACAGCATCAAAGGCCTTACTGAAGTCCAGGTCGACCACACTGACAGCCTGAACCTCATCCACTAAGCAGTCATAGAATGAAATCAGGTCTGTCAGACAGGATATACCGTTTGTAAACCCATGCTGACAGGGCCTGATCCCCTGGTTGACCTTTAATTGTTCCATGATGGTTCCCGAGATTATTCATTCCATAACCTTCCCAGACACTGAGGTGAGACTGATAGGCCTGTAGCTACCAGGATCATCTTTCTAGCCCTTTTTGAAGATGGGTGTCACATTTGCTAGTTTCCAATCCACCGGGACATCCCCGGTTAGCCAGGACTGCTGCAATTTTGCTGCAAACAGGCTTGGCAACCACATCCGCCAATTCCCTCAGCACTCTAGGGTGCAATCCATCCGGCCCCATGGACTTGTAAGCATCCAGCTTTCGCAGCAGGTCCAAAACTATCTCGTCATGGATCATGAAGGGCTTATTCTGTTCCCCATCCCTATCTACCAGCGCAGGAGGCTGTGTTCCCAGGGAGTAACAAGTCTTATTATAAAAGACTGAGGCAAAGAAGGCATTAAGTACCTCAGCCTTATCCCTATCCTTGGTGACCAAGTTGCCCTCAGCATCCAACAAGGGATGGAGATTTTCCCTAGCTTTCCTCTTGCTGTTAATGTGTTTATAAAAGCATTTACTGTTTTCCTTTGCTTTAGTGGCCAAGCTCAGTTCTAGCTCCGCTTTGGCTTTTCTGATTTTCTCCCTGCACAGCTTCACTACCTACCTGTAATCCTCATAAGCAGCTTGCCCACTCTTCCAGAGACCATAAACTTTCCTTTTGTTCTTGAGATCCAGCCAAAGGTCTCTGTTCAGCCAGCCCAGCTTCCTTGCCCGTTGGCTCGTCTTCCGTGACATGGGGATGGTCAGGTCCTGCACCTTTAAAACAGTTTCCTTCAAATCTTCCCAGCCTTCCTGGGCTCCCACATTCTCCAAAACTACCTCTCAAGGGACCCTCTCAACCATGGTCCTAAAGAGGTTGAAGTCAACCCTCCGGAAGTCCAAGGTGGCAGTTCTGCTGACTCCCCTCCGTGGTTCAACTAGGATAGAGAAATCTAGCATCTCGTGATCACTTTGCCCCAGACGGCCTCCAACCTTTACATCCTACACCAGACCTTCTCTGTTAACAAACAGCAGGTCCAGGATATTGCTTCCCCTTCACCAGCTGAGTAAGGAAGTTATCTCCCACACACTCTAGGAACCTCCAGGACTGTTCCCTGTCAGCTGTATTATAATTCCAGCAGATGTCTGGGAAGTTGAAGTCTCCCATCAGAACAAGGGGGAGTGACCTAGAGATCTCACTCAACTGTTTATAAAGCCTCTCATCCACCTCTTCATTCTGGGTGGGTGTCCTGTAGCAGACTCCCACAATAATGTCAGTCTTGTTGGCCTCTGCTTTTATTCTGATCCATGTGCTCTCAACCTTATCATCAATATTATTAATTTCCACACATTCATAGTCTTTTTTAACATAGAGAGCTACACCACTGCCTTTCCTACCCAGCCTGTCTCTTTTGAAAAGCTAGTAGCCCTCCATCACTGCACTCCAGCTGTGGGAGTCGTTCCACCACATTTCCATGACAGCAACTATATCATAACTTTCCGAACACACAATGGCCTCCAGCTCCTCTTCTTTATTACCCATGCTGCATGCATTAGTGTAAAGGTACCTGAGCTCAGTCTCCTTGCAAGTGGCAGTAACCCTGATACCCTCATGACAACACTCAGGTGCTTCCACAGCCACCAACCTCATACCTGCCCTCATGTTCTTCCGACAAAGGGGTGAGTCATCGTCCTCTTTCACCAAGGCACAGGACCATGGGGTCTTACAAGCACATCCTTCTCCTTCAAGCACAGGGACGTTACGTTCAGGCTCTGTATTAGTGACCCCAGTTACACCCCCACCCCCCTTCATACCTAGTTTAAAGCTCTCTGAATGAACCTACCCAACTCCCGTCTTAAGACCCCTCTCGACTGGTGGCAGAAGCCACTCCTATCAGCCGCTGACTGGCCCAGTCTCTTGCAAACAGAGCCGAGGTCAAAAAACCCAAACCCCTGCTGGACACACCAAGCTCTGAGCCAGGTATTAATCCATTGGCTCATTATATCAAGTCCCTCATTATTCCCTATAGCTGGAGGGATAGAGGAGAACGCAACTTGTGCTCCTGAACCCTTTACCTGTCTCCCCAAGGCTCTGAAATCCTTTTTCAGAGTCCTTAGAGAAGTTCTGCCTAAATCATCACTACCAACCTGAAACAACAGCAAGGGATAGTATTCAGTGGACCAGACTAGGGAAGGAAGTTTCTTCCTCACATCCTTAACCTGGGCTCCCAGGAGGCAGCAGACCTCCCTATGTAGAGGGTTTGGTCTACATATTGGCCCTTCTGCTCCCTTCAGCAGAGAGTCACCAATAACAATGACCCGTTTTTCCTAGTCAATGAAGTTTTAATGCTAGGCGAGGACTGGTCAGACTTGGGGAGCACCACCAACTGGGGAGAACCGTCATCACCACCATTGTCCACTTGTCCCTGCAGAGCACTGTACCTGTTTTGCAGGGGCAGCTGTGGAAGCTGGGGACTCACCGGGAGGGCGCACCTGCATTGCCAAGCAGGGGCCTTATGCCACTGCCCTACATCCCCCAATTCTTTGCCGTTGTTCCTGAGGGGAGGAGAGGATAGTGGGTTCACTAAAGCAGGAACACTGTCTGCATGCTGGTTCCCCTCTGTCACCTGTTTGCAAGGCGGCAGTGGGTGACTTACTCCATGCAGAGCCTCGTCTGGCTGCCTAGATCTAGGGGCCGATAGGGTTTGGTACCAGCAATTAATCTCCCTCTCACATTCCTTTATGCTCCTCAGCCTCTCCACCTCATCCTTCAAGTTGACCATAAGGCTGAGTAAATAGTTTACCTGGTCACATCGTACATAATCACTGCCTCCCTCACCTAGCACTGCAAAGGCCTGTAGCGCCAGGCTCTGGCCCTCACTACAGCCAGAGAACTGCACACCAGCATCTTGGTTTGGGATCTCAGTCTGAGTATCCTCATTTTTCTTGGCATCAGCCTTCCTTTCATATGTGTAGGGGGCCTCAGTCTGGGTCTTCACAGTCTTCTTGGCTGCTGCTTTCCTTTTGTGAGAGCATGGGACCTCTGTCTGGGTCACCTCATTATTTCTGGCAGCAGCCTTCCGCCGGGGCGCAGCCATGGCTAAGCAGAATACTTACCAGCACTGTACAGGAAGCCACGTGATTCACATGCTGTTAATGACTCTCTGCTGCCTACATCTTCATTATCAGACTGATATATCCGAACCAGTAATGGTATTAACAGTCAAGAGTGTACTGATTTGTCAGGAATGCTGCCCAGCATGAACAACTCAGTTGCTCTTTATAGAAGTATCATATTGTTTTCAAGTGCTGAATGAGAATTAAGGGGTAGTAAGTTGACTCTTACAATGTCAGAACTGTTAGCATGTTCAGCATATCAGTGAATGGTACATGCCAGTACTTTTACAGACTTATCACTACAGAGCAGGCTGAGGAATCATTAAAAACTTTTTTTTACACAATAGTATACTCATAGTATACTATGTATACTATATAAATAGTATACTATACAAATAGTATGCTATTACATACTATAATATATATAATATATAATATATATTATATATATAATATAATGTATATACATACTATAATATATATTTGTAAGTATACAAATAGTACCTTATCGTCAGTCTACACCAATTTAGGAAGAAAGCAGGATACTGTATTTGTCACTAACATTAAACTGGAGAGAATGGCTTATGGGTGATTATCTCCATTATCATCATTTTTTAGGAAAGCTATGATACTTTGGAACAGGATCATCTGAATGCTAACCATCAGCACTGCATATCAAGTCTCAAAACATCTATGAATTGAGATAAGAATATGACTTTATGTGATTATATCTGAGACACACTTGTACTTTCTGTGTGAGTCACTGAAGGTGCAGGTAGTAAAGGCTCCTTACATAACGTAGGAAGAAGCAAGTCGCCAAAAGTTAATGCCTTTACAAAAATTACTGACTTTCATCATTACAGCAGATCTGTAGAGAAGAAATTTTAGTAATCCAGCAGATGTTACAAAAAGTGGATTTTACCTGCTTGTACTGCAAGAGAGATTATACAAGCCCTTTTCTACTTGTTACTGAATTTTATTTGGCTTGAAGAATTACCCATGTTATTCAGAACATTTTTGGATATACTTAATGTATGGTACTGTGATTTTGTTAAAAGTGATGCATCAAATGAAATTCATCAAATCCAACTGAATTTCTGCTACTTGAGATATTGAAATCTAAGCTAATCCCTTTAAAATTCATGGATGGACAATGGGAAGGTGTCACAAATATCTGAAAATAGATTAAGAGTTTTTGATTTCACAGTGTTGATTTGTCTTTATTGACCAAAGGGTAAGCAAGAGAACTTAATATTTTACAAAGGGAAATAAAATGTGAATAGAGTCAGTGTTTTTGATAAGGTGATATGGCTGGTTGAAATCATTCATATTCATGAATAATAATTTGACTTTTTCACTTCTATTTGTTGAGTTGCTTTTTACAAGCATAAACTTGAACTTGGAATATTAGTACCATTTAGAATTTCCTTTCTTCCATTACATTTTTTTTACTTATTTTTTTATAAATGTCACTATGCAAGAGGAAGAATACCTTAAATGCAACAACTTGAAAAATTGGAATATGAGTGTGTGGAGTATGATGGCTGTCATCATCTGTGGATGACAAGGGATGGAAGTCCGTAGATTCATAGATTCATAGAATAATTGAATACTGCAGGTTGGAAGGGACTCATTAGGATTATCCAGTTCAACTCCTGGCTGCACACAGGACCATCCAAAAATCAGACTACATGTCTGAGAGCGTTGTCCAGATGCTTCTTGAACTCTGTCAAGCTTGGTACTGTGACCATTTCTCTGGGCAATCTGTTCTAGAGCCTAACACCCTCTCCGTGAAGAATCTTTTCCTGATATCCAACCTGAGTTAATAAGATGGAATAAAAAGAGATCAAATTGTGAAGACTCTGAACTGTAAAAACAAACATTTATATATAAAGAAAGAAATGAAAGCTAATGTAGTAGCTGAAAATATGGAAACTGTAAAAAGGACAATGTATACAGATGATGGTTGCAGTAACTACTTTTTTTTTTTTTTTTTTTTTCCCCTGTTTTTCACAGTAACTATGAAAATTCCAAGGTCAAGTGAGTTTTTTGCAGCAACCAAAATGGAAAATGTGATACAGTTATTTGAATAGCAGCATAACTATAGAAAAGGATTTCTAATCTGGGATGCATTTGGAAAGAAGTTGAGGAATGTGTACTCATTACTAATCTTATAGTCTAAGGTTAAAAAAATTGGACATTGAACATTGTTTGATTAAAGGAAACAGCCAAAGTGTTTTTCAGGAATAACAGCAATCCACCAACAAAACCTTTTACACTCACTGAGCATTGTCATATTACAGTCTGTAGGGGCTGCATTAGTATGACAGTCCATATTACTCACATCTACTAGTAAATAGCTTCTGTGAGGCCCTCATCTAATTAATATCTTCACAAGGATCTAATACAGAGAATAAAATTCATTTCACTTCAGCTTAAGTATCAAGAATTTAGATATCTTCACAATTCATCTAAATTTCCTCCACAGACACGAGAGATAGGAGGATCTCCAGAGATGCCTTTATCATGTGTCATGGTTTTGTAATTTTGTTATCAGTATTCCACATCATAACATCATGTAAAGCACGGGTAATTAAAGAGTTGATACTCCAGTTCCATGGACTGACATCTTTCCGGATACCTGCTTCTCAAATGAGAAGAAGAACTACATATCCCAGGGGACCTCATGGTCAGAGAGGAAGATACATCACAGAAGTCACAGGATCTTGCTCTTGGACAGGAGCTTGCTCTCTCTTGCTGCCTGGCAGAGGGTGTGGGTGTGCTTCCAAGCCATGTGCCTTCAGTTTGAAGTAGACCTTTCAGTTTCGGAAACTCTCTCTGTCTTATTTTATTTGATTTATTAGCCTCAATTTCAATTAGATTGTATTATATTGTGTTTTCTTGCATTCCGATATCATAGTAAAATTTAGTTTTCCTCATTAGATCGTTGTCGCTGTTCTGTTTTTGAGCCCAGCTCCTATCTCCCTACCCTTTCCCTTTTTCCATTCCCATTTTTTGGGGGACAGGGGGCCCATGGGCCTACTGTCCCCCTGTCACGGGCATAGATTGATCTAGATAACTCCATGACATCATCTTTCTAATGGATAACTATTTAAAAATGAACTAATAACTCTCTGGAGGTCTCACTCCTTCTCTCTTTCTATGAAGTATAGATATCTAACTTGAACTGCATGCTTCACCTTCAAATGGCTGGTGAGATTAAATGAATATCACTTATAATCTCTTTCCCCCTAGTGAGCTGGATTTCCAGCATGTACTGTATTACTCCAGTTTTACTGTTATATCCATATTCACAGGTACAGGAAAAAACTGTTTTGAAAAACTCTTTTGCTTTTGTTGTGAAAAAATATATATATATCTGTATTATTTCTTTATTCACACATTTTTGAAAATATTTTGACCCTTGAATATTCTTTGTTCTAAAACATAAAAGCAGTGAAATTTAAGCAGATTAAGCAGAAGAAGCAAATAAATACATTAATTATTGCAATCTTTCTTTATCCTAGGTTCCCGAGACAACTGCATTCAGAAGGATCACTACATCCTTGTGATTTGTATATTCTGTTTGTATGAAGTGAACGTAACATCAACAATAACAACAGCAGCAACAACAAAAAAAACCCACACAAAAGCAGAACAAATAAAAACCCATTAAACTTCACAGATAAACAAAACAAACACATAGATATGTTAACACATCCTTTCTACTAATGTCATCATAGATTCCACTCAAAAAGACCATTCAAAATATAAATTTGAAAAAATATATGTATATATATAGGCATTTATATCATAGGTGCTAGACTGATTTCTGCATGATTAGCAAATTTCTGAACGCGACACGAGCAAAAATCAGAGTACTAATATATATTCCCCACGAAAAAAAAAATTACCTTGATGGAAACCATCTCCTTATCTTTACTGCAAAAAATAAGAATTACTCATTTAGAGATGTGGCCATCATTAGCGGCCTTGGCTGCCATGACCAAAAAGAATTCATAGAGTTTAAGTTCCTCAGGAGCATGAAGAAGACAAGTAGCAAAATAAATAACATCATAAGTGTAGGTTTCAGTTCCTAGAAATGATTTGCTCAGGGAACTGTCAAGACTTCCAAGAAAGCCTGTCTTGAAAAGCATAGGGGCCCAGAAGTGGTGTGAGATTTTCAGAGGTACATTGCTCAAAACACAAGAGATGTTTGTTTCTATAAGTGTGTGTGTGGGGGGGGGGGGGGGGGGGGGGGGGGGGGGGGAGGGGGGGGCGGGCGCAGGGAGCAGAGGGAAGGAGCAGACATAGAAATAAGTCAATCTTGTTGAGCAGTTAAGAGCTTCTTTCCCTTGGCTTTTAAGGGTAAGGTCAGCTGCCAGATCTCTATTCAAAGAAGTGATGATGAAGCAAATGGTGAATCCCTGGCAGTAGAGGAGATTTGAGCTGAGGAGCATCTGTACTAATAGAACATGTAGGTCTATGGGACATGATGGGATGCATATGACACAGTTCAAAGACATTATTGCAATATCAGTCTGTCAACTTCAAAAAGCCATCAAGATCATGGGAAATCACAGATGTTCAAAAAAAGGATGAATGTGTCCATCAAGGGTACAATGTGTGTGTGTATATATATATATATGTATATTTAAATGAAACTAGAATAATAGACCCGGAAGTTTTACTTCAGCCCCCGGGAAGGCAATGGAACTGGTCCTCTTGTAAGATTTTTCCCCACAAATGCAGGACAAATAGGAGATTGGAGAAAGCCATCATGGATTTTTCAAAGGTAAACTGCACTTAACCAATCTGCTTACCTTCTATGATGAAATGGTTTCTTCAGTTAATGGAGGAGAGTAGTGAACCTTCATTTATCTAGACTTTCATAAGTTGTTTAACATTCTCTCTTATGTCATTCTTGAAACTTGTAAGGTACAGACCGGACAAATCAGCCTCAAGGTGAATCAAAAACTGCCTAAATTGATGAACTCAAAAGGTGTTGATTAGTAACTCAAACTAGCAACTAGTCATGACTGGAATTCCTTGGGCCTTTAAAAAAAAAAGTGGCTGATGGAATTGAATATACTGTAATTAGATTTGCAAGGTGTACCACACTGGTAGAAGAGGTAGATACACAGGGCAGGAGAAAAAAAGACAGTTAACAAACATAAATGGAAATCCTACAGCTGTAATAGAATAACTACAACCAGAAATACAAACTGTGGAGTTACAGGCTGGAAAGAAGCTGTACTGGTGGACAGTGAACTAAATGTGAATCAGCATTGTGCCCTTGCAGCACTGGAATCAAACCATGTCCATGGCTGCAGCAACAACTCTATCACCGTTAGAGAAAGGGATGAGATTATTCCTCTCTATTTAGTTCTTGTAAAGTCAAACCTTTCATATTATACTCTGTTTTGGTACTGCAGTACAAGACAGACTGAACAATTGCAGAGGGATTAGAGAAAGATCATCATGTTTAGAGTGATGCAGAACTTAACTTATGAATAAAAGCCGAAGAAATTGTTGATTGATTGATTGATTGATTTTTCCAGGTGAGGGAAGAGAAGGCTCAGGAGGGACCTACTCAGAGCTTTCCACTACCTGTATGGTAGTTGTAGAGGAGTTGGAGTCATTCTTTTCACAAGGTTGCAATGTGAACAAGTAAGAGACAGCAGATGTGAGTTTTTTAGGAGAAATTCCATTTATATTTGGAGGGGGGGGGGGGGGGGGGTGGGCAAGGAGAGGGTGGAAAAAGCTTGAGAAGAATTAAATAGGATATGCTGCTCAGACCAGTGATGGAATCTATAAATATTCAAGACAGCTTGACACGGTGACTACTTAGTCTAAAGCCCTGCTTTCCATAGAAGGCTCGATCAGAGTATATCCAGAGATCCTTTCCAGCCTAGAACTTTCTATCATTCTATCATTTTATCTTTACACAACTAAATTTTATTTGATTCATGAAGGACCACCAGCAAAACTAATCTGACTTCACTGAAGAATTAGATTTAAAGTGGACTAGTTTTATTACAACAGCCTCCTCTGTGGATGCTCTCATTAACCATTCCAGGAGTTTTAAGTTGATTTACTGTAATTCATAATTCACTTTCCCCTCATTTAATTGAAAAGCCAGTATTTTCTCAAAATCATAAGTATGCTCCATGTTTTAATGTTTATACTTAAATATTGAATATGTGCTCAGAATGTTGGTTAATCACGTTTAAATTAATAAACCCATGTTTAGAAAATTGCAACTCTTTCCAGTTAGAACATTAAGATACCTCTAAAATTCATCATCAGTGGATAATGAAGGGTTCCATCTGTACTGTACCCGTCTGGTCACTTGATGAAGACATCTCAATTGGTACATTCTCATTCAGGCATTTATGTTGTACTGGTACAGCTGCCAGTTTATTTGCCTAACTATCCATCTGCAACAGAAACATTATGATTTGGAAATACTGGTGGATTTGGAACCAGACTTCAATCATTACAGAAAAGTGCACTTTGCCACCTTCCAGAGAATATCATCATAAGGTTAAAGTGTCTAGTATCACCCATTAATCATGTCTGGGTCTTTTTAAAGTCAGACACAGCATGGATATTCATATGCCTTCCTTTGTTAGAATATTGTAAAACATGGACTTTTAAGAAAGAGACCTGAGGATGCAGCATGAATGCTGATTTTCACTGATACATAACCATAAGGAGGGGAGCAGTGGACAACCCATAAATCTGTCCTCTCTGCAGTGATTTTCAATCTCACAGAAATATCACGTGGTGGTCCACTTATCTATGCAGCAGAATACTTATTGTGCAGAGGCACAAAAAGTACCATGTCAGCTTCTTTCATCTTAATTGCTTTCACTCTTGTTGCATGGAAGCAAGTACATGAAAATGTGTAGTGATCTCTTGAACTGATCTGTAGGTCAATATGGAATGTGCAGCTCGCTGTATCTTATGTGATATGACAAAATGACCCTGAAAAGAAATGCAAGATAGTTTGTTTCTGTGCTATGAAAAAAAAACAAAAACAATGAAAAAAAAGAGAGAAAAGAAAGAAAGGAAGGAAGGAAGGAAGGAAGGAAGGAAGGAAGGAAGGAAGGAAGGAAGGAAGGAAGGAAGGAAGGAAGGAAGGAAGGAAGGAAGGAAGGAAGGAAGGAAGGAAGGAAGGAAGGAAGGAAGGAAGGAAGGAAGGAAGGAAGGAAGGAAGGAAGGAAGGAAGGAAGGAAGGAAGGAAGGAAGGAAGGAAGGAAGGAAGGAAGGAAGGAAGGAAGGAAGGAAGGAAGGAAGGAAGGAAGGAAGGAAGGAAGGAAGGAAGGAAGGAAGGAAGGAAGGAAGGAAGGAAGGAAGGAAGGAAGGAAGGAAGGAAGGAAGGAAGGAAGGAAGGAAGGAAGGAAGGAAGGAAGGAAGGAAGGAAGGAAGGAAGGAAGGAAGGAAAAACCTAGGAGAGAGGTAGTAGGTTTTGTCCAGTTTAATGCAATTTCTTGGAAATCTGTTTTGGATTTCTGAAAAAAAATCATTCTTTAAAAAATGTTTGTACCCTAAAGAAAAAAGTGTGCTTTCAAAGTCAGATAATAATGATGCATAAATTGCCTGCTTTGATGCTTTGTTAAAACTCTTTGAAGCTTGGGGCTAATCTGGATATAGGTAATATAGAGATAGGCAGAGTTGATCAGACCAAAAAAAAAAAAAAAAAAAAAAAAGCCACACCAACAAAATATAACTTTTCAAGTTCTTCCGATCATTCCTTTGCATCACTGCACCTAATTCACATTTCTTAAACAGTCTGTAACCTGTGTCAGTCTCCAAGAACAATGATGCATTTGTAAGAGCTGATTCAGCGAATGAGGACTCACAAGAATATCCATTCAGGGAGGTTGTGAATACAAAAAGGAAATGAGGGCCTTATGCAACTCTCTGCTCTGAACAGGTCCACAGTGAAGCCCTGTTTTTTTTGTGGGTTTTTTTGTTTGTTTGTTTTTTGTTGTTTTGGTTTTTTTTTTTTGAGATGTACACTCAACAATAAGCTATGTATAACAGTCATCAAACTTAAAACATATAATGAAATGTTACAAATGTGTCTTTAGCCCTTCATTTCATGCACAATTGCTGTGAGAGTTCACCTCAAAGGAAAATATAACCTCAGTCTATAGGAGTAATTGTAAATGAGAGGAAGAAGATTGCTCTTCATTATTCTTAGAATTGATTTCTACTTTAGAAGAAAGTGTAATGTTGGTGAAGAAATATCATTTATACTAGAGACTTGTCTTAATAGATCTCTTGCCAGAGTTCCTTTTGATTATACCACTGGCTCATTTAGCACAGCCCACTTCATATACCTGGGCCTTATATTTCTAATGTCACAACAATGAGCAGTCTCATCTTAAAGGGTAATAACATCTGCTATGTTATTCACAGAAACCTTTCTATTACAATATACTGTCTATACTTATCATCTCTACAATGCATAATGGCCTCAGTAAATTACTAAGTGCTGAAAAGAGCACAAGGCTTGGGAGGTCCCAGAGGGTGCCTGAGTGTGTTTTGGGCTCTGACACCCTGGCCTTTCTTACCAGTAGATGAGTGGTTTCGAAGAGGGCTAGACGGGTGTTGGGCAATACTAGCAGACTCTGTGTCCAGTTGAAACCATGGGAAGCTGCAAGAAACTCATCCATGACTGGCAGTGCTATGACCAGGACAGTAAACAGGGCCCTGATCAGAAAGGAACTGCACTGAGCCTGTGGGTGACCTGCTCTGCTCACCAGCAGGCTTGGGCTACAGCCCTGTTGACCTCCTCAACCAATAGCAGTGCATTAATAAATATTCTGCAGGTGTGCAGCAAACAGGAGGCACAGACGCTGACCACTTGGCAGAAAGCTGTGCCCCCTGTTTCTGTTCCACTGGCAGCCAGTAGGACTAATGCAACTAGTCAACTGGAATTCTGGGTTGTTCATGTGAACATCAGCTTTCAGACTGTACTGTGTGCCTGGGGCTATTTCCTGCGATATAGCAAGAATAGTATACCCACAGAAAGTGTGCCCAAGTAAATGAGCTGTTCTGCCTGGTATCCAAACTCCAGGAAGAAGTGAGGAGACTGAGGAATCTGGGAGTTTGAGAGAGTGACAGTTCAATAGAATTGTGCTCTGTCCTCTCTGGCATGCTCATACCAACCTAGCACAGCCAATTCTGAGGCAGATGCAGTATGTAATCTACATCAAAATAAGTGCAGCAACTTGAGGGTCAACAAGGAGTGGCACCAAGTTACTGCACATAGCTTTAAGTGGAGCCCCTGTCTGCCCACTCAGCTTCTATTATTGAGTAGAGGCGAGGCTCTGGGTATGGCAGATAAGGAAGGTGAAGTTAGAAGATGTACCTTTGCAGGTTCTCCAAGCAAGATCAGATCAACCTTGTAGCAAGGGCAATATCAAGACCAGTACCAGGAAAATACAATAGCAAGTTGTAAACACAAATTCCCTCTGGAAGGTAAAGGAAAATCCTACCTGTAAACAAGATCATCTTCAAAGAGATGTTACATGGAATCATAGAATCACAGAATCCTTAAAGTTGGAAAGAAACTGTAAAGGTCACGTAGTCCAACTCCTCTGCAATGAACAGTTATATGCACGGCTAGACCAGGTTGCCCAGGGCCTGATCCAGTCTCACCCTGAAAGTCTCCACGGATGGGGTATCAGCAACATCTCTGGTCAACCTGTTCCAGTGCCTCACCACCCTCTGTAAAAGACTTTTTCCTTCTATCCAATGGAAATCTACCCTCATTGAGCTTGAAGCCATTTCCCCTTTTTCTATCACCACAGACACTGCTAAAGAGTCTGACCCCTTATTTTCTGTAGCTCCTTTTTAGATATTGAAAGGCTACTATCAGGTCACCTCGCAGCTTTCTCTTCTCCAAGCTGAACAGCCCCAGCTCTCTCAGCCTGTCTTCATAGGAGGTGTTCTGTTCCTTGGATAATTTTTGTGGCCCTCCCCTGGACATGCTCCAACAGGTCCATGTCTCTCCTGTACCAAGGACTCCACATTTGGACATAGTACTCCACATGAGGACTCTCCAGCACAGAATGGAGGTGCAGGATCACCTCCCTTGACCAGCTGATCATGCTTCTTTTGATGCAGCCCAGGATATGGTTGGCTTTCTGGGCTGTGAGGGTACACTGCTGGCTCATGTCCAGCTTCCCATCCATCAGTATCCCCAGTGCAGGGCTGTACTCAATCCTTTCATCCCCCAGCTTGTACTGGCAGTGCGGGTTGCCTTGACCCAGGTGCAAGACCTTGCACTTGGATTTGTTGAACCTCATGAGGTTCACCTGGACCCACCACTGAAGCCTGACTAGGTCCCTCTGGATGGCATCCTGTCTCTCCGGTGTGTCAACTACACATCACAACTTGGTGTCATCAGCAAACTTGCTGAGGGTGCACTTGGTCCCACTGTCAATGCCATTGATGAGTATATTAAAATGTACCAGTCTCAGCACTGATACCTAGAGGACACCACTCTTCACTCATCTTCATCCAGACATGAAGCCATTGACCACCACTCTCTGGACTCAATCCTTCAGGCAGTTCTTCAGCCCACCCATCAAACCCATATCTTTCCAATTTGGAGAGAAGGATGTTGTGGGGTACCACGTTAAAGGCTTTACTGAAGTCCGGATAGATGACATCAGTGCCTCTTCCTTTGTCCATTGATGTAGTGGCACCATCCTAGAAGGACACTAGGTTACGTAAGCAGGATCTGTCCAAGGTGAAGCCAACATGTTTCTCCCATATCACCTCCTTATCTTCTGTGTGCCTTATCATAGCTTCCAGGAGTATTTACTCCATGACCTTTCCAAGCAAAGAGGTGAGGCTGATAAGTCAGTAGTTCCCAGAGTTGTCTTTTTTACCCTTCTTAAAAGTGGGTATGTTGACATCATTTTTTTGGTCACCAGGGACCTGATTGCCACAACCTTTAAAATATAGTTGAGTATCCTGCCTCCCTGGGACTAGGATCAGGAATATCAACTGTAATTCTATAAGCTCAGTACAGCCTTTGGATTATTACCCACTACTGCTCTTTCTAGTGAGTACCAGAAATGTTGCAACAAGAAGCCTGAGGACAATCAAAAGACATTTTGAGGCCACGAGAAGATAGGTAAAGAACTTCGGGAGCACATGTTATCAACAGTTTACGGGCTGGTTTGGTCCAGTTCCGTGACTAGTGGGGCAGAGGAATTTTGCAAAATCTGCACCTCCGGAAAAGAGAAACAGAGGACCCCAAAATAATTAAAAACAGCGGCAATGATCTGAAGAGAAACAAACTAATTTACTAAATACAGTATTAGAATACAAGATAGCACACTATAATACAATATAATTAGAATTGAAGCAAATAAATCAAATATAATGAGAGATTATCTGAAAGCTGTAGGCCTTACAGTAGTGCTGAGGTGATGCGTGCGGTCAGGACAAGTGACAGGGAGGAGAACCAAGGTCACATCAGGTGACCTTGCCAGGGGTTATATCTCCTCTCCGACCCCAAAGCCCCCTGGGGTATGTATTTCTTCTCTCTGGACAGGTGCCCAGAACAGGAGCATTAACTCTGTAACTCCCAGTGCACTACATGATGTTATGATGAGGAATACCAGTAACCAAAAATCATAAAACTATAACACATATAATCTTTTCTTCAATCCTCTCAGTAATACAGAGGGATGCAGAAAGAAATATAAAGAAATATAAGAAGTAATCAGTACAGTATTTCTGTCAGAATTTTGGATGATGAAATGGCTGTATTATTAGTGAATGGGCGTACATCTGTCTGGTGGTCAGTCGGCAAGTAGCATTTTCAAGGGTTCAGTCCTAAGGCTGATGCTGTTCAACATTTTTGTCAATGATCTGGATGCAGGATTTGATTGTATCCTTAGCAAATTCACTGATGATACTGAACTGGTAGATGCTGTTGATTCTGGTGTGATGAAAGGCATTACAGAAGTATCTAGATAGACTGAAGCATTGCATAATCAGAAATGGCATGAAATTCAGCAGATGTATGTACTAGGTCCTGCAGTTGAGATGGAGTAATGCTGGACACAAGTTCAGTCTGGGAGACAAGTGGCTGGAGAGAAGCTCCGGGGGTACTGGTCAACAGCAACATTAGTCAGCAATGTACTCTGGTAGCCAAGAGGTCAAGTTACATTTTCGGTTACATTAAACACAGTAATATCATCTTGCTGAAAGAGGTAATTCTCACAGTGTATTTGTGAGACTAATCACTGATGTGACCTCATCTTGAGTATTATGTGCATTGTGGGCTCCTTGATATAGAAGTTGTATTAAGACACTTGAATGTGTTCAAACAACAGAAACAAAGTTGATTATGGGGGCAGAAGGCATGTCCTGTGAGGAGAGTCTGAGGTTACTTTGTCATGTAGCTAGTGATAGAACTAGAGGGAACGGCTTCAAGCTGTGCCAGGGAAGGTTCGGGATAACGTGTTTTATTTGTTAGGAAATATTACTTCTCTGAAAGGGTGGTCAGACACTGGAATGGGCTGCCCAGAGTGGAATCACTGACCCTGGAGGTGTTCAAGGAATGTTTGGACCTTGTATTGAGGGACATGTTTTAATGAGAACTATTGGTGATGGGTGGATGGTTGGACTGGGTGACGCTGTGGGTCTTTTCCAACCTTGGTGATTTTATGATTCTATGATTCTATACTTGATTTGTCTTTTTTGGAGAAAAATCAGCCAAGAAGGAGGCTCAAGAGGTAACCTCCAGGATGAGGAGGGGGAATGGAGATATAAGTTCTGATCTCCTCTCCCTGGTAACCAGTGATAGCACATGCAGAAATAGCAGAAAGCTGAATGAGTGAATGTTCAGACTAGATATTGGGAAAAATTTCTTTACCATGAGAGTGGTCAAACACAGAAACAAGCTTTCTAAGCAAGGCAGTGGATATCCCATGCTAATCAGTGTTCAAGAAGCATTTGGAGAATGCCCTCATTAATATATTTTAACTTTTGTTTAACTCTGAAATGGTCAGTTATTTGGACTTGATCTTTTTTAAGGCCCTTTCAATCAAACTATTATGTTCTTTTTCTGTTCTAAACTTAAGAGTTATTTTCTGCTATGAACTGGAAAGAAATGTGGAAAAAAACTAAAAGCTCAAAAGAAATTGGGCCCAGAGGGGTTAAATATGCAGCATACTGTGTACAGGTAGCAGAAGTGACAGCACTAAAAACATTTAGTACTAAGAAGGTAGGAATGGTGTGACCCGTCCCACACTCATGCATCTTTTTTATTGGGTGTTGTCACTTTCCTGCAGCTATCAATTCATGCCTGATAGAATAATATAAAAACTACATCACGTAATTATATGCTATTATATTCATGTGAGAGAGTCTTTTTTACCTTCTCAAAACTAGTGGGATATTTGCACCCAAAGTATTGGATTGTCTTTACACTTTTCTTCTTTTCTTTCACCAGACATATCTACTAACCTTCTTTTAAGTATAGTAAATTCAAAATAAAAATAATAGAAAGAAGAATATACGTATTTCCTAAAATCCTTTTAGCAAATCAGAAATGCTGTCAAAGCTGTGAGCAAAAACCTGCTACAATGACTGTGTGTGCGATTCATCTGAACAAATGTAAACTTTTATAATACAGGCTTCTACTATGTGTAGGAACAGAAAAGCATGCTTCAGTAGATTATGACAGATCTCATTGTAAAAAGTATCTCAAACATGTCATTTAAGCCAATACCAAAAATGTTTTGTTTGATTGGTTTGTTTTCTTATATTTTTCTACTGATTACAGAACACCTTTAAGATGACCAGCATTACACTGGTATTTTCACCATATACATCTTAGTTTGGGTAGGATTAATTTTCATTGGAAATCAAAATACTACATGCAATGTAGTAACAGTTGTATTAATAATCTGCTAGACACAAATAGATAGCTTTGTAGATATACTGATAGCAGTTATTCTGAAATCTTATCTTTGTTTACTAATTAGGAAACACAAAATAGAAATTATTTTTAGATTAAGATGGCTCTTTCGGTTGCTTACTAGTACCATACGTGATTCTTGACTAAAAAGAATCTTGCCATTAGTAAATATGGTATGCTAATCATATTTATAGTATAAACATAATAATCTAATAAATATTGATACTAGTTTAATTTCTGGGAAATATAATTTTGAAAATATATATTTTACTATATTAGATACTTTCTTTATACAATATTCGTGCAAAGTTGGTAAAATAAAGGATAGAAAAATGTTGAAAATATGTTTTTAAAAGCTTATGCTGCCCTATGTAGTGCATTTTTAAAGCCAGACTGTTCTGCTTCTGCTATGCTTTTTTAACAAAGAATCATGGAATCACAGGATCATAGAATGGCCTGGGTTGAAAAGAACCTCAAAGATAATAGTTTCCACCCCCCTGCTATATGCAGAGTTGCCAGCCACTAGATCAGACTGCCCAGAGCCACATCCAGACTGGCCTTGAATGACTCCAGCGATGGGACATCTGAAACCTCCTTGGGCAACCCGTTCCAGTGTGTCACCACCCTCAATAAATATAAATATTTATTTAAAATTTAACAAGAGAAAACATTAACATTATCTGTTCCCCAGTGCTTAAATCTACTGCTTTCTGAATTATTTTTAATGTTTAGAAATTCATCTTGGAAATCAAAATATTTGTTTATACTCAGTACACTGTGAATACAGAGGTGTGCTCTGATCAAAGCCTTTCCTCACCCTATACACCAGCTCTATTCAGGACTATTTAATATACATTTTAGAAAAAGTTATCCAGAAGAACACATTATTATCAGCACGTAAGCTACATTTTTCCTAGTAATGAGTGACACCATTGTCGGTTAGAAGAAAATTTGACACCCATGAAGCCTGATGGCATTCTAAAAGGGGTGCTATTCCACACTCCCTTGTGACTAAAAACTGTCCCCCATATTCATCTGTAACAAATCCCTCTTGCTACTAGTTTCTAATAAAGACTACTAGATAAGGAAACAAAGAAAGAATACTACATGGTTTTCAACAACATATTAATTGACTTTATGATGACTCAAAAGGGAATCTGAGTAACCAAGCTGAAATTGTGCCACATCAGAAGTCATTAGAACAATCTCTGCAATGCAGTTTGATTGCAAATCATTTTCAAGTGCCTATTGTTGGTATCTTCTGATCAGGTGGGCTGTGATAGTCCCAGCTTCCTACTCAGGAATCAGTACTAAAGCACAGCATCTTGAGGGAACTAACAGACAACATACAAAGAAAATGAATATATATATATATATATATATATATTTACTTCATTAATATCATGTTTGTATTAGTCAATAATAATGATGTGAATATTCCTATAAGATCAACCCATTGCTTTATAGAATATTAAATAGCGAGGTAAAGTGCAAATGGTATATACTTCCTAAAAATATTAGGAGTTCAAACAAAGTATACTACCTAAAATTAATTCTTATCAGTTCACAAATTACAGGTATTGGAACACATTTTTCAGCACTTGCTTTCAGTATACATGGCATATTTTCTTATGTCTGATACAAAAATTTCAATAGAATTTCAGTCAAATGTAGTAAACATAAGAACCTGTTGTAAATTAGTCTTGTTTCATTGCAGGTGCCTAAGTAGTTCTATTCTTTTTTATGAATTTATAAAGTTTTTTTTTACATGAATGCATATTAATTTATTGCAATTATCAATTTTAGGCACTTTAAGGTATTGAGATCGATCCAGATGATGCAACACAGAACAAAAGAATGTCCACCATTCTTGAGCAGGTGAAAGGAAATACCTCTGTTGAATTAATCGTCTAAACAGGCTAGATGATAAGTACTCCTTAACAGCTCCCAAGTACCCATTAAATAGACAGAGCTAATTGAGCTAAAATCTATTCATAGCAAATAGATAAAAATTACTTTTTTTTCCTTACTCAGCATATGACACTAATTTCTTCCCCCCCCCCCCCCCCCCCCCACTCCATTAAATACTTTAACATTAAATTAACCTTCTGTTCACAGACTCCTATACAGAAGGGTCTAGTCAAGTAAGGTAGATGGAATAATCTGCATTTGGTCATACTGATCTTCCATCTTCCTTTCATATACTTATATTGCATGTATAAATTGAGATGATCCTGAGATTTCTGAACTACTGTTGACCAAACTAGTTTCAGAGCAGCTAAACCTTATCCAAATGGCTCTTCCTGAGTTAACCAGACACAGATTTTCAGTTTTTCTTCCCTCCCTCCCTTCCTCCCTTCTTCCCTTTCTCCCTTCCTCCCTTCCTTCCTTCTTTCCTTCCTTCCAATATAGAATTCCCTATCTGAAATTATTCCAGTATAATTTTCCCTATTATGTACTAGTAGTATTTGTTTTTTGAATGTGATATTTGCTGAAACAGGAAGTCACGTAGCTTTTAGATTTATGGAGTGCAGTATACATTTTACAGATATGAAAATAAAATATGCTTTGTTTGTTTGTTTTTTTGTTTCCTTGTCTTCAACTGGCTGAATCAGATAACCTTTATTCCTTGGAAATTTTTTCTTCGCATAAATACTTTCACATTAATAACTGTGTATAATCTAACATTAACCCGAGAGAATGCAAATTACAATAAGCCTAGGTTTTTTAAGTCATGGAAAAGTACAAAGCAGATATGAGATAACTTGAGGTAATCATATGAGACAAAAGACTGACAGAGTTTGAGTCCCAGGTGATCTGACTAGGGAAGTGATAAAAAAAACTCATAAACATTTCAGTTATTACCTAACATAAATGGCATGATAAAATTGCCTGATTCAAACAGTCTGATTATAATTTCAAGGGATTTATAAATTCTTCCAGTATCTGTACCAGAATCTCTGTGAGAATCATTACTTTCTGAGAACACTATGGTTGACTCATGGCATTTTATAAATAAGACCATTTAATTTTCCAGTCCTGGTCCTAAGTGTTAAATGAAACATTTAAAAGATCTATAAACTAAAATAGAATTGAATAAAACAGAAATACCTGCTTTACAACTATTGCTTACAGATAAATCATTTGATTAAAAGAAATAAATCCCAAATTACAGGAAAGTTAAGGTCAAATTCAGGATACAAGTATCTCGATTCACTTTCCAACTCAGGCATGGACACTGTGACTTTCACAGCTAAAAAGAACTTCATTTAGCAACAGTACTATGCCTGCAAAAGAGAAGTATTATATCTAATTCTCTTTTATATTTTTTATTTCTTTTCTATTTCTTAGGTCAACAAATCGTAAATAGTTATGTATGAAATCAGTCTCATAAGCTGTGCAGTAATTACAGATAGTTTTGCAATTAACTAATCGTTTCCAGGACTATACTGTTAAGCCTTTGGGAATAATTGTCACTTTTTTGTGTGTTTGTGGGCAGCGAAGTGCAATGAAGCCTTGACCTTCACTGAGGTTTCAAGGCAATATTTAACATATATCAAAATCTGTCTTATGCTGATAAGTACATTGATCAGAAATTAAGTTTCATTTTCAAATCCCTTATTAGTCTGACATTATAGAAAATTTGGACAAATACCAGTCATCTTTACCTTGATGTTCCTTGATTCAAAGATTAGCTGTGAATACCATAAGGATTTGCTGAGGATGTCTTTACAATCATTGCTAAATGAAGATATGAAGCTTAGTACATTTATATAGCTTCATCCACTCAAAACCCAGCAGATATTATGAACTTATTCATAACAGATATTATGAACTTATTTTGGACCACTTGAGAGACTTAAGATAAAAGCATATTCACTGAAGATAATGTTATTCCACAAAATCTAACGTAATTTGCATCTATAGAAGCAATAGAATTCAGGAATATACACAGTGAGACAACTTTCAACTTTTGAAGACAGAGTCCCAATAGTCTGACAAAAGTAGTAAACTGAATCACTAAGACCAGGTAGAGTGGAAAGTTGTAAATATCTTAGATAGATTGCTATTAAATTGGCTGTGATATGCAAACTTTTTTTTTTTTTTTTTTTTTTAACAATGCTGATGCCTGAAGGTCATCTTTTTTAAACCTTTTCAAAGGTTGATTTCAAAATCTCAAGCAGATTAATAACTGAAAGATATTGGTTAAAGCTGTAAAAAATAAGAGATTTAGAAGAAATGATAGTATATACATATTAATGGAGAATAGCACGGCCTTGAAGACTTATTCATAGCTTCACTGTGGAGAATTGTCATCAGTCAACTTACATATTCATACATTCTTTTAAAAAGGGTTAATAGTGAGGCAGCAAAATCTACACATTCTACACAATCTACAAAGTGGGGCATTAAAACGGATTATTGAATTCAAATGCTATGTAGTGTATATGGGAGGGACTGGCAGTAATTAAACTACAAAGAATCAACAATACAACCCTGAATTAGTTATTAATACTCATGAGAAAAAAAGAAAACTTTGAAGTCATTAGGGATCATCAATACCCAATTCTGCATTATAAATAAAAAAATAAAATAAAATAAAATAAAATAAAATAAAATAAAATAAAATAAGAACAAGATTAGGAACTGTCAGAAAAAGCAGTGAAGAGCAAAGCATCTTGTGTTTATGTCAAAGAGTATGGATACACATCTTGAGTATGTAATAAGTTTCTGACAATGCCACTGTAAAGAGAATATGAGGAAGAGGAGGGGAGAAAAGATGCAGGGATAAAGAAAATCTTCTATAACAATAATAAACAGAACATCTCTTCAGCTTGGAATTGCATAATTTGGAGGCCAGTACACAATTAATTGCATTGGGAAAATAAAAGGCTTTTTTTTTTTTTTTTTTTTTTTTTTTCCACGTACCAAATCCAGGAACATCTAACTCAGCTAATGAGAAAACAGCTGGGCAAAAAGACATATACAAGGAAATATTTTAATTTAATACACAATATTACACAGACTAACTTTGCCTAGGGATGCTATAGAAAATAAGAAGATAAACGTTCTGAAGTATTTAGACAAAGTCATGACACACTGTATTAAAATATTTAAAACAAAAATAAAATCAGATGTAAGTTATTATTCTGGAAGTCTTTAAATAAAAGCTTAATAAATAATAATAAAAGTCTTAAATAAAAGCTAGTAGTCAGCACATGAGACAGGATACAACATATTTTGTGTTTTTATTCTTATAGTCAGTGCTTTTGTGCTGCTTATCCTTAGATCAGCTACAACTTATTTGCACTACTTCAGTTGTATTCATCCACTCTTCTCAGTGGCTGATGAGAAGAACAATTGAGGAACTAAAATAAACCAGAAATATATATATATATATATATATGAATTTTAATACATATACTTTTCTCCAGATTTTTTTTTTATTTTTTTTAATTTTTTGTGTCTTCCTCCCTTCTCAAGTATGTACCTTGTGGTCCCAGAGACATAGGAGAATATATATGTAAAATATCACTTACTAGACATACATAAATAAATAAATAAATAAATAAATAAATAAATGTTAAGAACCTAAGATTTTTAAGATGTCTCAGAGTACTGCATTTCTTATAGTAATTGATGATTCAAGCAGAAATTCCTGTTAACCATATTTCAACCCGAGCAGTCACAAAAAAATCACAGCAGATTGGGGGTGAGGAGTTTAGAAACAATCCTCTCATAAAAAACAAATTTTATTGCCTTAAACAAACAAACAAACAAACAAACAAACACCAACAAAAACAAAATATCATTTGAAGCTGTTTAATCTGATATGTATAAATACCTTTAGTAAGCTTCGCCCTCCCCCCCTTTAGGAAATAAGGAATTTTCAGGAAATAAGGAATGTATGTTGTATTATTTCTAGTATTTACATTCTTCTTCACCTAAATGACATTTATTTTAAGCCTTTACATAATTTCTTTTAATAAAATGCAATTCATCAAAAAAAGTGACTGTGTATGTGAATGTTCATCTTCATCCTTGCATTCATTGTATGCACTGAAATTCATTTCTTCAAAATCCTTGTGATGATATAGAGTGTCTGCTCTGGAAGGAATATAACTCTTCTGTCTATAGAGACAGAAGAAACATAAAGTGGTCAGTGCTATTTCTGTTTCCTTGCTTTGAGAAATTTAAACATGTCCAGGAGAATACAACTGAACCTTAAAATGGTCTCTGCTGGCATAACTCAGAGCACCTATGTCATTTTCTTTCATACAGTGCAGCATCTTGGAGTCATAATGGCTTTCCAAGCTGGATAAGATTTCCCTCTAGGGCCTTTTGAAGGGTATTACTGCAGACATATTCAACAAGAAAAACAGAAGGAAATGTTTGAAACTAAAATTATATTTCTGAACTTCAGTCAGTGACTTAAACATCTAATCCTGTGTAAAATCTTATTCTATTTTCTTGTTGCTATGATGCCATTCAACACATCAAGAACTAACTTCAGACCAACATTGTTTAAAATGTTATCTCACTCAGAGAAGAAAATTATTAAGAAAATTATATGATTTTTAGTGAGCCTACGTTTCTTACAGATATCACATACTTATGGAAATGGCTTTCTACCTGTAATCTTTCCACAAAAGGATTTTAAAATAGGAAGACTAGAACATTTCTGTGAAAATAAATTAATTACAACCTGTTGGAAATTACTATCAATTGCAGAAAATGATCTCTGTTATAAAGTAAAAGAGCACAACTCTTACGAGAAATAAAAAATTAAGACATAATTTCATGTAACCTGCAAGCAAAGCGTTGTGCTCATATATGCCCATGAAGTTATAACACTGAGACCAGAAACTCAGCTGGTTTTTTGTTTGTTACTTCATTTTTCTGTCTCACTTCTGAGCCTGTAAGGTATAGTTACTGCCAAAGTAAATCACAACTATTCTCTTTTTCTTTTCCTTTCCTTAAAGTAGCTTTTGTTTGTTTGTTTGTTTATCTGTTTGTTTTTTTCTCAATTGTCTGTATTTGAGCTCCATTAATAAAAGAAACACTTCTTTGTTTTAGTTTTGCTTTTCCTAGTGTTACTGATATTTCAGAGATAACTTTTGAAGAAGCATAAACCTGCTAAAGAACTGTATGATCCAGTCTAAACCTTGGCATTTTATAGATGTGTAAATCATTGATGAAATCAAAAGTTCAAATCTAGGTAGCCCATGTCATAGTCAAAAGGTGTTTCAGGACCTTCTTAATCTCTTTGGACTATACTAAAGCATCTGTGGAGAAAAGAAAATAATAGGAGGATAGCAAAGCCAGAAACAAGTTTTGTTCATATTTCATATGCATTAAAGTTAATCAGGTCAGCTTTAAGTACTGATTTTCTGAAATGAAAAAAATAAACCTACTCTTAACTGTTGTGTAATTGGAGAAGGATATCACTGTTTCATAGAAGTTTTCTTCCATTGAGCCCTAGTACTCAAAGTTGCAAAAGAAGTTCTGTCTACATACACTGAGATAATTCAAACAAGTCTAAAATACATTTTTCACGTTGAAACTTGACCTTATTTCACAGGCAGCAACATTCCTTAAACATATTAAGAAGATTAAAAAAAAAAAAAAAAAGACAATAATGTTGCTTAAGATTTTATTATTTTAACCTCTGCTGACAAACTTCAATAGGCTTATTTATTAAAAGGCATTCAAGAGACTTCTGTTGCTAAAATGGAACAATTTGTCACAGAATTACAGAGTTGGTGTACAAATGTACTCTATGTAAACAAATGTCACAAAGCAACTGCATAGTTCTCCTGATGGTTTTCTAGATGAGTGACTCTGAACCATTCTGAAGTGGTGACCTATTAGTTGAAGAAATCAAATACTCAATTGCATTCACTATGAAAACAAAAAATATATTGTTAATAAGTTCAGTCATATATTTGTAAAAGTTGGGAAGGACTAGCTAAGGTTGAAGAAGAAAATTCAAGGTTTTCTTCAAGGAGTTTTCTTTGCTTATTTTTTTGCTTTAGATTGCTAAGTATTTTCAAAACCTAAGAATCATTTGTGGTATACTGCTATCATAATTGTGATGTAGGAACTGAGAAATAATGCTATAGAAATGTAATTTTCACTCTCATTTCAGGGTATTCCCTTCAAAATCTGCAGACAGTAGAGAATCTGTGTCTATAGAGAACGTGAAGATTTATTTCTGCAGCATATATAAAAAAAAAAAAAAAATCTCAATTTCAGTAAAATAAAGATAATAGACAAGGAAGGAGGACACTATGACATGATTATGTAATCTGTGCCAAAGATAAAAAAAAAAAAAGGGAAAAAGAACACAAAGACAGTTGGGGGTGTAAGAAATAAAAATAAAAAGGGAGTTGTTCTTTCTTGATCTCCAACATTATTTTGCTCCAGAGATAAACACCAAACTAAGCCATCATATTTTTATAGGTACATGCAGAGACATCCCTTTCAGAAGGGAATTTATTTAAAATATTGGGCAGGCAGAAGAAAGAAAGGGATTGGAAGGAGTCTGGAGAAACAAAACACATTGTAGATTCTGAATCAAATAGAATTTTCCATATAAAATGCCTTCTTTCTGTAGTTTGCATTTAAAAATATCTACTGGCTGATTTCAGGAAAAAAGAAATTAAAAAATAAGTTATTAAAGCCTTTAATGGCTTCCTGTATTTATTTAGACAACCAGCATAACATTTACATAGATTTACCTTTCTGAGTGGGTATTTTCCCTGACTCCTTGGCAGTTCTTTCTAAATAACTGTTAATTTAACAAATGAATGTTTTCTAACCTTTTTTTTTTTTAATGTTTCATTATTTTGTTTCTTTTATTGTCCTGTCGTGTGTTGCTTCTTTCCCACAGAAACTAAATAATCTAGACACTTGAAAGAATGACTGAGTGAATTAAATGATAGGAATTCTTTACAAATCCTAATCTTTTTGAGATTTTGTCATCTCTGGGAATTGATTTGATTAAGGTCTGATTGTCTTAAGACCACGATGTTGTGAGAAACACTCAAAGTAAAAAAAAAAAAAAAACAGGTTAAGCAAAGATCTTAGTGATAGCAGCAAAGTTTATTCGTTACTGCAATAACAAGCACACGCCCCGTATTGGCAATGGAGAAATTGTGCACTGGTCAACAAAATTCCTACCATTATATACCCTAAACTTGACGGAGGTAATACTCTCCTGGTGCTCGCTCATTGGTTGAGCATCTCAAGCTCACAGTTTCCCCAACACTGTTGCTATGATACATTTTGATATAAGGTCCATTACCAACCTGTTGTATTTTTGGTATGTTTTGTACTCTCCCATGGAGATAGGAGGGCAATATTTCCAAGAGTGAGCACGTTCATTCTGTCCTGTTCTAGGCTCTCTCTCCACCCTGCATACTTGCCTTATCTTGTGCCTGTCTCAATTCTATCCAAGTTAGAACACTCCAAATCTTAACTTTTTACTCTGTTCAGCAGCTTTCTTAGTGGAAGAAAAACAACTATTTCACAAGAGGGCTATAAGTTCAGTAAAGGCCTACACTACATACAGAAAATACTGGAAGCTTCTACTGCAAAAACACAATCTACCTCTCACAATGTAAAACCTGGAAAAGATTTTGTGTATCTGAGAATGTGTCATTTCATGAGTAAATTGTCTAATACTGTATATTGTTTCTCATGACAAAATCTCATTTAGAATATCACTGTGTCTAAATATAAACTGCAGCACCATGTTTAGATTTTGTATGAGACTATGGAGGATGAACAAAGGAGTTGAGTGGCCTAAAGTGCCATTTGATATAGCTTTGGCAGTTTGTGTGGATTTTCCCATGAATTAATATGCAAATCACTTTCCCATACATTCATATGATCTATAATATAGAAACTCTCATAGTCATACATGATTCTTTAGCATATTTCAAACCTGCTCTCTAGAGAAGCATCTCATCAAATGAGATATGGTAAATATTATCTAAGTTCAAATTTTCACATGGCAGTCTAGCTTTTTCCATGTATGATACAGAACATGTGATATTTGCCCTCAATATAATATGTAATGCATATAATATTTTCTCTGAATCAGTATGAAGTAAGTAATCACATATCTCAGGCAACTAAACTTGAGGAAGTTAATTGCTTTTCAAATAGAATTTCTTTTTTTTCAAAATCTTTAAAAGAAAGTGTCACTCTATATATCTATAGAATGTCCAGTTTGTATGTGATTTAGGATGGAATCTACAGATAGTACTGCAATACCAGTATCATTGTCAGTGGAGATAACCAATAAATAAGCTTTCTAGAAAGCTGCTTATTGCTTTCAAGTACCAGTTTAAAGTAGCTGACTAGAGTTACTTAAAACCAAGGCAAAGAGGCCAGCAGACAGTACAAAGGATGATAATACAGTTCTCTTTCTACATGTCTTGCTGTAGAGGGTCTTTTTTCTATTTAGAAATATTGTGTGTGTGTGTGTGCATTAATATATTCAATATTTTAGTTATGAAATTGTAAATATATGATTATAACTTCCAGTCTCCATTTATGACATCTCAGTTGCTTTGTGAAACCTAATTTTGTTTTTAGAAAATAAGTTTCATCCTCAAATCAAAACAGTTGATAAGCTGTAATGTTTCAGATATTGCAATACTTGCAGCAGGTATGCTGAATGCACTTCTATTACCTAATTTCTGATAAAAAGGGACATTCAGATTACTTGTGAGTAACGAAAATGTGCAAAACATTTATATGTGAATTATCATACACAAATTATATGTCCTTAACAAAATTGGATTTATATTAAAAATTTCAAAAAGAGTAAAAAGGTTGAAGTAAGTTTGCAGATGACATCAAGCTGAGAGGTAGTATGGATCTGTCTGAGGGTAGGGAGACCCTTCAGAGGGATCTAGATAAGCTGGATCACTGGGCTGAGGTGAATGGGATGAGGTCCAACAAGGCCAAGTGCTGGGTCCTGCACCTTGGCTACAATAACCTGATGCAGTGCTATAGGCTTGGGGATGAGTGACTGGATGACTGTGAAGAGGAAAGGGACTTGGCGGTATTGACTGATGCTCAGCTGAACATGCGCCGACAGTGTGCCCAGGTGGCCAAGAGGGCCAATGGCATCCTGACCTGCATTAGAAATAGTGTGGCCAGAAGGAGCAGAGAGGTAATCATCCCCCTGTAATCAGCACTGGTGAGGCTGCACCTTGAGTACTGTGTTCAGTTTTGGGCCCCTCACTACAAGAAAGACACTGAGGCCCTGGAACGTGCCCAGAGAAGGGCAACAAAACTGGTGAGGGGTCTGGAGCACAAGTCTTATGAGGAGTGGCTGGAGGAGCTGGGATTGTTCAGTCTGGAGAAGGGGAAGCTCAGGGGAGACCTCATTGCACTCTACAACTTCCTGAAGGGAGGTTGTGATGAGAAGGGGTTTGGCCACTTGTCCCAGGCAACAAACAGGACTCGAGGAAACGGCCACAAGTTGTACCAGAGGAAGTTTAGATTAGACATAAGGAAACACTTTTTCTCTGAGAGAGTGGTCAGGCACTGGAATGGGCTGCCCAGGAAGGTGGTGGAGTCGCCATCCCTGCCAGTGTTCAAAGAGGCATCTGGATGAGAAGCTACAAGATATAGTTTAGTGGCTTGTGGTACCAGTGGTAATGGGAGGGCAGTTGGGCTAGATGGTCTTGTAGGTCATTTCCAGCCCTGTGATTCTATGATTCTATTATGGAAAAGAATGAGTGGAAATCTAAGAAAATTACTGTTCCTTTCTATAACGTGCATCATCTACTGGCAGCTTGAAATGTGTTTAGAAATCCAACAAATGCCATTAGAATCTTGTTGACTACATGCTCTTGTCAAACAGGATATAATAAATGTAATGACAAAAATAAATACAATCTTCATAAAACATGGCCAAAGAGAAAGGAAAGGAAAAAGGAAAAGGAACAAGAGAAAGGAAAAAAAGAAAAAAGAAAAGAAAGGAAAAGGAAAAGGAAAAGGAAAAGGAAAAGGAAAAGGAAAAGGAAAAGGAAAAGGAAAAGGAAAAGGAAAAGGAAAAGGAGAAGGAAAAGGAAAAGGAAAAGGAAAAGGAAAAGGAAAAGGAAAAGGAAAAAGGCCTATTCAAATTATAAGTGGAAAGAAAAAATAAATGAAGAGAACAGACCAACAAAAATTTAATACAAGAATGACAGACAAGAAGTACAGCGGTAGGCAAAACAACAACAACAAAACCTACTGGAGTGATAAATAGAATGCATCTAACCGTGGCTAGAACATGAACAGCAAAAGATGGAATTGGTAGATATGCTCTGTCCACCCAGCAGTGAAATCAGTGTACTTTCCTCTTTGCTATTTCAGATATGAAAAGATAATGCTACCATCCACCTCTGTAAAGGCCGTTGTAGAGCTGATCTACACTTGGTGGTCATGGTATTCCTCATGTATTAACTGTCATTACATGGACTCTAAAATTTCCATTTTTGTTTCTCCTGAGCATGTATGCTGCTCCAGCTCTGAGACCGCTTTTGCTTCTTACTTTCCACATGCCCTGCTTTTCAGTTTGAATGAACTGTGTGCCAAAAGAAAAAGTAAATGGTGTGCTAATATTGGAAAGCCAGCTACAAAGATATATAATATCTTGGATATAAGAAAAGAACTTTGACAAGTGAAGAAGAATGGCAGTGTTATAAATTGCATCTAATTTTCAGAAACATGAGTAAACAGAGCCTTCGGCTTGATTTCTGGAATGAACTGGAATAATTCATATTGACTTAATTCAGAAGGACTGTGGGGACTTCATTACATAATGCAGAGATATTCTGAAATCTCTAAGATAAAAAAAAAAAAAAAAAAAAAAAAAAAAAAAAAAAAAAAAAAAACACCTCCTGAAGCATGACAAGTTCTTACAATGAAAAATACCAAAAATAGTTAAAGGGAACCTCAATAATATATACTTGTTATTAAATTTCTAAGATTAAGATTTCTTGTTTTAATAGTCCCTATGGGCAATGAAATTAATTTGTACATGGTGGAATTAACTACGATTCTAAAATATATCTGTTTATTGTCTTTTCTGTGGTTTGCGTCTGTCCCCTCGGTAAAACAGATAGGCTTTTCCGAAATATCTGTAAGATTTATGCTAAGTAAGATTTTTGAACAGGGATCCAATTTTCCTGATAGTTCAAAAAGATTATGGCATAGATAAGATTGAATAAAGTGTAATTAATATTGATGTTCTTCATTACAGGGCCCAAAATCTTGAGCTTGTATTGCTCACAGAGAAGGGCATGCCCTTCAGAAAGAGGCACTTAGATTTCATAACAGTGGAAATGAAGTGACAGAAGGGACATAATAGCAAGGAATCACATACAGAGGCAAGAGAATGACGGAGGAGCAACCTCTAAACTGCTGTAACTATGGCAGTTTATGTCAGGCAAGAATTAAACTGATAGCTATAAGGCATATATTCCATTCTTGAAACTGAAAACAGTTAGGAAGAGTTACATTTGAGTCGAAGGACAAAAAAAAAAAAAAAAAAAAAAAAAGAGGTGACCATGCATCACCTGATGTTTACTGACAGGAAAGGCAAGTAGAAAGAGTAATCAGTGGAAGAGATGCAGTTGTGCATATATCAGTTTCCATCAGTTTCTGTTCCATTTCTAGGACAAATTACCGCCTGAAGCAGATGTATGTAGGGTTGTTAACTAGTTTCTTTAAATGGTTGCTTTACACGTAGTCAGAGAATATTTTTAAGCAGCAGAATATTGCAACAAATTAAAGATTGCTTTTGAAAAATAAGCTATGCTTTTTTTTTCAGGCTGGTGAAACACAGATTGCTTTCAGTTATTTATCTTGGCAAGACTTTTTTCTGTCCATAGCTTGTCAACTAGCATAGTACCGAGATAGTTATAAGGCTCTAGGGCACCTGTATAATTCATATTAGAGTTTAACAAAAACGTAGTGAGTAATATTTTTACATTTACATCTGAGATCCTCCTCCATTCAAAGACAACACAACTGTTACATTTTCACCCTGATCATTACCCTGTGGTACCCTCACTCAGACAATGTCTCCACTGCCTGCCGGTTTGTAGTAATGTTGCTGCACTTCTTTCTAAGCATTGTAGAAATTCTCTGAACAAATACTTCCCCTGTAGCCCATACAAGAAGGCAGCCTACTATAATCATGTATGAGGTATTTTTTTGCACCACTCAGGTTTCCAGAAGAGGTGTTATTTCTCTTCCAAACTGTATTCTCCCTGCCTTTCTGTTTGCTGTGTATGTCATCACCTGCACTTCCCTTTCAACAATGAATGAGAGAACAGCACTAAAAAATCAGAATTTCCTTATTGAAAATTGACAGTCTTTTTTGAAGAGATTGAGTGTGTTTCCTTTTTTTGTTGTTGTTTGTTTGTTTATGTGAGCAGTGAAGACTGAACATTTCAAAGTCATGATAAGTGATGGCACTTTTTCTTCTTTTCCTACAGATAATGCTTTTTCATCACCTCCTGAGAACCCATACAAACATGTTTTTGTTTTATTTTAACAACAAAAATATTTTAGATTTTTGTGAATATATATTTGCAGAAAACATTTTTCAATCACTTCTCAGGTAAAAAAAAATACATTTTAGTAAATAAATTTACAGTTGACTGTGAACAAAAGTGTGTGTTTAATCCATCCTTATCCTTAATCAAGCATGACAGAATCTCTAGCTTTCATCAAAATATTTAGATTATAGTTTATTATATTCAATAATGCTGTTTATATTAGTCACATGATTTAAAGACAGAATAATATGCCAGAATATTTATAAAAGAAACAGTGAATCTTTGAGAACAAAAATAAATAAATAAATAAATAAATAAAACAAAAAAAAAGTTGTTTAAGAAAACATACATTTATCTCTAGGTGGTGTATCATTGAAGAAATGTTTTCTGACGTTATATAAATTGCATTGTATTCCTTACAACATGCAGAAAACTGCTCAAGATCATTAACTGGACAAAATTAAAACAAAAACAAAAAACAAAAACACAACCATGCATGGAAATAATTAGTTTCAGGTAAATTTCATTTAATGAAACTTCTTATCAGTATTCAGTTAGACATTAGAGGTGATATATGATTTCAAGATCTGACAGAAATATGTTAATGTTAGGAGTTCTTATTGCTTGAAATGTTTTGTTACAAAATGCTGTGCTGCCATGAATAACTCTGATAAATTTCTTTCTTTGTTGGATTTATACCTCATCTGGGAGGATGTTGTGGTAGACATAAAATGCAGAAATTGAATGCAGGATTTTCACATGTAACAACTGTTCTTTTAAAACATCAGTATATATGCATTAATAATTCATGCATATTTTGTGATTTCTTCCTATTGAATAGACATAAAACTTGAATGAGTGTGAGAACTGTATAATGTATTGGTCTAAATATTATTTTTTAATAAACAAATTACATGAGACAGTTTTATGTGGACTTTTTTGTTTTTTGCTTTGCTAGAAAGACAACACTTTTCTAGCAAGCATTTCAAGGACATTTTTTTTTTTCCCCATGAAAACGTTGCAGTGCCACAAAAGAAAAACAAAACAAAACAAAACAAAACAAACAAGAAAAAAAGTAATTAATCCAGAATATACAGGATTAAAGTAGAACAGAGGTATTTAATATTATAAATTCTAGAGTCTGAATAGGCTTATCACATTGTGAAGTACAGTGACCCAAAGCACAGTGCTAATGCCCCATTGGCTCTATAGAGGTATTTCCAGAACTTTGCTACATCTCTGATCACTTACTGTGATGATACATATGGAATTTGGAGGTAAATCTTAGGCATTTATATTGTAAGAGACAGCAATGTCAAGTATTTAAATTATAAAATTTGGAGCAGTTCTAAGCTTTATGATACAGTAAAATTATGTTTTCATACAGGTGAATGCACAAACTCTCTCCTCCCCCTCCCCCCAAAAAATCACTAATATGGATGGCTCAGGACTTGAGATCAAGTTGAGAAAATAACTTTCATCAAACAGTATGTTGATGAAATATCCCATAGATTGCACTGTTTATATTAGTCTGCTAGAACTAGTCCCAGTCATAACTTTGATCATTTCCATTATTTCTATACAGAATAAGATAGTCTGCTTATTCTTCATCTGTTTAATTTTTTACTGCTTGCAAAAGCAAAGACATGCATTTGTGAGGCTTTTTTTTACTGTTTTTTTTTTTTTCTGTTGAGTAAATTAAATCACTAAATTTCATCAAGCTTCTAAACAATACTTTTGCTGCTCCTCAGCTGTCTCTGAGCATAAAAATGCTGAAAAGAGATTTCTGTCTCAGAGAGAGGAAGTTCACATTTTATTAGACAGATATAGGTGGAAAAAATGGACCAGCTGTCAGCACAAAAGTTCCTCTCCAGATCTAAAAGAAAAGCAGAAAATCAAGCTGAATAGTCTGCAAGCATTTCAAGCTCAAATTATATCATAAATTTAGTCATTTAAACAACTGCATTAAGTTCTGAATGAAAATGATCTTAGCATATAGAGTATAATTACGTTATTATTCTCTGGCCTTGTGATGAAAACGAGAGGTAGAATAGCAAAATGTTGAACAGATGCAGATAAAAGAGGATAGAATAATGCTTTCAGCAATGGTACAGATACACTTATAAGTATTTGGTGGAAAAACTGACTTCTGGAACCAAAGATGTTTTTCTGCTGGTTGTTTTTGGCCTTTTAATGCATCTTCCATCTTTAAATTTTGTGTGTGTGTGTGTGTTTCTGCAGAAATATACTTAACAGGAAGCTGTCAAAGCTGTGGAAATCTGATTTTTTTCTGCCTTTGTCTGCTTTAGTTCCCCAATCCAGTTCTGTAGTGGGTACATAAACAGAATGGCTGGCTGATGTAGGGGCCACATTAAGCAGTCAGATGAGATAAGAAAGAGGATGGTAAAACCACAGCTGAAAAAATTCCGTGGAGATCCTGACCTTAATGAAGATATTCATTCTTACTATTACATGACAGTGTTTTCCCACAGTCTATTTCCTATTTGATTTATAATTGCAACTTTGGTTATGTTTTCCATCTCCAATACATCTGAAAATTTTATTTTAGCAGCAATATATTTTAATACAAATTATAAGACATAAAAGTTTATGAGAAAGATGACAAGCATTTCATGAATTCAGCTAATAACACAACTTCAGACTAAAAGAGGAAGAAATAGCTGAGTTGAGAAAAAAAGGTCATGGAAGAAAAATTCAAAATATATTAGTATCTACATCAGTAGAAGGATCAACTTGCTTACTGCCAAAGAGAAAAAAGAATCAGAAGTTGCTGAACTTTGAAGATTTTGAATCTTTAGCATTGTATATAGAGAGAACAAATTGAACATAACTGAATCTCTTGACAAGATTCTAGTACATATAACTGAAGTTCCAAATGGGGTTAAATGGACACAGAACTCTGCAGTCAAGAACAAAATGTCTTCTTTATCTCATTATGAAAACGCGCCTGTTGTTTTTCTGCAGATAATTATTTTGATTATTATACTCAGTCATTTTAGTGGCAGCAAACTGCAATCTTTTTAAATTAACATCAGAAATGATCTAATCATAGCTATTTCAAAATGTATTCTGACAAAATAAGACTCCTGAAGGATCTTTTATTTTAGCTAATTGTATAAATGAAATACAGCTTGTGGGTTCTTTGGTAAGTTGCAATTTTTTTTTTTTTTTTAATTATTGTCCAAAGTCTTATGATCTATGCGTAATAAAGCCTAATATTGTTCAGCCTTTTAGACAAATTAAAAGCAAACAAACAAGCAAAAAAAAAAAAAAAAAAAAAAAAAACCCTTAAAATCGCATGTCATCATCTAGCTTGAACTTTTAAACTAGTTAAAGCATTTTAGCATGAGACAACTCACCACATTGTTTACAGTACATCTTCAGGGAAAAATTATATTAGCTTAAAAGTAAGAGAAAAATTGAGTTAAATTTTTGCTAATAATTGGGTTCTTTATCTAAGGTGTGATAGAAAAACTCTGGCATTTAAAATAGTCTGCTTGTTCTCTCATTCTAGTCATAGTTGTTAAGATGACATGAATCACAGTAAAGAAATTCAATTTCATTTAAAAATCCTACAGTTATCTACTGTAATAAAAATAGTTTCCAAATGCAGAACTAAAAAGACAAGAAGATGGAACAGTTAACATTCCAGCTTACACATCCTTAATCATATTCTAATAAAGAAACAAAGTGAATACAATATAAAGTGAAATATCACTTCCTATCTTCATTCTCTTTTTTTATCTTTCTCTCACAACCCATTTTCCTATGTACACAAAATAGAAATTTTAAAGGAATGAGCTAATGGACCCTGAGCTTAGATCTTCTAACACTGCAGTTAATAAAAAAGTGATAATTATACACTAAGTAGGTATGGCATCTCCCTGCCTACAGATATTTAGACAAAAATTAAGATTGATTTTTACTAATTAAAAAAAACTTTTGCTTTCGCTGATAACAATTTTTAAATTTCAAAGCTGTAGCCATAGCTGTAGTCAGCTCCTCATCTTATGAAGCTAAATTCTTTATTTCTTAATTATTTTCCCTTTTCCTTCTAAAATGCAACAGAAAAATACTTCTTACAAGCTGTCATGTGCCACTGTCCACACTTCACTAGAAGCTATCAGTTAATATGAAGAACAGTGATGAAAAATATTAAACCCGAAACATTAGGCTTTTTTTTTTTTTTTTTTTTTTTCTTTTGCTATGCATTTATTTATTTATTTACGGAGATGAGGCTGCATCTTGGCTACTATGTTCAGTTTTGGGCCCCTCACTACAAGAAAGACACAGAAACCCTGGACCATTTCCAGAGAAGGACAACGAAGCTGGTGAGGGATCCGGAGCACAAGTCTTATGAAGAGAGTGGAAACTGCTTAGCCTGGAGAAGAAGATGCTCTAGGAAGGTCAGCCTCTTCTTCCACATGCAATAAGACCAGAGGTAATGGCTTTAATTTGTACCAGGTGAAGATCAGGTTAGATATTAGGAAAAAAATTCTTCTCAGAATGACTGGGGAGGTATTGAAACAGGCTGTCCAGGGAGGTGGTTGAGGCAATATCCCTGCAGGTTTTCTAGATAAGGTACTGACCTACATGGGTCTCCCCAGAAGCCTTCTGTTCTCCAGGCTGAACAGACCCAGAGCTCTAAGCCTCAGTCTGTTCTTCATCCCTTGGAGCATTTTTATGGCCCTTCTCTAGATGCTCTGCAACAGGTCCATATCTCTTCAGCACTGATGATACACATTTGGATGCAGTACTCTAGGTGAGACCTCACCAGCATGTAATAGAGGGGCAGGATCACCTCCCCGGACCTGGCCATTCTTCATTTTATGCAGCTCAGAATATAGTTGGCTTTCTGGGCTGCCAGGGCCCATTGCTGGCTAATGTCCAGACTCCCATCCACCAGTACCCCCAGGTCTTTTTCAGCAGGGCTTTTTGTCCCTCATCTTGTACTGATAGTGAGGGTTGCTGTGACCTAGGTACAATACTTTGCTCTTGGCTTTGTTGGCTCTCACAAGGTTGTCCTGGGCCCACTGCTTGAGCCTGTCTAGGTCTCTTTGAATCGCATCTCATCCCTCAGGTGTGCTGACTGCAGCACACAGCTTGGTGTCATCTGCAAATGTTCTGAGGGTGCACTCAATCACACTGTCACTGTAATTGATGAAGATAATAATGAGCATCAGTCCCAGTACAGACCCCCGAGGGACATAACAAATCACTGATCTCGATTCAGGCATTGAGTGTGACATTGCCTCTTTTCCAGGGACTTCACTTGACTACCATGGCTTTTCAAATGTAATTGAGTGGCTTGGTGACTACATTAGCCAGTTCCCTCAGAAATCTAGGATACTTCTCATGGAAACCCATAGATTTATGGATATTTATATTCCTCAGGTGGTCATGAACCTGATCTTTACTTGTGGAGGGAGGGGCTTTATAACCCAAGTCCTCACCTTGCGATTCACCCATGCAAGAACTGTGTGAAAGAGCAGTTTCCAGGGAAGACAAAGACAAAAATGTTGTTGTGTACCTCAGCCTTCTTCTTGTTCATGGTTAGCATCCTGCTTGTGTTACTCACTAGAAATGGTGTCTCTTATTCATAAATTTTAGCATGATTCATTTTTATTTAAATGAATTCTAAAATGATTCTACAATGTTTCAAATGTTGAATTTAATTTGAAGGATAATACAATTCAAAAATAAAGTACTAGTGACATTGTATTATATATATATATCCATGTCAGTCAATTATTTCTCCATATTATATTAAAAATAATGCATAGCATAATTTATCTTTAAGGTCTAAATAAATATAGAATATCTGAAATCAAGTAGTATTATCCTGCAATTACTGAATATGAGCAATGTGATTTATCCCATGTTATACTGAGTGTTTTATACCTGAACAAATAGTTTAATCAATTAGCAAGTCATTTGGATAATAATGCTTCTTTCTATATACCATGTATTTTTGTATTCAGAGGAATAAATCCAGCTCGCATGGATTTTATCACAAGGATATGTCTTACAAAGTCCATCTCATCTGTCCTCATTCCAAAAAGAACAGCTATAGTATGTGCAGCTGCTTCATTAGTTTAATTTATTTACAGCTTGGAGAGACAAAGTGATTACTGTGGTCAATTTCATAATATAAAAACCTCAAGATACTTGGAATTCTCTTTTTAATTGTTTTAATTCTTATTTCCTCACAGTCACAGCTGCAACACTGATTACGTTTTAGAGAGAATTTTCAAGTTACAGTGAGTTTGATTTTTTAAAATTGTATCCTAGTGATTCTGATTGCATCTGCAAAGTTCACAGGAGGCTCACAATACAAAAGAGGTATTTTTGTTTGCTTCATTATTATAGTCTGTTGTAATTAGTTTTTTGTATTTTGTTTTCATCCTAAAATTTTGGGTGTCAAGTATATCCTGTCTGCAGGGCTTAGTGAATATTTTTTATTTCATCTATCAAATAATCAAATTTAATATTTAATTTGTGCTCTAATACACAACAGCAAAATAAATAGGTAGGATATGTTCCTTGTACTAAGTAAAAATTAATGTATTACTGAAATAAATATGAAACAATAGAAGAATAGTTTTGAAAAAATATGTTGTGTATTCAAACCAGAAAAAATATATATACGTAATTTTATTTTTATCTTTATCTTATTTTTATATTTATTTTTATTTTGATGACTGCTCTGCTCTGAAAGTAATGCCTCCTATTTTAGTATGTTGGTCCACAACATTAGAGACAGATGTTGGCGGTATGACAGTAGGGTATGAACCTTCCCACCAATACTCCATTACATTTTGTTGCTGTGTGACACATGGAAGCAGAAGGACAGTCTGGCAAAATGGCGTCTGGCATGGAAGTATGTATTCAAAGGTATGCAGTTGAATTCCTCCATGCAGAAAAGATTACACTCACTGACGTTCATTGAATGTCAATGAATGCTTATGGAGAGCAATAACAACTACTGTATTTCAGCAGCAGTTATAACGACAGTGAGTCACCTCTGCTGGTGCAGATTTTTATGATCACAGCAGCAGTCTCAATGGCAAAAATACATAGTGAATGGTGTTCACTATGTTGAAAAACAGTGTTTTGTAGCAGAGAATTTTCTCCATTAAGTAGTGTTATTTTGTTCTTTGTATCTTTTACAGTTTCCGTGGAAATACTGAGTTATTCATTCAGTTATCTTTTTAGGTTCAGGTGATGAACCAGATAATCCAATAGAGAAAGTGTCATCTTAAACAATTTCATGGTAGTTTTGTTTGTTTGTTTTTGTTTGTTTTGATTTTTAAGATATGTTCTTTTCATCTATTAGGGTATACTGTACAAATATGTTTCTATTCAATTAGTACTGAATTGATTTAATTGTGCCTGCACTTTAAGAAACTGAAAGAGGACTTAAAAGAAAGAAGTACATGAAGTACGAAGAACAAGAAATTAGCAAAAGTGTCTTGAGAGACAGAGGTAGCACTTGAGTAGAAACAATACATACACACCTAAGAGGACTGTGAAACCAAAGGGAAAACAGAGAAAAAATACTTATTAACAAGGCAACTGACATACCTGAGGTACCTGATTTTCAAGGAAACTTTGTATGTCTGACTCAAATGCCATCTACTGTTTATTTCATATTACCTGGGAAAATATGCCTGTGATGCAGAAAGAAAATATAAATGGTATCCTACAGGGGTTATTTAGTTCAAGAGTTCATAAGACAGTTCAAATATTACAAAGATGAACCATTATGTGTCTTAAGGATGGACCATTACTAGAATGAAACATTTTTCTGTAAAAAAACACAATTTAAAAATTGCACTGAGAAGACAGAAAAAATATATATATATTTGCTTTCTGGAAGGACAATCAATATATTCGGAGGAATTATCATTAATTTTACAATACTCCAATTTACAATATAATAATAATAATAACCACAACAACAAAAAAATACATACATTGGACAAATATACTGACAATGTCCTGTTGCTTTGGCTACTTGGACAGAGGTGGCTTACTGATAAACAATGCAGCATTTTGCATCCAAATGAACTTGCGTAAAATCAAGCTTAACTAGCCTAAAGTTGTATTTGGGAGAAACTGTAATTAATAGGTGACAAATAAATCTGAAGTGAAAATCAATCTATACATATATAGAGATATAGATAAGGATATTGATATATATATTGATATATCATACTAGAATAATAGACTCATAGAATGGCCTGGGTTGTGATCATCCAGGACCACAGTGATCATCAAGTTTCAACCCCCCCCTGCTTTGTGCAGGGTTGCCAACCACTAGACCAGGCTGCCCAGTGACACATCCAGCCTGGCCTTGAATGCCTCCAGGGATGGGGCATCCACTACCTCCTTGGGCAACCTGTTCCAGTGCGTCACCACTCTCTGCATGATATCTAATCTAAACCTCCCCTGTCTCAGTTTAAAACCATTCCCATTGCCCCTTGTCTAATCACCATCCATCCTCGTAAGCAACTGTTCCCCCTGCTGTTTATACGCTCCCTTCAAGTACTGGAAGGCTGCAATGAGGTCTCCCAGGAGCCTTCTCTTTTCCAGGCTAAACAAGCCCAATTTCCTCAACCTTTCCTCATAGGACAGATGCTCCAGCCCTCTGATCATCTTCGTGGCCCTCCTCTGGACCTGCTCTAAGAGCTCCATGTCCTTCCTGTACTGGGGGCTCCAGGCCTGCACACAGTGCTCCAGACGGGGCCTCACAAGAGCTGAGTAGAGGTGACAGTCACCTCCCTTTCCCTGCTGGCCACCCCCTTTTTAATGCAACCCAGAACATAGTTGGACTTCCGGGTTGTAAGCACATCATGTCCAGCTTCTCATCTACCAGGATCCGCAAGTCCTTCTTCACAGGGCTGCTCTCAAGGAGATCTTCCCCCAGTTTGTATAAATACCTGGGATTGCCCCAGCCCAAGTGCAGCACCCTGCACTTGGCTTTATTGGGTTTTTATGGGCCCACTTCTTCAGCCTCTCCAGGTCCCTCTGGATGGCTTCCCTTCCTTCCAATGTATCAACTGCACCTCTCAGCCTGGTGTCATCTGCAAACTTGCTGAGGGTGCATTCGATGCCATCATCTGTGTCATTGATTACGATGTTGAAGAGCACCAGTTCCAAGACTGACCCCTTGGGACACCGCTTGTGACTGACCTCTACCCTGACATAGAACCATTGATCACAACCCTCTGGCTGCGTCCAGCCAGCCAATTTCTAATCCACCAAACAGTCCATCCTTCAAGTCCACACTTCTCCAGTTTAGAGAGAAGGATGTGGTGAGGGAGCATGTCAAAGGCCTTGCAGAAGTCCAGGTAGATGACATCTATCACCCTTCCCCTGTCCACCAATTCTGTAACTCCATCACAGGAGGCCACCAGATTGGTCAGGCAAGATCTGCCCTTGGTGAAGCCATGCTGGCTGTCTCAGATCACCTCTTTGTCTCATATGTGCCTTAACATAGTTTCTAGGAGGATGTGCTCCATGATCTTTCCAGGCACAGAGGTGAGGTTCACCAGCCTGTAGTTCCCTGGGTCTTTCCTTTCTCCCTTTCTTAAAAATGGGAGTAATGCTTCCCTTTTCCAGTCACCAGGGACTTCACCAGACAGCCATGATTTTTCAAATATGATGGAGAGCAGCTTGGCAACCACATCAGCTATCTCTTTCAGAATCCTAGGATGGATATCATCTAGCCCTGTAAGAGATTATTCTTTTATATCATTGACTCAAAGTTTGCTGAGGAACAAGTCCAGGCAAGTCCTGGGCAAAGGTAGAGAAATCTTCTGTCTGGAGGACACTGATGGACAGGTCCTGGCTAAGGATTGTGAAATCCTTTCAGGAGCACAGATGGACAAGGCCAGGGGCAACGAGAGAGAGATAAGCTGCTGATAATGGCTGGGAAACGGTCTTTTGTGTGGACTTATCTTGAGGAAGATGGCCACCTCAGGAGGTATGCACATGACTCTTGCTCAAGCACACCAGGAAAAAAAGGAGGATAAAAGAGGGTCCAACAACCAAGAGACTAGGGGTTTTGTGCCATCTGATCCCTCACCACGACGGACTGGAGGTTTCTGCCATCAGATCCTTCACTGCGGATCGTATGCTGACGGACTTCCCTGGGCCTGCTACCTGAGACCTGCTGCTTCCTCCCAGACTTACTCTGCGGCTTCTTCCTGGACCCACCCGGTACCTGCACCTTCTCGTTGCCCAAGACTGGCCTCGCTGCTCCTGCCCTTCGGCCTCGGGCCGCCGGAACGTCGTGCAACGGGACTACTGCCGGATCCTGGTGGTGACTATCCCCGCTTTACGCAATTCTTGCTTCTTTCCATCTTTTCTATCGCTCTCCTTCCCTTCCCCATCTCCCCACTCTGTAATAGTGTCCGTCCTCCCCTTTCTTCATCTCCCTTATTAACATTTATAATAAACTGGTCGGACCAACATTTGAACCATTGTTTCTTAATCTCACGCCGGGCATACATATTTCAAAGAACCTCCTCTCCCTCCTATAAACTGGAGCAAGACAAGCCCCATGGATGTATATACATTCAATGTCATGAGGAGGACTAGGACATGTTCCACTGTTGTAGTGGGACAGAAACCACTCCCCACACCCTCACCTAGAGGCTCGTGGTCCTGACAGACATGGAAAGCCTGACCACTCATGAAGACTGAGGCACAGCACTCATTGAGTACCTCAGCTTTTTCTATGTCTGAGGAAGCCAGCTCCCCATTACTTTTCATCAGAGGGGGAACACTCTCCTTGGCCCGTCTCCTCCTGCCTATATACCTGTAGAACCCCTTCTTGTTATCTTTCACATTCCTCACCAAGTTCAGCTCCATCTGTACCTTGGCTTTGCTAATCCTATCTCTACACACACAGATAACAGCCCTGTATTCCTTCCAGGACACACAACCCTGCTTCCACCTTCTATACATTTCCCCCTTTTCTCTCAATTTAACCTGCGGGTCCTTGCACTGCCACGACAGTCACCTGCCTCCCCTGCGATCAATATATATACTGATATACTGATTCATATATATATATATTTCACCTCATAAAGAACAAACATCTCATATGATGCAATAAAACATAGTGAAATTCTGATGACATAGTATTGGTGTATAAAGCACTACAAATGCACAGTGTAGATTGCCCTGAAACTGATGCCTCCTATTTATTTCCATGGAAACTGCAGCAGATATAAAGAGCACAATAACACTATTTGATATAGCAAAACATTGTTTTTCAATGTAGTCACCATCATTAGCTATGCATCTTCTCCAGTGATGAACAAGAACATGCTTGTAAAAATCTGCACTGATTGGTTTGTCATTCACGTTGCTGTCACCAAGGCTGAAACACACCACTCACTACCTCACTGTGCTCACATCCACTATTTTGTCCCCATAAACATTCATCAAGATTCAATGAATATCAATGGGTTTAATTTTTTCTACATGGAGGAATTCAGTGATGTGCTCTTGCTTCACACATACTTCCATGTCAGATGCCATTTTGTCAAACTGCACAGCAGCAAAATGCAACAGAATCCTGGAAAGCAGATTCAGCCTCTAATGCCATACCACCAATATTCAGTTCTGACACAGTGTGCCAACATAAGAAAATAGGAGACATTACTTTCAGAGAAGCCCTCACAGACAGAAATGATGTCTTCAAATCATGTTTTAATTTGAAAAGAAATGGAAAAAGGAGGTAGAACAATGAAAACTTTGATAAGCAGTGTTGTCATGGTTTTATGATTTTTGGTTACCTGTATTCCACTTCATATCATGTAGTGCACCAGGAGTTCAAGTGTTAATGCTCCAGTTCTGGGCACCTGTCCGGAAGAGAAGAAGAACTACATATCCCAGGGGGCTTTGCGGTCGGAGAGGAGATATAACCCCTGGCAAGGTCACCTGATGTCCCTTTTTTTCCCTCGGTTCTCCTCCCTGTCACTTGTCCTGACCGCCACCTCAGCACTACTGTAAGGCCTACAGCTTACAGATACTCTCTCATTACATTTGATTTATTTGCTTTAAATCTAATTATATTGTATTATAGTGTGCTATCTTTTATTCCAGTACTGTATTTAGTAAATTAGTTTGTTTCTCCTCAGATCATTTCCACTGTTTTTAATTATTTTGGGGTCCCCTGTTTCCCTTTTCCAGAGGTGCAGATTTTGCGAAATTCCTCTGCCCCACTGGTCACAGAAGCAGGTTGAACCAGCCCGTAAACCACTGACAACCGTGATCACAAAGTTTATTAAGAACATGGTAGGCACACATGTGATGACCTAAAATATCTGAGAAGATTGGTATGCAATAAATACTAAGTTGTCATGCTGAGATTTTGTATTATTTCAGGCAGAATGGCAGGTTGATCCAAGTTTCAAAAATACAAATAAAGACTTTACAGTAGCAAATCTAACAAGCATTTCAGAAAGAAAAGGGGTAAATAAAGAATTGTTGAAATACATGAGCCATATTCTGTGATGAACATGTACAACTGGATGGTTTTGTTTACTGTATCTATCTTTGTGATTCATTTACTCCTACAAACAAACCTTCTTCAGATGTCATTTTGATCTTGTACACTTCTGAGTTTGAACATTTGAATTAAGAATTTTGTAATCTGATGAGGGAGAATGAGAACAAATTTAAATTAATTTTAAATTATAATTCAGGCTGTGATATACGTAGTTTCATCAGTTCCAGTCTCCGCAACCTCAACATTACAAATATCTCAATGGTAGACCCATGTTTTGATTCATTTTTCAAAAATCTAGGATGCTAATGAGAGATGGGAACAAGTGTTGGAAAGAGGCACTGCCATATGGAAAGCCAGTGCAAGAAGAGAGCAAACATAGAATAAAGCATATGGAAAAATGTCTGTATGGAATAAATCAAGTTAGCCTTATGGAGGTTATCTTTGGCCTCTCTTTGCTTTTGTTTACGTTGCTGACTAGCAACAGCCTACATCTTGTCCTTTACTAAGGAAAGAAGGGGAAAAAAGGCATTAAAATGAAGCCACAGGAAAATAAACAAGATGCCTCTGAACGGAGAACTTTCAATTTCCTGGACAGATAATCTTCAGATAGAAGAGAGCATCTATGGTTCATGTTATTAATGTGTTGCCCTTTTAAAATGGATGTAATTTTTGAGAACTTTTTAAAATGCATTGCCTGGTACAGAAGTTTAACATTATTTCCAGTAGTAGGAAGCTTATTTTGTATTGACTCAGTAATTTGTACATGTGACAAAAAGATAAGCTCAACTTTTCATAAATTGAGTGCTAGATTGCAAGAGTTTTTTTTTTGTTTGTTTTTGTTTTCCTTCCTAAAGTAGATTTCCAGTATCAGTTTTCATATCCATAACTGTTATTGCTAAAATAATGGAAAAATCATATATATATATATATATATTTTCATTGTAGTACCTTGGTCTTGCTGTTATTCCATAAAATGTTATAAAGAAATAGAACATGAAAGTCAAATTGGTTACATTTATTAACATTGTACAGCACATTATCTCGTAAAACTTTGGAATATTCTTTAGGAGGCAATCAAACAGTAGATGATATTTGAGATACTGCAGGCTCTGAATAACCTAGTACATTACCTTGCTGTTACTATTTGATGCTGAGATGACATTGTCTAAATGTACTGCACTACCTAAACGCAATTTGGGAAAAATAAGCAGCATTTATATGTTAAACAAGAATAATTTTTAATTGGAAAATTATAACAAATAACATTTTATATTTTTTAACTTGTATACATATTTTCAAAGAAGAAATAGAAGAGAAAGAAAATATTTAGAAGGAATTCTGAATAATAGTATTAACTACTACTGTATTTCAAACACCTTTCTGTTTGGAGACGAACACAGAAAGCTGTAAAGTACACTAGGAAAGACTGCATGTCTTTCAAGATAGATGAGAATAAACTGTGGCTGTTTAAATGTAGGTTTTCACACAATACGTGCTTAAGCTCCTACACTAAAGCAAATACACCCAGGGTTCAGTTCTGTTATAACTTAACAGATTATCACTGAATACAGGTGATGGTGCAGAGAATGCCTTTCAGTTCATTCCAAGGTAAAAATTCAAACATGATTCAGTTACTTGACATAGTTGTCCAGCTAGCTTCATTTGAGCTATCCAGAGGATCTGTCAAGCTTTCACTTGTGTTCTAGAAGTGCAAAAGCCTACTGTCATATCACCATGATATCTGTCAACCTTTTGTAGATTTCTTGGATGTCTTAAGATATTTCAAACTGCACAGAACAACTATGTCTAGGAAATTCAGTAAAATGTCTATAAGGGCTGCTCCAAAAGTACTACTTCCCATTTTCTTACGCTGGCCCACTGTGTCAGAGGTAGATATTGCTGGTATGACATTAGAGGCTGAATCTTCCCTCCAGGACTCTGTTGTGTTTTTTTGCTGTGTGATGCATGGCAACAGAAGGACAGTCATGACAAAACGGCATGTTATGTGGAAGTGCATACAATACGAAGGATTCTAATTGAATTATTCCATGCAGAGAAAATTACACCCATTGACATTCATTGACACCCTCTGAAAACTTATGGAAACAAAATAGCAGATGTGAGCACAGTGACGTGGTGGGTGACATGTTTCAACGCTGGTGGGAGCAATGTGAAAGACAAGCCATATTCAAGACAGCCATGCCAGCTCTCACACCACTCACACCATGAAATAAAGAACATCTTGATCAGCTTGTCTGTATAAATCAGTTAATCATAGAACCATAGAATCATAGAATCACCAAGGTTGGAAAAGACCCACAGGATCACCCAGTCCAACCATCCACCCATCACCAATAATTCTCATTAAACCATGTCCCTCAACACAATGCCCAAACGTTCCTTGAACACCTCCAGGTTGGGTGACTCCACCCCCTCCCTCGGCAGCCCATTCCAGTGCCTGACCACTCTTTCAGAGAAGAGGTATTTTCTAACATCCAGCCTGAACCTTCCCTGGCACAGCTTGAAGACAATCCCTCTAGTCCTATCACTAGTTATATGAGAGAAGAGGCTGACCCCCAGCTCACTACAACCTCCCTTCAGGTAGTTCTAGAGAGCAATAAGGTCTCCCCTGAGCCTCCTCTTCTCCAGACTGAAATGGTGCTGCCTGTGTTGAAAATAGCATTATGCAGTTGAGAAATTTCTTTATCTGCTAGTGTTATTTTGCTCTTTGTATCTGCTGGTGTTTCCATGGGAATAAATAGGAGGCTTGAGTTTTGGAGCCACCTCCATGATTTGTTTCAGGTACATGTATTTAGAAATTTCCATTAACATTTTTTAGTATATGAACTGATTTCCACTCCAATGAACCTCGGAAGACAAAATCATTTGTGAGACCTACGGCCAAAGGAAAGCAAGGAATCCAAAGAAAAGCAAAGAACACAAAATGTGTTTTTATTTGATACATAAATAAACTTCGCCTATAATTCTTGTATTCAGTAAGAGTAGAATGCACAGTAATGATTTAGATGTCTAAGTCTCCAAAACAGTATATATGCAAATGAAAAAGCACTGAAATTAAATGAAGAATATATATGAAATTCTGATTGTAATGAAGACAGGTACCTCAGCACAGCCTGAAATAAGCATTTTAGGGTGGTCAGAAATATAGAGTTCCTACATTTATATGACTAAGCTGTATCTATAGACCAATCTTTTATTTTTAAGAAGGCAGTAGTAAGTACGGACTGTATAATACAAAATGTTCACTACTCTGACTATGAGAAACCCTAAATCTAGGCATTTCCTTTTTAGAAGCTTTTCAAATCCAAATGCAAGTATTAGTTAACATAATTAATGTCCTTTCTGTTATCTTCTAGTCCTTTATTTTCATTTAATTTTGTTATCTTCCTGTGTGTGTTTTCAAATCAGCTTAATAATGGCAAAGCTACACGTTGAACGGAACCTCAGTACTAGCTGTAATATGAATGTTCTGAAAATTCTGATGAGCTTAGACCATCTCTCTTCTTCTCTATATACAGTAGAAATTTTCTTAAATGATTTTAGATTTTACTAACTTGTATAACTGCACATACTCTAGACTTCATACTCTTCTTGAGAGAGAAAATTTTAAGGAGAATACTAGACTTTTCTAGGGCAATATTCAACTAATCTAATTTAGAGTTCTATTTTGGAATAAGGTGAATCACTTACAGAATGTTATTTTGTTTTTCTCCCATAGATTTTAGTAAAAGCCAAAGAAGCATTTAGGAACCTATAACTATAAGCATTTATTTTTTCTCTAGATGATCAAGGCCAATGGCACACACTGTGGCTCAAATCAGACATCCAACGTATCTTGATGTGGTAATGTATAGATAGTTATCCAGTCCAGTTGAGGCAGCCAAGACTGTATGAGTTATATACTTAGTGGTTGTGACAAAGCAGGTTTACTCTTTTAAATAGAAGGCTAAAGGCTAAACTAGGTACCCCAAAAAAGTAATTTCCAGTAGCACCATGTTTAGGAAACAGAATCTTGCCGTTCATGACAGGTCATGTGAAGATATCTTCCTCATTATCTGTTCGGTATGTTTTTAGATTTCCAGTTGCCATTGAAGAGGAGAAGCACGCTGACATGCTCATTAGCACATCAGCAATAGTAGTATGTGGGAGAAGAAAAAAAAAACAAAACAAAAAAAAAAACCCTTAATATTTTTCAAGATAATAAGTTAATATTGTTGTATTTTATAATATTTGGCTTGTTATGTTAATTATGTATCTAATTTATATGTAATTAAATAAATAATTTAATATATTAAATGACTTTATTCAGTGTTTATCCAAATGTGGAAATAGAAAATCCTTATATAATACAGAAAAGAATTTTAGGTAGAATGAAGCTATTGTACAATAAGGAAGATTTTGTTACTGGATATCTAACGCATGCAATAAAAACTACTCTTTGGAACTAATTTTATTTTATATAATGTAGTTTGGATTCTGACTACCTATCTTTGAGTATATTCTATAATTGGTATGGAGTTACATACTAGACACAAAATGTATAATAAATTGGCAGTCTAAAAATATCCATTTTATTTTTTTACTCAGTATTTCAGGAATTTGGTTAAAGAGAATGAAATATACATCTGAGATATAAAAGAAAAACTTTCAGATATGTCCATTACCTCCTGAAATGTATTCCTACAATAATAGGTTCTATTTTCACAAATGAAAGGGAGACATCGCTAGTGAAAAACAGCTGGTTTTGCCCTTAACATTGCAGCTATTCTGAATTTCCCTAGAGGAATGTTAACTCATAGATATACAAGACTAGAAGGAACTGCTGTGATAATCTGCTTCAATCAGGCATAGAAATTGATCATGAAGAATTAAATAATTAATTAAAGAATAAATTATTTTTCAACAGGCTTCTTTTACTTGTTAGCCTGTCTTCCTCTACTCCCTGGGAATAATGTGATAAGGATATAATCCTAATTGCCTCAGTAATCTATCAAAATAAGTTATTTGATTGAAATTTATTTCATTAAAAAGCACTGAGCATGATTTGTTCAACGGGAAGCAAGTTGAGGGACTGTAAAGAGGTTCAGAAGACTATCTTGTCTACTTTATCAGAATGCTTAATTTTTATTTTTATTTTTTAATTTATGTATTAGGTTTTTATATTCCTACTCTTTTAGGGCATGTCAGGCATATAAACAAGATTGACAGGATCTTTTTCTTAAAGTTCATTCCTTTTCTCTCTTCCAGTATCTCTTTCAGTATAGAATTTAGTTTCAGAGCTGTATGAATTTCTCAATGCAAACTTTTTAACTCCCTGATTTTCATCTTGAACAGTGTAACCAATTGAATCTGGCACAAAATCACAAACTTTACTCCTTTCAATGAGGATAATAGTGTCAATCAGAAAATAATTTATAATTTAGAAATCCCGGCATTAAAAATTAGGACCTAACAGAGGAAATTGAAGCCACAAGAGAAATTATATCTGTGAGGGAATGCACACGGCCCCTTCTTTTTAATATGGCATGGATTTCACTAGCTAGTAATATAGGAAGGTGAGTGAAAATTGTTGCATGAATATGCTATCTGAAACTGGGTAGTCTGAACTGGTTGTGGCCCTAACCTGGTAACATAACAAAGAAAAATGAAATAGCAACGTGAATGTTCACTTAAGAAGCCAATCAGAGAAATTAAACAGTAATCAGAGGATTAATGAGAAAAGCCTGAGAAATTCAGTTAACAGTTTGAAGAATAAAGGGAGCAAGAACATTTGTGGCAATGGGAAGATGGAGAGGGGGCTGTTAATACTGTAGAATCTCCTTTAATCTACAAGTAACTGAAAAAAAATTGAGACAATTCAGGTTTAGAGAATTATATTCCATAGATCCTAATGAGGCAGCTATGGGTGCTTTTAAAGTCAAAGGGATGATTTTGTAAGTTTGGGTTTTCAGGATTTTATTTATATTCCTAGTAAATAAATATATGTTGATAGATCTAATCATATTTTTATGTGCATATAATACAACATACATGTGCGTTTATATGTTTTATATAACATCCAATGTAGAATTATAATAGCTTTCTATGAAGAGGTGAACACTGTCAGTTTCTCTATTTTTTAAAAGAAATATTTCCTACAATTATGAATTTTATGTTGGAATTTCTTTCAACTTCGAAGGGAATTCTAAAAATATTCCCAAACAAATGAAGGAAAAAAAGAAAAAAAAAAAAAAAAGACATTTTTATTTGTAAAGGTTTAGAGCAATACATAAGACTTCTTTATCAGGGATAAAGAATAATAATAATAATAATAATAATAAAAGATATTTTAAGTGCAATCAGTACATCTAACCTCTGGACATTAAAACTAAATGGCTATTTATTCTTTAAAATTATTGACAGACTTAATGCTGAGTATTTCATTGGCTTGGGAAACTGAACACAGGAAAGAGAAACTTGGCAGATGTCTTTCTGACTCTCTGTAGTGTATTATAAGAATTTTATATACATAGCTTTTTATTTCTAATAATAATTTTCACAAGGAGTATTCTGTCATTAATCCACTGTGATAACTAACAGTCTCTTTATGTTTACAAAGGTTAGTAAAGAACAAATCTGCAACAACAGACTGATGAGTGTGTCATTTACACTTGGGACAAAAGCTCAAAGCTTTGGTGAAATGATGTGAGTTGCAAGAATGACAGAGAGCAATGTGAATTCAACAGTGTAAACCAGAAACATACAACAATGTTATGGATTTAGTTTTATTTTTATGTCAACCATCTCAAAACGCATGAGTTCTTTGAAAGCTCACACAGTTTCCATAGTTCATTTAACAAGCTGAGTGACTTTTGTTCATTCACTAAACACTTGTTCTCCGTTCACTGTAAACAGTTACCTCCTGCAGAAAGAAAACTACTAGATATGGCATGAGAAATAAATAACAGAGTAAGGATCTGTGAGAGCTTGCACGGAAGGCTAGGAGATAACCAAGTAAGAAACAGACAAATGTCACCAACAGCTGAAAGAGGAACACGGGGACTTCTGTGGAATCAGAGTACTGCAAGACTGGCAGAGCCTCTGTAACCCTATCCACGGTATTATGAGAGGCAGAGATGATCCAGTTAATAGTACAAGGACTATGAAGTCTTGGTACAGATACAGCTAAACTAAGACTAATGGGAACGACATAACCAGGGGCAGATTGTTGATTTGGAAAAAGCTTGTGAGATTAAGGGGTTGTACAAAGATGGCCAAGCAACACAATAAAGGGACAATAGGATATAAAAATTAGGTGACTAGAATTGTCTGAGTCCCTGCTGAGCAGCTCTGTGCTTGATCACTGCAAGATGCAGCCTAAAAAATGAAGCACTAGAGCTCAGATTCCTTCTGTGCCCCAGGCATTAAACTTCCTTCCAGTGTCAGAAGGAGAGTTAGTGGGGTATTTTGTGTGAATACAGGTGGGTGAATAAATAAGTGGGTTGGTACTGTGACGATAGTTGTTTCTTCCAGGTCTGGCAACATCAGTGGCTGCCCACCACTTCCTAACAGAATTTACCTATTGGACTGGTTGGAAAAAAATATTGTAAGCTTTGCTTGTTATCTGGAATGCTTTCTCATTTGCATTTCTTTAGAACTATTCAGCATATCTCCAAAATAAATTTTGCCCTTTCCAAAAGCACAACAGATAACAAAAGGCTGTATCAGGTGTTGATGCTGCGGTATAATGCTTTTGAAACAGGTGAATGATATTATTTTTTGTGTAATTTTCAGCACTACAATATGTGTTAGATAGGTTTGTATGACAAGAGTAATTGTTACTATTTCATTAAGGCAAAAATGTATAGCACTTATTTGTGGAGTAGATGGGAATTAAAGTAAGTTTTTGTTCCTTTGTTCCTTTTTTTCTGTGCTACCAATGAACAGTAGATAACTAAGATACTAATGAAGAGTTATTTTTTCTTACTTCTGTTCTTAGCAATCTAATAAGGATATTACCAATCTCAGTATAATTTAACATTTGATATTAAATAATTAAGTTGTATTTATTTATTTATTTTGTGATTCACTAGTTTTTATGTGCCTCAAAGTAACCTTGAGAGGGCAAAAAATGATATTCACCATTTTAAAAGGTTAAAATTTCTATGCCACTATCTCTTTCAAAATCCACTCTTTCATTATGTCAAATCAGGTCCTTTACAAAACCAGAAATAATAATAAGAACCTCAACTGACATAACACCTCAATGAGATCATTTTCTAGCAAGGTTAATAATGCTTTCAGACAACATAGTGCTGCATGACTTGTGCAATCTTTATTTTTATTTAGGCATATCAAATACTAGAAAGCACTCATTAAGAATAATAATTTAAAAAACTAGATTACCATCAAGCACTCAACTATTTACTATGCATATGAGTTTGTTTTGGTATTCTATCTTTTGGATGGAACAACCATCATTTTCTTCAAGAGTCATGGTTTTTTCTTTTTCCTTATTTTGTTTCTCTCAGCTTCAAAGTGAAAGTCTATCTATATTAAAACTACCTGTTAGGTATACGCTAGATGATCTTTCAAGAGTGTGTGATGCATTTGCTCATTAAACATAAACTACAGACTTTAGAAAACCTAAACGTGTGAATGACATGATGTGACAGTTTTAATATTTTCAGGTTTCCTGTGACACCTGTTCAAGTTTCTCATGCTTCAGGATACTTTCAGTGGCAAAATTCTTCAGTAGATCAGGAAAAACTCTCCTAGGATTTATGTCACCAACTTCTAGAAATAGTATCATTACAGTTACTTTCTACAATGTTTGACCATGAGAACCAAATTGTATTTTAGTATATATAAACAGAACAGAATTGTATGAACTTAGAGAAGTCCCAAAAAGTCCTCAGATTTATTAAAACCCTCAATACACAACATGACACATGGAGACAGCCTAACCACCAGCTTAGTCATCATGGCAATGATGGAGTGATCTGAACAATCAACTGAAGGTTTCTGAGAGTTTGCTAATGGCAGCAAAACTAATCTTGAGCCTTCACTGAGTCTGGAAGTCAGAAGAGGGCAGCACAAAGAAAACTAAATCTCTTCAGGAGATGAAAGTACTAGAAACTATCACCTGCAATGCAACCAAATGAACTATCCATTAAATTTTTAAAGTGAAGTCACAGCAGGTTTTAAAGCAGCTTATATTCAATGTGATGGGACAGGAGCTATTGCCCGAATGCAGTGGAATGCACAGTAATAATGCATATTTAGCTATTTATAAAATACCAGTTGTGGTTACCACAGACCTCAAACTGCAGGCTGAATCTGAACCTTGTATTTGTCTCAAAATTTGCTCTACATTTAGACTGTTAAAACACAAACACAAACAAAACAAAACCCCTCATGCTGTTATATGCTTTTCACTCAAAGTCTGAAACCTTAGCAATAGACTCAACAAAGACAGCTTCCTGGAGTAACCTAACTGATCTGTAAGTATCAGTATCAGTTAAGGAATCTTTTTTCCTTCTCTTAGAGATTTCAATTACTTATGTTTTTTTTCAAGAAGACTTTGTCCCCACACTTTGCCTTTGCCTACTCCTTTAATTAAGCTGCAATAGAAGCAGAACAAACTCCACTAATCCCACACATATATATCCTTACCTCACAGTTAATTCAGCATGCCACATGGCTTCATGGAGTCTTTGCTGTTGAAATGGGGAAAACTCAACAGTAGAGTGGAATTTCAAACAACTACAAATAGAAAGTTTCATTTTTTTCTCTCAAAATCCTAATTCAAAGATGACATATTACAATATTATGGGGAGAAAAGCCTGTAAACTAAAAATGATAGCTTGACACGGAACAAAAATGTGCGAACCCAATAAAGATAGCAGTTTGATAGAACGCTGGTTTTGCTCAGGCTTCATCCTTCTCGCTTCTGAAAGTAATAATTATCCGCCTTTCTTTTGCCTGCAGTAGCTAGGAATCTCACCCACATCTCTTTCAGCTCCACCAGTGCTAGATGTCTTTTCTTCAAATTGTCTAAATGATTAACATAATGAAATTAAACCCAGAGCAATTGTTCTTAACCAGTATTTAGCTTGAAGGCTGCTGTTTCTATTTTAAACCTGAAGAGGGGCTTGCATGCCCAAGAGCTTGTTGTCTTTTTTTCCAAGCTATACTTAGTCTATTAAAAAAAAAAAAAAAAAAAAATACACTTCTCATAAGCTTTCCTTATTAGCAAATAGAAAAACTTTCAGTTCTATTTTAGAATTAACAAGTTAAACAACAGTACAGAACCTTAAATGAATAACTAACCTATCTTTTACCTTTTTCTCTTACAGTTTGCTTCAGTTATAAAAAAAAAGACACTAGACATAAAAAAATAAATTTTAAAAAAATAACATCAACAACAACAACAACAAAAAAAAAACCTTATTTCAGTGTCATGTGTATCTGAGATTGTAGCACTTGAGCGAGCCACTGATGACATTTCAGTTCACTGTTACAAAGCCACTGAGCATTCCCTGCTTGTTTGTTGTTCACACTTCACTATGGCAACTTAAAATTACAAGTACTCTTAAGACAGAAGTGCCCCTAGAGGGTATGAGCTCAAAGTTAACTCTGCTACTTAATGCTGTAAAATAAAAGTACATGGCCTAGAGGACACATTAATTTCATTTATGACTTCATTACCTAATACAGTTATGAGTATGTCATAGTAAGAATTATAAATGCAGAATAGGACAGAACAAGAAGGAGACCAATGTGATTTTTCACAGATGCAGGTGCATGCTAATAGCTGTATTAAGGAAACGTCTACTACATATCACTTTGAAATAGAAAAATATAAAACAATTTTCTGTAACTATAGAGTAATAGAGAATCAGAAAGTAATAGAAACAAATACCGAAAAGTGAAATCTTGAAAGCAAACTGAACAAGAAAAATAAATTGAACATACAGCAGGGAATAATAAGTGGGAATCGGTTTGAGATTTAAACTCTTCAAATTCACCTAAAAAGTAAGTTGTTACAAATTGACTAGCATAAACAGCAAGCCTTCTTCCATTTACAGCGTCCCAGGGCCATCTATAGTATCTTCAGCTGCCAATCCAAAAAAGCAGAGGTCATTTACCAGCTTGGAATCACATGGGTAGTTAGTTCTGTGTCTATGGCAGCAAATAGGATGTAATGTCAAAGTAAAACTTGTTCCCTAACAGTATCTATAGGGAAAATTTGTTGTTTCAGCACATCTTCAATTACTCCAGAGATTTATGTGTTGGCTACTAAATTAAGCTAACTGTGCCTATATACACAATTGACATCTAACATGGTTATTGTTCTCATGGTTAGTATAGATCCAAATGAGATTCAAGTGACCTCTTCATTTCCTAGAGATGAAAGTCTCATTTGTCATTACAGACGAGATTGCTAGAAACTAAACTAGGAAACTGAGTACCTGTCCACTTCTAGATATCAGTATTGAGACACATGAATAAAGGCATCACAACTCAAAACCTAATCTTTCTCTGCCAGATTCACCTAGTAATACTTGAAAAGAAAGCTGATACAATCTGCTTGGTGAACTACTTAACACAATCCCATAGAAACTGCATGTCTCCCTCTGCTTGGAAGTCAAGCCTTGGAAACGTTTCAAGTTTCATCAGTTTATGAAAATGTGTTTTTTTGTTTGTTTGTTTGTTTTCTGGAAAAAATCAGAAGTGTAAATGCAATGAGTTATATTAAGAGGTTGTATTCCAATTATTATTCCAGATAGAAGAAAACACTGTACTCTGTTATTTGCATGGTTCTAATTACTTGTTGACATCATGTATGGGAACTGTTGAATTATGGCCTGAACCTCTGATTGACCACCTGAGGCGAGTGCTGAGTCAGCTGCAAGGGCACAGGTGAACACAATTTCACCTGAGTGATCGGAAGGGGGGGGAGCCAGGCTCCACCCCTCCTAGACCCCATTTAAGGGCTGACTCCCAGGGAGGAAGGATTTCTAGCTGGAGATTACTCCTCTTGGAGCCCTTCTGTGAGCCCAGGACATGGGTAAGATCTTTATTTCATTTCTCCTGTGTAAAGTGGTAATCTATTTGGTCCAATACCTGTTTGCTGTACACATCAGATCAAAATTATAACAGTTCTTCTACCTGCAAACCTGGATTTTTCTAGGATGGAATCATGACAAATGATATGATGCAAAACAGCTCCAAATGAAACAGTTCTGAGTCCAACATTTTTTTCTGGCCTAAAGAGACCTGAGAACAGTTTTTATTAAAAATATAAAAATCTCATTTTAGGAAACAATTTCCAGCCATGAGAAATACAATCACTCAGCTGAAATGAAGTGCTATGGTGAAATTCACTTTGTTTATGCATTAGTTGTATTCTGAGGCATAGTTTTTTGTGAAGAAAGTAGGTTGGGATTGAACGCGAATGAGATCTAGCCTGTGTTATGTAGATTGCTTCAAAAGTAATTCTCCTATTTATTTCCATGGAAACTATGAATACAAAAACCACAATAACACTATTTGATAGTGTTTCATAACTGAGAATTTGCTCTATTTTTTAACATAGCCACCACTATTAGCTATGCATTTTCACACTTTTAATTATCTAGAGTCCTCAAGCTGCATTTCTAAAAATCCATATCAGCAGAGGTGACCCATTGTTTTACAGCTGCCATGTTGGTGTCCCTCCTAGGAAAATGTCACCCACACAGTTTATCTTTCATCAGCCCAAACAGGTAGAAGTCAGAAGGTACCAAATTTGAACTATACACTTTGTATGGTAGGACAGTCTATCAAAGATTGATGACGTGCTTCACAGTTTGAAAACTGATGTGGGGTCTGGCATTATCATGCTGCAAGAGAAACACTATCCTCTTCTCTGACCTGACTCAAGAAGTTAGAGTCTTCAGTTTAGTCAACATTGTGATGTAGCAGTCACAGCTGATGGTTTGAGTTTCAAGAAATCAAGAAGGACCACCCCTTTCCTATCCCAAAAGACAGTACACATCACTTTAACAACTGAGGACTGTATATTGAACTTTTTCACCTGTTGCCAGTCCATGGGCTGTTGTTTTGACTCCAGCTTGTAGTGGTGACACCGCATCATAAAGATTCTACATAGAAAACTATTAACCTCAGCCTCTTATTGGTTTGATAGATCCTGACAAACTTGCATACAGCGTTCAGTCTATTCCTTATGTGAGCATCTGTGGGATTCACCAGGTGCAAACTTTTCAATATTCCAATGTTGTGAACATCATTTCCAACTCAGTGAAGCCAGTATTCAACTATGTACACAGTTTCCTGGTTGTAATCCACTGATTTCTATGGATGAGCTAATCAAGATCCTCTTCATTTCATGGTGTGACATCTGCATATTGCTCCATATGTACTTCCATGCCAGATGCCATTCTGTCAGACTGCCTCTCTGCTGCCATCTGTCACACAGCAACAACATGCAATAGAATATTAGTGAGAAGGTTCTACCTCTGCTGTCATATCACCAACATCTGCCTCTGATGTCATGGGCCAACATAATAAAATAGGAGACATTATTTTCAGAGCAACCCTTTTAACAATGGTAGAGTGAGACATATTTCTAGAAATAACCACTAAACTCATTTTATCCTTAGGAGTATCGGAGTACCTTTCCATAAATGCTTCCTACTCTTTTTTTTTTTCTTCCATTGTCGTAAACTTCCTAAGAGACTTGAAAAACTTATTTTGATGACTTTGGACATCTCCCTCAGTGGTATTACATGCCTACTGTCTCATCCTCTGGAATTTCTTAAGTCCAACTTACATAAGTGCTCCCTAAATTGATATATTTACAGTGGGACCAGTTTCACTTTATGGGCTCTGCAAGTGAGCAAAGCAATGAGGAAGGCCTGAGGGTAGACCTTGTGAATGAAACCTAAGGTTAAAAAAACTACTGAGTAATTCTGCTTTTGTCGTTGTCATAAGGTCACCTGCCTCACTAAGCAACAGGGCACCATGTCCTTCTCTCACATAGTGATATGCTCAAGTTCTGTCTTTCTGTCCTGATGCCTGTTTAGATGAACTGCAAGAGCTAATAGACTCAGGATTGGAAAAGTCTTAGCAATCTCTCAGCAGTATTCCATAACTTAACACACACAAAATAGCAGATCTCCTGAGACATCAAGTCAGGCTGGCAGATGAATGATCCCATCCCATTCAGGACAAAGTTTCCAGTCATCATTTGTGACTGTGATTCAGACACTTGTCTGAGCCTCAGCTGTCACTGGTGCTTCTGCTTTCAGGACAAGACTTCACTGAGGCCTTTCAGTACTTTAAAGGATCTTATAAAACAGATGGAGAGGCCCATCTTACATGATCTAATAGCTATAGAACAAGGGTGAGTCATTTAAAACTAAAAGAGATTTAGTTTAGATGCTAGGATTAAATTCTTTACAAAACAGAGATTGGTGAGGCACTGGAATAAGTTTCACAGATAAACTGTGGATGCCCTATGTCTGCAACAATTCAAGGTCAAGTTGGATGGGACTTTTAGCAACCTGATCTAATGGGAACTTTCCCTGCCTATGGGCAAGGGTTTGGAACTAGGTGATCTTTAAGGTCTTGTCAAGCCCAAGCTATTCTTTGATTCTATTATATGATTCTCTATCTCTTCTGAAACTGCAGATATGCAGTAGAAATGGAATTCTCCAACTGCTGCCAAAAGGCACATGCTTCTTGTCTTTCTTGTCATTCCCCCTATTGCCTCTTTCATCGTGGTCTCTGCCTCTGATTTATTCGTTGTGGCATGGAGCTCGATCTTTATTCTCTGCAGGGTCATTGTTTCTGCACAAATATTCTTGATCTACATTCTCAGTCAATGCTCATTGTGAGCTAACCCCTTTTATTGGATCTGGATGGGATGAACTTAACTTTATCCACAGCAGCCCATGTAGTGCTGTGCATTTTATTAATAGATAGAAAAACATCAAAAGCACACCAGTGGTTTGGTTATTGCTGAGCACTGCTTTCACAGCATCAAGGCTGTCTCTCTAAGCTCTCTGTCTCTTCTTGCAAAAGTCAATAAGCTGCGTGTGATCAAGAGGTGGATAGGGAATTTTTCTAGAACAGCTGACCCAAAACAACCAAATGGATATTTTTATACTAGACCAGGCTGGACCTCTGGAAGTTATCTAGTCCAGCCCTCATACTCAAGTAGCAGCACCTGGAGAAGCTTGTCTAGGAAGGACCATGACCAGATGTCTCCTTAATATCTCCAAAGAGGGAGATTTCACTACCTCTCTACGCAACTTGTAACTGTTCTGCATCATCCAAGTAGTGAAGAAGTACTTCCTGATGTTTAGACAGAATATCCTGTGTTTCAGCTTATGCCCCTTGCCTCTTGTTCCGTCACCAAGTACCACTCAAAAGATCATGGCTCCATCCTCTTTGCACCCTCCCTTCAGATGTCTATCAGCACCTCTTCCTTCACTCCTCCTTGTGAGGAAGCTATAGGTTGCGATGTGGTCTCTCCTCAGTCTCCTCTTCTCTGGGCTGAACAAACTAATGGATGTAAGCTGCACCTCATATGGCTTCCTTTGTGTCCTTTTTGTACTGTGGTGTCCAAAACTGAACACAGTGAAGTCGCACTACTCCAACGCAGATCAGGACAATCTCTTCCCTCAACTTCCTCTTTTTGTAAACTGTTTCAAAAAATCTTAAACTTACTATATACCATAAAAAGGTATACCATAAAAAGGATTATTGTGAAGAATGAAATGAGGTATGATCCTTGTCATGTAGATAAGACAATTTAGTGATAAATAGGATAACAGAATTGATAACATCTACATTAGAAACATTCTCCTTCCTTCTTTGTTACACTTAAAATCTTGTTAAGAGTAAAAAAGAATCCTTCTTATATATGGGACAGGTATTTTTTTATTAATCTAATTAATATGTTAGCAGTCTAATTAAGATAGAGTGAAAAGTTATTGTTATTTCTGTTAAACTGAAGATAGCACTTACAGTCAGTAGTATAATTCAAATGTATTATAGTTTTTGGTACTAAGTCCTTTTCTCTCGTTATATTTAAACTTTCAAGGATTCTCTGAATCCAGAGATGCACAGCTTTGGTCTTCCTCAAGGAAAATTGGCTCAATGGCAATTTCTTCCTCTTCGGTCTTGGATCCACTTATATATTTATAACATTTTACATATAACATATTACATATAAACATATATATATATACGTTTGTATGTGTGTTTCATATAGTAATATGAAATGAAAGAGCTCCTTGAAAGCCTTCTTGGCTTGGGGATGTCATGCTTGCCAGCCTTCTGCTCTTCTCTTTATTTTACAGTAACTCTGCCACAGTCTGTGACTGAGAAATGCATTTTTCACCTTCAGTTATTCAATATGGAGTTATAAACATATTCTTCATTAAAATCATATTCATAGTAAATTAAGCTTAAATTTGTATATTAACTTCAACAAATGGCAGATTAGGAAAAAACATCACTGCATTTTTTGAACAAATGAACTCTATAACTGCACCCATTGTTGACAAAACAAAGATTACTGTGTTTTAGAATAGCTTTGCATTTCAGTAAAAGTGAAAATACTGGAATGATTGAATAACTTCCTCTTTCTCTATTTCTAGATGCACACAGGCAGTTGGTCTACTTTCCTAGATGAATGACAACAAGTTGGTCAAGTTGAAATGTGGTTGCTCCTTACTCATGCAAAAGAGAAAAAGCATGATAAAAAATAGCTAGCTACATTATGATGAGTAGTTGGGGTCTGAAATGTGCCCTTTTTGAATTTTATTTGGATCAAAATATCATTTTTTCCACTAAACTCTCTCTTAGGTCAAGATTATAAATACATAAATAAATAGAAGAATACATCCTTTTACAAAGAAATTTGTTTTCTTCTTCCCTAGAAAGATGGCAATAATCTTTCTCCCAAATTCTTGATTTCTCCCTGATACTTTTCATCTAATCTGCATACTATGGACTTATATGTCATGTTTGATATTCAAAATAAAGGCTTAAATTTAGGGCTTTAATTTAGAGCCTTGTATCACCAGAATAGATTTTTTATCAAAAAGCAATCCTGCTAAAGGTTTTTTGAAGCTATTTTTTTTAATGTGTTCACATTTCATCAATTCAGTTTTAGTTAACATTTCCCAATGAACTCAAATGAATTCCATTACACAGATCTTTTACTGAGGACTGTTTAGACATCCTAGAAGTTCAATTTCATTCCACCTTTTCCTTCCAGAAACACGTACTTCTGGTTGCATAGTTATTAATTAAATTGTGGAATATCTTTTCCTTTTAAAAGCATATAGAACGGAGATCATATTTTTTTTTCTACTATTTTCAGGTAAATATATTCGAATTGTGAACTTGATTTTAAAAATGGAGCACACACCTTTTGTCAATTAAAAAAATGTTAAATTGTTTTATATTTTATCTGTTCTAAACATCATTTTTAGGATAGAGAATACACTTAGGGGGATTAATATAAAATCTCAATCAATATTTTCTGTATTGAAAGTTTCTGGTGATGTTCTTCAGTTGCTGTTCTAACCTATTCATGAGAAGGAAACATATCCCTGATAGGTTAATGAAGATGACAGAAGTATGGAAATAGAAATAAGGGGCTTAATTGGCAATGTGATTATAAAGTCATTGTAGATTTTAGATAAATACATATAGATACATGCTATTTTCTAAAAATGAACAATGTAATTAAACTTTATTTCAATATTATTATTAGAAAAAAAATCATATTTCTCTTATTTTCTAGTTGGTGAAATAATGAGATACTCAATTTAGCATGAATTTGAAAATACTGTAGCTGAAACCATAGTAGAAATATTATGAATGAATTTAAAAGACTAAGATAATTGAAATCAAATAAAAACTAAATTACAAGATGATGACAATATTTACATGTTTTAATCAATTAATTATTTATTAAACTTAATAACTATTATATAAAATACAGTAGTTTGCAAATATAAGAAAAAATATTTAGTGTAGGATTTGAAGTTGAAAAGAAGATTTTATTTATTTATTTATTTTAATATTGATGTTTTCTTAGTGTGGTATATAATCAGCATTCTTCAGCTTGTAGGCATAAAGACCAGATGTTTGATTTAAAATGAGGATATAAAGTAATGCCATAGCAAAAATAGGGCAGCTTAAGAAAATGACAGTGCCACTGTTCTGTAGCTTACGCTAATAAGAGTTGGCAACTTAACAATGTATGTCATTATAACCTGTCATAGAGACACCAGCTTGCCAGAGCCACTACATTTACTAAGGCACTTACTATTTAAGTTATCCATCTGCTTGCAAGAGGGAACAAAACAACGACAAGACAGAAGTCTTCCAACAGCTATTAAAAGTAAAGATTTTTTTCCCTATGATCTTGTATTTCTTACACATACCTACATTTTGTATAGCTTATACAGTACACAAGAACAATAGATTTTCTTGAATGAAATGGACAAGATGCATGTAAGATTTCATGTAATGAGAAGTTATATTAGAAAATAATAATAAAAATATATTATAGTCCACTCAACAGAATAAGAGGGACAAATAGATAATTTTAATTAAAAAAGTAAAATAAAATAAAACAGATATGCTAGAACATAAATTCACCTGAGCTAATCAAACTTATTATAATAGGTTCCTGAGACAAAGCTATTCTCTTTGCCTCGGCTTTATGACATGCTCACTTGGTAATAATGTGGATGTTTGTAGAGTGGTGTTATAAATTTATCTCACTTCTAAAACATTCAGAAGAAAACAGAGAGAATTTCAAGATAATGCAGAAATGTGTTCTGCTTCTGCATTGCTCTCTTTATCTGAAGTTTTACGGCAATGATGTTGTATAAATCTATACAAGAGAAAAGTGACACACCAGTAAAGCATGGCTTTGGGTCTGTGTTCTATAAAGTCTTTACTGATCTGTACTTGTTTTTGTCAATTATTTTCACTAAGGCACATCAAAAATAACAGTAATTCTACTCTGTGGTTTTCCTGTTGCAGTCTTTCTAAGACTGTAATGTATCACAACAAAAAGGAGTCTGAGATCTTAATGTTGTGCTTATCTTATTGGTAAATATGTATTAAGGTGTTCTTCACAGTAGGAAAAATTAAGCTTGCTTACCTATTACTTTAAGCAAAAATGAATGAATGGATGAATGAAAGAGTGAATGAATGGGTAAATGAATTAAACAATCAATCTTTCAAGGACACCGTGCTGGATAAATGAAACTCATGTCTTCCTTACTTATTTTTCTTTCTAACTGAAAGGTATTTGGTTTGATAGCCAGAATTTATTACATTTTATGAATACCTGTGCCTCTGTGAAAGCCACTTCAAAGAATATTTTTCTCTTGCCTATTGTAAACTGTGGAAAGATAACCAATATTCTTACTATGATATGCATTGTATAATCCTCTGATATGACTGTGGAAAAGAGAAGTCACAGAATCAAATATTCTGATTTGGATGGGACACACAAGTATCACTGAGTCCAACTCCTATGGCCACATGTCCTATGTCTTCCTATGTCTAGCTGTAAGCCAGAAATATAGTCTTTCCAGACAGAATGAAAAATAAGAAATTTGTCTGAACTCTTTCCAATATTAGATTTAAATGACTTGTAGTCTGGAAATGATTGCTTCATTCTTTTGATTGTAAGGGGATTGTAGAAAAGTATCTCCTATAGAGATGTCCAATTTTATGTTTTTCAGGTGATTGTAGAGATAGAATTGTAGATATCTATGATCACTTTGTACACCACAGAATCCCTAAGAAGTATGTATAGAACTGAATGATAAGCACAAAGATTACCTGAGTCTCATATTGCCCTGAAGTGGCAACTTAAGTACAAACAGAACATTTTAGGATACCTTGCTGGCACTAGACAACCTAGACTTGCATATTTAGGTACCTGACAGATTAAGGATATAAACTTTTAAACTTTGCTGGCTACATTTCTGTCTGCAATTATGGTAGCCTCTATACCTGAATAAGACGTAGTGTCCTACATTACAGATATTTAAAATAAGGTTTATAGCTATTACTTCAGCTCATAAGAAATAAACATCATATATGAAGTGAATAAGCATTGTCTTTTCTAAACTGGAAGTTAGTAAACTTGTATATAAAAAAACAACTCATTAAGTGAATAAATCTGTTCTTGAGACGCTAGTTAAAAAGGTTAAGAAAACTGAACTGAGATGTAATAGAATAATAAGATACTTCAGAAACAGCTTTGGCTAGTATTTTATGTATGAAAGTTGAATGTTTACCAGAGTAAGTCATGTTTCTGACAAAGATTTAATGCAAGAATGAAGAAAGAAAATATTAAAGAGAAATTTATACACATTGTTTAAGTTGGTGCTCAAGACCATACTCAAGTATTTACTTATTACAAGTAGATTAGATGTCCAGTGGGGAACACATCCTCAAAAAAAAAAAAAAACACAGAAGTTGACAGGAAAGCATGTCCAATGCTCAAAAAGATAAGACCAAGTATTCTTAGGATCAAGAATCCGTTACATTGAAACTTTGAAAACCTTACAAAGCTGTGTATAAAAAATGTTCATAAAAAATTTCTTAGCCTCTCAAAAATCCCTTCAAGCCCCAAATTTCACAGCATTTAAGTCCAATATCATACCTGTAAAGAAAAATGACAAATGCCATATATAAAAAACACAATTCATGGTTTAAATAAAGCTATTATAGTAGAAATTTGGTGAAGAATGGTGTTGTATCTCTCTAATAAACTTAATAATTTTGAATTTTTCAATGACAGAAAAAAATGCTCTTTTGTTATGTCATGTTGCATGTATGTAACATTGACAATGAATGGTATATAATATTTATATCTCCTAATGTATATTTCCAATCTTATCTCAGTGAAAGAACCGTGCATGTACTTAAGTCACATTAATAAATTGATGTTCTACCTGTAAGCAATTGATAACTACTTATATTGAGATTTTTCTATTAGTGAAATTAATCTTTAATTGAAGAAATATAGAAGTATAATATAAACAGAAATACAGTTTTTAAATGAAACAGACCAAACTGTTTGATATACAAACCAATAGCAACAAGAAGCAGATTTGCTTCAGAGTATAGAGAAACTGTAGGTTCAGACAGTGACATATGAGATAGGGAAAAGTAAGTGCAACTAAGTTAGAGACGGACTCATATCGAAAAGGCACACAAATAATTCTTTGCTAATAAGTGAGATAAACAGTCCTTGCAGCAATTAGTTTTGTTTTATTGCACCATACAAAGGTCAGTGGATTTTAGGGGGTTTATTTATTTTTCTTTTTTTTTTCAATTGATTGCCCCTTTAACTCCTGTCTCTACAGAAAGATATAGGAATCATACAAACATCATACTAACAGGATCAGCTAGCTAGCTTTCCTTCAGTGAAAAATAAATGAAACATCTGGTCTTCAAACAGAACTTTCTTTAACTGACAGAAGACACCAAGCACTTTTGAGACTTAAAAATGACTCACAAACATGTCAAGAGGATAGGACAGATGGAAAGGAGTAATGGCTGCAGGCACTGCTCTTCTGCTAGTGCCCTATAGACTCAGTAAAACATATTTTGTCCTTCTGTAGCCTAAGGCATCACTCTTAACTTCTCTCTCTGTTACAGAATACAGTTTCATAAAAAGCAAAGTTTAGATAAATAAAGGGACACACCTAAAAAACAGCAACTAACAACATATTTCACTAATGAGACTATGTACTATATTTCTCAAAATGAATTACAGCGCAAAATTACATGTACACAGTTACATTGTTTGGACAGAGGAAAACAATTTGTTTTCTTGTTTTGCTATTGAGGCTTGAAAGAGCTAAGCTCCTAGTGATTCCTCACCTTCCCTAAAATCATAGCTTGTGAATGAGAAAAGTTATGTTTAAGAGGGTGGATATTGATAGGACAATGGAGAATGGTCATAAACTGAGACAGGGGAGGTTTAGCTTAGATATTAGGAGGAAGTTTTTCATACAAAGGGTAGTGACTCGCTGGAACAGGTTGCCCAAGGAGGTAGTGGATGCCCCATCCCTGGAGGCATTCAAGGCCAGGCTGGATGTGTCTCTGGGCAGCCTGGTCTAGTGGTTGGTGACCCTGCACACAGCAGGGGGCTTGAAACTAGATGTTCATTGCAGTCCTTTTCAACACATTCCATTCTACTGGAATGGAACATATAATCTCCCTTTTCCTACAGTTAACTGGCAGTTATAGCTCTTGCTGACAAGTTGGAAACTAAGATTAGAGGAATTTTAAAATCTGAAAGGCAAAAACCTTCTGTTTTGATTCCTACATAGTTCATTTACATATGGGAGGAGAGACATAATCACTCTGCCTTTAGATATTTGTGGTTAGGAGCTGCTTTTCAAGGTTTTTTTCGAACTCAGCCCTGGTCCAAAAACACAGGTAAGATCACAGAGAAGGTTGGAGTGCAACTGTGTACTGAAGCAGCCAGGGAATGTCAGAGAATTCAGCCATAGATAAGCTCCCCTCATCCAACTAGGAAGGCACAGTAAAAGAGAGTGGCTTAGATGGCACTCAAACCACTGTGTATAATATCTGCATGCTTAACTTTTGCTTCTACATGTCTTACTAATTCAAATAAAGTTTCACTGAGCTTTCTGTATTTATAATCCATCAATGTAAACTGTGAAACATAAATGTTATCCATATTAACTGTAAACAACTATGAAACTAGATAATATGTACAAGTTTGAAAGATTGGAGGTGATTGCCTTAAGTAAATGCACTAGAATTTACTATGTAGTTATATCAGTGCTTAAGTGCTGATACTGAAATAGTAGCCTCATCAGACAAATGAGCAAAAAGCAAAAAGTATTTTAATTGCTGTTTGCAACAGAATGCTCTGGGTATGAAACTATAAAAAAATATTCTTTTTTATAAAAATCTATATTTCATATTACCTCTAGCAGGTATTCAGGTACTGATAGTACACATTCAAAAATCTTATTGCAATGCATTGTATTTGAAATAATTGTTTTGTTTTATTATCCTACTAGAGTCCGTAACATACTTATTTTACAACATCTTTTTCCCTCAGAGAAAAATAAAAATCCATCAACAACAAACAAAATGTATGTGCAAACATTAAAATACGGTAAATTGACTTTACACTCTTACCAACTTAATAAACTAGTAAGCAACTTTATTTTTAGGTGCATAAAATCTGGACCTGAATTCCTTTCACTTCATGTAGAATTATGTTCTTTCCCTTTAGGCTCCAAAACCCATTTAGATCATAGGGAAACTAGATAGCTCAGATCCTTTTTATGAACATTATAGCAGTAAAATTTTATTTTGTTCACAAAAGCTAATAAAAATAAGTTTTGAACTTATTTTCCCAAATGTTGTGTGAATCCATCTTATGAATCAAGAAAAAGCAATGGTTAAATCAGCAGGCAAGAATCTTACTATACACTTTTTAGTCCATACTATATCTGTCTATATAACTAACCAGACATTTGGTCTGTGCAAATAACTGTAGATAAACAAATTTAGTGAAGCTGAGTCAATTATAGCAGCCGAGGATCTAGCTCAATAGTTTGAACTAGTATTTTAGTGCAAGAAGAGCTAGGCAAATATTCACTTAAAATCATTGTTAATGATGACTGAGCTGTTGTTTTCATGTATAATTAATGGAAATTCATTTTTAGCGATTTTCTTTATTGGTAGAGAAGGAAGTTATCTTGTGCAATAAATGTGTAATTGAACAGAACATTGGATATGACAATTTGCTGATCTATTTGCTACATTAGCTTATCGGTACCTTGCAGCAATGATAATGACAGTGTTCTAGATGATATACATTTTCCACACTCGTTTCAGATGTTTACAGGTGGAAGCATGTTTAACAGTCAACATGTTAACAGTTATTTCTTTTGCCTTATATTAGTGTTCATAACTCTCTAAAGAGTGGGGCTCACTTTCCCTGAAAAGTGTTCTTGTTTTGACCTCCATCAGAGTCACTATGTTCATTAGTTTATTCAGTCATGAGACAAGAATTGCTTTTGCAAGTACCAGCAAGCTGCACTCACATGTGACATACAATCTGACATTTCCTTTCTTGGGCAGTCTTTGTATTTACAGAGCCTCTACCTTTAGTTCAAACTGTCCTTTCAAGAGCTAGAAGTACTCATTGACACTTCATTTTGCATTTTTCTTTATTTTTTGAATTCATGCATGCCAGGTGATTTAACAATTTATATCTCAACTGGGTTTTATCAAGGAGGGTATCACGTTTAGTGAGTAAAACAAATTTCCTACAATAGTTTCTTTGAATTATCTGCAGATAGATTCTTTTTACTACTTTCAGCACTCATTAGTGCAAAATTGTTTTAAGGTCAGAGTGTAAGAGTCCTGGATTTACTGTGTGGAAATAAAATAATAAACTTCCTGCAATAAGTGGATAAGCAAAAGCCTCCACAATGATATCCTTGTAAATTACTTCTGAAGAGCATGCAAAATCTAGACAAGGAGTAATTGGACCTCTGTATGCGAGGTTCTCAAAAACACATTGTGTACAAAGACAACACATCCAATCACTGAATTTCAATCTTTATTGCAGCTAAAACTCTCCTTGCTACAGTCTGACAAACACTGGCCATTGTTCTGTTGTTCCTGGGCTGATGTATAGAGAGTCTCCTTGCTGGAGAGATTTATCACTGCTTCCCAAGGCAAGGCCGTTATTACACAGCCACACAAGAAAACGAACTTCTCACATGTGGCTTTCTGACTGTATTCATGTACATTTTTCATAATTTATCTTTTTTTTTTTTTTTTTTTTTGTGAACAGGCTAGCCTAAATTTTGTACCTTTTTCTTACTTGCAAGCAGTTAAATAACTCTGTAAGTAATATTTGTACTGTGTGTTGTTGTTGTTACTTGGCCTGTATACAGACATAAGTTTATTTCCGTTGGCATTTTCCTGTAAGTACATGAAATCACATCACACATCACTTAAAGTGGTCATAAATTTCACAATGCTCCCCATTTAGACAAAAACAGAACCTGTCTACATAGGATACTAGGGCATGTCCTACTGGGGAGAAAGCCTTCTTCTCTCGCACAGGATTGCTGATGCTCCGGATGTAAAATGAAACAATCCTCCGCATAGGAAAGGGAAAAGGTAATTAACACTGTGATCTAAAAACATGTGAAAAAGATTCTCTTCTTGAACAAATTACAAAAAGCCAGATTCCTTGTAGCTAAAACTGGTCAAGTAGTACTTGTGAGGCCAGCAATTGAATTATTATTATGTTTTGTTGTTGTTCTTTGTTTTGTTATTTATTAGATTTATTTATTTTCTTCAAAGGTATTTAAACTTTATGAGAAGAGCAACACTTTTGTTTGTTGCTCAAAAACAGTTCACAAATAGATTGCTTGGGTTATCTGTAGTATTATTTGAACTGCTCTACAGATCATTGAAATTTCTGCTTTGTAACATAAAGCAAGTCATGAACTGCAAACAGTTTATGGAAAATGAAAACTTGAAACTAAAACAAATTAGTAAGTTCAGTATTTACAAGTGTAAAGCATCTGATAATCATCTGAATATTCGTGATTTCTCTGATCCAACAAACATCTACTTGTATGCATATTAACAGACACATTTGCTTGTATCTAGAAGTCTTTAACTTTTATGGGTAAATTCTAACACTTTTATTTGTTTCCCTTTTCTTCTCTAACTTTTATAGCCATAAGAAAAACTGAACACAGCAATATTTTTTTTCTCATATATGATATTTCCCTTCAAACTCTCCTTTCCTTGACATAGGAGGCCTGCACCAAAAGTAGTGCCTCTTATTTTATTATGTTGGCTCACAATGTCAGAGGTGAATGTTGGTGGTGGTATAGTAGTAGATGTTTAACCTTCTTGTCAATAAGAGAAATGTCAGCAGAAGGGCAGTCTGACAGAAGGACATCTAACATAGAAGCGCTTATGAAGCAAAGGTGTGTCACTGAATTTCGTCATGAGGAAAAAATGGCACTCATTGACATTCACTGGCACTTGCTGCATGTTTATGGAGACCAAACAGTGGATGTGAGGAGAGTGAGGTGGTGGGTGGTGTATTTCAGCAGTGACCACACTGAGGTAAATGACAAACCACTTTTTTCTGTGGTGTCACTCAGGCTCTTGTTCATAGCTGGCAAAAATGCAGAGCTAATGGTGGTGATTACGCTGAACCATAGTGTCTTGTAATGGAGAATTTTCTCGATGAAATTGTGTTATTGTACTCTTCCTATCTATTTTAGTTTCAGGCCTCCTTCCATCTAAAAATATCCCAACAAAACAGACAGGGCTATTTTTCCCTTGGAATATTTAATATTTTTCTTCAAAATAAGACAAAACTAAGGTATAAAAGTAACCCTTATCTGCTTTTTGCTGCTCTTTAAGAAGGCCCAAAAAATACTTCTACAAGAGGAGTAAAATAGACCTCAATTCCTGGTGGTAAATCAATTGGCTAAGTGTTGTGGAGTAGATTATTTGCCGAAAAACGCAAAAGTTTGCTTAAAATGCAAGCAGTCATATCATGGATTCTTACTGTCAAGAACACTGAAGGACTGCTGAAACAGTATCAATTTAATTTCCCATCATCATAATACAACACATTATAGAAGGGTCTCCAAGGTGGGAATATCAACTAGTCATCAGATGGATGGACTTTCATTTTCCTGTTTTCATGTGTCAATTACTTTTATTTTTTGCTTTCTACATGCTCATTGTTTGCTGTTCACTGTTCTGTACAGGACACTCATTAAACAGTGGTGCTGGGATATAACTCTGAAGGAATAATCTCATAGAAGGGATGTAAATACAGGGTTGTAGTATTTCTCATTAAGATGCAAGTGTTTCACAGGTGTGTGTCTCGCTAATAAGAACAGACACCTTTGCTTTCCTTTCTATTTATATGGACATCAAAATCTCTCCAGATTTTGAGAGGATGATATTTTACTCAAGAATTACCTTATGAAGTATAACCAGATCCTGGAAGAAGAAGGCTAACTTTATGTTGATATGGAATCTTTGCAGGATAAAGTCAGCTATGACGTTTATTATCAGAATTCATGGTTCCTCCTTATCTTATTAATTAGTTACCAGAAAAAAAGAATGAAAATCTCAGCTATGTATTCCTTGACCAACAATTCCTTGCATACATTGATGAAGAGCTTAATTTCTCTCTATCCCAAATAGAGTTTTTATTCAGAAGATGCTGTGTTAGTTGCCCAAGGAATGAACTTAGCCCAACAAATAAAATATTCTGTACTGATTGTGTGAGGAAATCACAGAATTGCAGCAACATGAACAGAAAAAAAAAAGGATCAAAGTGATGGTGCTTTTTTCCAAATGTAAACACCAATATTAGATCTTGTGTGATTATGGCTCCCATTTAGCAGGCCAGATAAAGAGGGAGAAAAAACATAAGATACTTGACTTTGCATGAACTTCTCCCTCTGTGACCATAATTAAGAAGAAAATTTATTTTCAAAGAGAACAAACATTCATGATACTGGGTTTTTGTTGTTGTTGTTGTTTTAACATTTAGGTTTGAATAAGTAAGTGATACTCCAGAAACATTTGTGACAAAAATCTATTTGCAAGTACCATTTTTTGTTTCACTGAATTGGTTAAATTTTATGAAAGAGTCTGTAATCTCCCACATTCTCCTGAATTAGTAGTTTTCTTTCAGAGTTCACAAGCAGCTATAATTCTTTGCAAATAAAAGAAAGTCAACCAAAGTACAAGAAGAAACAACACTAAAATAATACAGAAAAGAGAGGAGGGGAAAAAAAAAAAAAAAGGAAAGAAATCACATCTACAACGTAGAAGTATATTTTTGTATAAAGAGATGCTCTAATCACATTAAATGATAGTGATCCCAAGACCAAGATTCACTTAAGAGAACTGTCAAGAAGCTACTTCAGGGGACTCTAGTGGGAACTCAAAAGAGAGTTAGAAAACTTGTGAGGATTTTGCATTCAGTCCTTCTATCTCAGAGCCAGACTTGCAATGAGCAATATGCTGATTAACATAGTCATTGGCTGCACCATCAAGGCTATTTACTTTTAAATAACTGTTAAGAACTATCTTTTCCTTCACAGGGCAAACCCTCACTATCTTGTTTTCTAAATGTAGGGTACTTATGCTCATTGAGAAATAATTGTTTCAGTGATCTCAGCTGCAAAACACTTTTTAATCCACTATGGTTTGAATTCATTTACAGAAAAAGATCAAGTGGTTGCTGAAGAAATTATGATTTCCCCACCACTCTTTTCTATGAGAAACGAAAAGCCTATATTTTTCTACGAGAAGCGAAAAGTTTATTTTTCAAAGGTCACTGAGGGAACTTTAATAGAGTCTTATCATAGCAATGTCAGCTACTGCTAGCTTCATTTCTCCCAGCCAGATAAACGACCGAAAATGAAATGTCTTTAATTTTTAATTCCCAGTCAGTTTATTTGCACAAACAGCTGTCCAACAAATCCCTTCAGAATTCTTCACCAAGATCAACGGTTCATCACATTTTTAATGATGTTAGCTCAGTTTAATATTTTGTTTTCCATTCATCACTCAATTCCAGTTTAAATCACCCGGTAAAAAAAAAAAAAAAAGTTTTGTTGTCTCCTATGTTCTGCCCTTTTCCATCCACAGCAATCTCACTTCTAGCCTTTAATTTTTTCCTAGTTTTAAGAGTAGGGTGGGTGTCTCCAAAGGTCCAGAAATCCAGACCATAAATATTTGCCACTTTCTGCTGAAAGTATTACTCTAAGGAAAGAAAAGCACCTCGAATACTATTATGTGATTTCTATTTGTCTAATTAAAAACCTTCAACACTTTGATTGGTAAAAAAGTATTAGAAAAACAGAAAAGAGACAGGTCTTCATGTAGAGTAACTTGCTGGAATATAAATATGTCTTGAGCTTAAAAATAAAGAACTGTTGAGATCTAAAGTCATTGTTAAATGGATCAGTATGCATCAGCATATATTGTGTTGCTTGGCATTTGCAGAGTGTTTAAACAATCTGTGGGAATATAAATTAATTAAGAGCACAGTAACAAACTATAGTAATGTAAGGGATGGAGTATAAGGAAAAAACACTTCTGTCAGTTATTTATTGTCCTATGCAACAGCGAATTTCAAACCATCCTTTGTATTTTTGTAGTAGTTATACATACCTGAAATTGATACATTTATAGATGTCTTACATTTTCATTGTCAAGATGTGAATTACTTTTAACCACTGCAGGCACGCTGAGATTTGTGAGGTGCACAGCCAACAAATACTTAGACAAATATTTGAAAGTGATATATAGAATGATTGTATTCCATGTTGACTGACAGAGACTCATTCGCCGGTGTAATCTCAGTGACTAGTTAATTTAAAATACCTGATGGATTACATGGGAAGAAAATTAATTGCAGTGAAAAGCTGAGCATCAAAAGCTTTCCAGTGATGCACAACCAGGTAGCAAATTTTAACTCTGATGGTTACCATCTTGCCATTTTTTGTAAGTCTTGTTTTGTCCTCAATTTTACTCAGGCATGATGTATGTGACATAAAAGCCACAGGAGAACACTTCTGAAGAGGTAAGATCCACAAGACACAATTGGTAGAATCTGATGAATGAAGAAAGCAGAGTTTCCTAGCAATATGATGTAAATATTGATAATTTGCAGGAGATTGTAGCATTGTCTCCTGCAAATGGGGAACAGCTGGGAGAAAAACTTAACCCAGACCTGGAGGAAATCAGCCCTTCTTGCCATAGACTGCCATCTTTCTGTAGGACACCTGACATCCACTCCCACTGTAATGCAGTTCTACACACACTTGCACAAAATAGTCCCAGTATAAGAGCTACACTTGGACTGTGATCATCATATATTTGTTTTTATCCTCTTAGAACATGAAACAATGCTGGAAAAAACAACAAAAACAACAACAACAAAACATCTACAGCATTCTGACCTCATCTAGATGGCCTTGAGTGTGAATTCAAGAAAGTTATAGCAATAAGAATGAATCTGTCATGTAGTATTTGTTTCATCTGAAATATTACTCAGCTCATGTTGAAGCCTTTTTAGATTGAGATCCATCTAATCTAAAGTAGATATTGTAGTTGAAGTAAACTGTTGGAGATTACTTTCTAATCACTAAAGAGAGTCTCTTCCAGATAATTATTCATCAGACCTGATCCAGATAAGATGAATCATCTGGAAGTGTTTATTTTCTCTTAAATATAAAGGAGTCTTTTCCTAGATAAAATTCAGTAATCTAAATTTTTCTTGAGCAAGTTAATAGTAGATAAAAACTTTTATTTTCTCAGCTACCAGATCTTTCTCATATTTTACAAAAATTAATCAAGAACACACTAGTGTTCTTGTGTAAAAGATTTTAGGACCTTCCTTTTTTCCTTTCTAATTTACAATGTGGTGGTATAGTATTTAACAAACTCTGGATTACTGAATATTACTTTTACAAACCTTCCTTTCTTTTATTTATTTACTTATTTATTTTTCAGTTATAGAAAGAACAGCTTAACTATGCTTGTTATCCTTGAAGTATCCTTTGAGTATTTGCCTTCAGCCTGGCAGTGATAGGGTACAGGCTGCCTCTCTGCATCCATCTCTGCAATGGCATGGTTTCTCTGCCCCTTCCTATTTTTGGCCCCCTTCAAACTTTTTAACTTATATCTTTCATCGTGAGCCTTGCCATCAGGCTGGTTCTACTTCGGGTGGATACCATGTCTAGAGTTTCTATTCTTGGAGAGCAATAATCCTGTACTTAGTGGGTGATAATCATCTATTGATTTATCTCTATAGTATACAGGGTGCAACCCCCCTACACGCTGTGCCTGAAAGAGCCTCACATAGCCTTCATAACAGTTTAAACCCGACCATGCTTCTGTATGTCCTTCATTATCCCAGACTGCCGAGATGGTACCAGAATTATAACAGCAGGGAATGTAGATGTCCCATTTGGTTTAATCAGTCTTTGTTTTCTTATCATTTCTAATATATTTGTGTCTCATTACCGTATATTACTTACAATAGTTAAAGCTAGTATTAGTAAAAGAACGCTGCCCCTCATTCTACTCTCTCGCTCCAAAAGAATACTACTGATAATATTAGCAGTAGTAATAATAATAAACATGACCCCAAAAAATAAAAAATAATTTTTAAAAAAGTGATAACAATAAAACAATACAGACTGAATTGTGCTGGAAAATGAGCATTAGCATAGAATAACATCAAGTGGATGATAGACAAGAGGAAAAAAAAAAAGAAAAAGAACAGTTCAGGTTCCTAAAGTAAGAGCTTAGATGAAATTTAAATTTAAAAATCCAAGACCAAAGCTACAATCCTAAAAATTTTACAGCTTTGAATGAAGGAGTATAAGCTCCATAGAATTCTCAGATTTGCAATGTGAAAAATCTCAGGTATCAAATATTCTCTTCTCCCATATGAGAATTAGGCTTCTCAGAAGTGTTCCACCTTAACAGGCAGAAGTCACTACTTACATAATGACTAACTAGAATCAGTGTCCAGAAACTGGGCATTCATCCACAAAAAAAGAAAAGGCTCATAATTTTAATTTTTTTTTTTTTTTGTATGCCCTATGCATGAATTGAGTTCAATTGAGTTATACACAATATGAAATTAAAATTGCCACTTTCTTTAAGAAATTGACCAGTGAGTACTTCCTGTATTTACATGGCATTTTTATCCTTATAACACAGAGCTTCTGAGCAACACATATTACTTCTGCTTTAGAGTACTCCCTATGAATACTTAGAATCAGAGAATCATAGAATGCTTTGGGTTGGAAGGGACATCATCTAGCTCCAACTCCCCTACTATAGGCAATGACGCCTTCCTCTTGACCATCCAGCCTTGCCTTGAATGCTTCCAGGGAGAAGGCATCCACAATATCACTGGGCATACTTCAATCTGCATGGAGAACTTGTAAACGAGTGAAAGTCTTAAAATTGTTTCTACATATAGCATGGAAGTTTTGTTAGTCAAGATTCACATCAATTCATCCATTAGAGGAAGAAAAAGACAAGCTACAATCCTGAGTTCTGTACAGGAAGAGACTTTAAAAGAAGTCGATTCTTGTTACTTCTCCAGCATGTAACCTGACTAATCTTCCAAGTAAGAATACTAGTGATTTTGAATAATAATTTGGATAAATAACGCAATTTCTTACATACTGTATAGAAGACTGGTCAACCTAAGGGGATGGGAAGTTGAAGAAACAGAAATTTTGTCATGGAACCTCATTGCCCATCATCACCTTTTTTGCTCTTTAGTTTCAAAGTGCAATTGGAAGTGCAACACGTAAGACCATCTGCAAAAAAATTATACTGTATCTAAAAATGCTCAGGTACGTGGAACTTGAAGATCCCAATCAAGTTTACAGTTTTGTCAAAATAAATCTCAATATTGGCCATTATCTCTTACTATCTCTTACTTTACCTGGAGTAATGGAAGTGGTATCTTTTTTTTAATTTTAAAAGGAAGAAATTTAGAACTTTCCAAATGTCATTTGTTTTTAATCTGGAATTAAAGTATAATTTTACTAAAGAACTAATCATTCTATGTCTAAATGCAAAACATGTTGTATCTTTATTTTTCATCAAAGCTCATAGCAAAGAATATGATGGTAGACATGTACCACCATATTTACGGTAGCAGCCATAATGATCTCATTTATCTTGCTGTATCCTTCTGATTGCACACTACAGATGCTGCAGCAGCAGGTGGTCCTATAGTTCAGCTTAACCTCCCCAAGATCTCTATTTTCTCACAGCACATAATGGGCTGAACAAAATAAATGCTGTGAAACTGCAGGTAGTTACAATTGTGCACCATGCTTTCCAATTTCCATGCATGCAAAATCATTAGATACTCAGTTTTTGGTTTGGCGCATACTAATAAAACACAATTTACCATGCAAGGGAGTGTGGTGCTGCAGCTTATTGAGGCTTGGATATTAGTAAGCTTGAGCAGCCCTTGGAGCAATGGCAAACCCTGCACAGTTAATGCAGAAAAGTGCTTATCATTTGTCTTCACTGAGGTCTTTGAATAGATGTCCTCTGGTATTATACCAAGAGATTCCTGGAAATAACTGACCTCCAAGCTAAGTAAATGTAGTCAGGCATAATTGCGTGATTGATGGTTTCTTCCAAATTAACAATGAAATTCAGTTTTATCTGAAAATTAGAATGATGTCCATACTACACAGACTTTTTTTATACTCAGTAAAGCAAACTTATAGCTAGAAAAAAGAAATGAAGTCCTGTAAAATGGGTAAATGCAACTACATCTGTACCTGCAGACTTAGGACTGCTTCAGACTTCCTGGATCAAAGTGTGCATTCTGGGACCCAAATGATAATATACAAGAAGCAGAATGTGATCTGCATTGGCATTTTCCTCAATTTCATTTTTAGTTTGTACTAAAATATATTTGTACAATATAAACTAACCTTAACCTTAAATCTAACTTCTACAAATTAGGATAGGCAAAAATTTAAGTGCTCAACTTGCTGATCTTTAACATAAAAGATACACATTTCTAAAATTTCTTTTATAGCTTCTATTAAAATATCCTGATTAATTGAATATTTTGTCAGACCTGGTCATCCCGAACATACTGATATTTTATATCCTACTCCATATTACAGTTTCAAGAATTAATTAATTTAATAAGGCTAACACAAGAGTTAAATATGCTTCATAAATAGTGAATAGTTATACAGTAATATAGATGTTAGTATAAATGTTGTATGTAACATTAATTATAATTCATACATATAAATATTATAAATGTGTATTAAGAAGAGATGTAAGCAGAAAAATATGTATAATACTTCAGGATCACATTTTTAGCCAAGATATTTACTTGTAAATCAGCAAAAGTAAGATGCACCTTACCTTACATCAGATGTCTAGAGCTCAGCTGAAAGTCTTGTGCATGACTTCCTTCACTCACTTATGTCCTCATCCTTTCAGTATCTGTCTAATGACAACATCTGCATATGATGAGAGTGACGTCATGATAAAATCTATGGAAATGGAGAAAAGTTCAAAGGTTATTTGATTATATTTAATACTATTTATATTGATGACTGGAACCTCATTTCAAACAGATAATACTTTGAAGTACTGAAGAGGAATGAGAAACAGACATACCATTGTTGAAACAGTCTCATCAGTAGCTGAAAATTTCAAGATGGAAAAGATGAATGGAATGCGTATAAAACTCTGAAAGTCTAAACAATGAAAAAACTTAGGAATAATTATGTCAGCAAGTATAGTCATGGTTGCTAGCAGTGCCCATGGAGCTGGGGTAGATGTTAAACCAACAATGCCAAGAACCAGCTGCCGGGAGCTGCTAGGGCCAATCTGTTCAGTCTTGGCACACCCAGCAAAGGTTTTCAGGGTTCTTCGTCAAGGTGTGGAATCATACCAATTTTCAGATTCACAGATCACTAAAACCTAACTATATTTTGTGTGTGACAGTCAATAAACCATCACTTTTTACTTGTAAATGGTGTGTACTTCTTTTAGCGTCTGTGACCAGAAGATACCTAAACAACCGGATAAACAGAGTGTTAGCACCCTGTCATCTCATTGCCTAAGCATAGCATTGGGTGGGCTGCCCTACATTCTGTACAAGGTAACATTTGGACTATTGCCTCTGTAAAGTCTCCACAAAAATCCTGTCGATTCATCATTCATCTTCTGCTATACAGTCTTCCTACCTCATCCCTCAGCTCCACTAACAGGTGCCTATCTCAGCTAGAGTGCATCTCCTAAAGGGAAAGCAATCATTCCCCAGAGTCCTAGCTTCCAGAGTACTAGGCAGAACCTGTAGTCCACAACTGGAAAATTGTGTCTTTCCCTGAGATTTCTTCTTGGGTTGAGATTCAGCATGATAGGGCTGATCACAACATCACTGCAGGAGATCAAAGCCAGTGGTAACTATGACTTCCCTGCCTTTTCCAGAACTGAGCAGCACCTGCAGATTCTCTTTAAGCCGACTGAAGTGGTAAGTGCCTTGTACATATATGCACATTCTGGTAATTGCACTTTTGGTCTCTGATGTTCTCTGGTTAGTTAAATAGAAACTGGACATGAGCCTCCTGAACTCCTGCATAATTTCTGCTAGGTTTGAAACTTTTTACAGTCTATTTTGTTCCCAGCAGCTATGGGAACCACCTACCCTTCTCCTGTGACTGTCCCTCTCTTTCCTACACTGTGCTTATTAACCAGCGCATCCGTAAAGACCCTGTAGTGAAAATAAATTAGTTTAATAAATATATTTAAAACATGTATCCATTAAAAGAAGCTGTAAAGAACTGGCCTAAACAATTACTGTCATGTTTTCCCTCTACTCAGCTCTTGTGAGGCCCCATCTGGAGTACCGCATCCAGGCCTGGGGCCCCCAGTACAGGAAGGACGTGGAGCTCTTAGAGCAGGTCCAGGGGAGGGCCACTAAAATGATCAGAGGGCTGGAGCACCTCTCCTATGAGGAAAGGTTGAGGGAACTGGACTTGTTTAGCTTAGAGAAGAGAAGGCTCCTGGGAGACCTCATTGTGGCCTTCCAGTACTTGAAGGGAGCGTATAAACAGGAAGGGGAACAGCTGTTTAAGAGGGTGGATATTGATAGGACAATGGAGAATGGTCATAAACTGAGACAGGGGAGGTTTAGCTTAGATATTAGGAGGAAGTTTTTCATACAAAGGGTAGTGACTCACTGGAACAGGTTGCCCAAGGAGGTAGTGGATGCCCCATCCCTGGAGGCATTCAAGGCCAGGCTGGATGTGTCTCTGGGCAGCCTGGTCTAGTGGTTGGTGACCCTGCACACAGCAGGGGGCTTGAAACTAGATGTTCATTGCAGTCCTTTTCAACCCAGGCGATTCTGTGATTCTATGTCTAACTCTGTAGCTTCACAGTAGAAACCTGCACTCATTTTCCATCTAGCTCTGTGCTAGATGTTCCTGTAATTGAAGTACAAGTAAAATAAATAATTAGAAGAATAAAATTCAAACAAAACAAACTAAACTAAAATTGCTGATGTTATTATTGGAGATAAAACTAGGTATGCGACATTTTACTGCAAGTCCAAATATTCTTTTGAGGATGAATCTTTTTTTGTAGTTTGAGCCCTATTCATGCTGCCTTTTAAAGCTGAGCATTTAAGTAGTTGCTCTCACAAGTAGTGCCTTTTTAAGAAAGCATTTTTGAGAATGCTCTTGTATAAGGTTAAAGATCAAAAGTTTGAGCCTAAAAAATGCAATTTCCAGAGTTACTTTATGTTGAAAGCATCACTTAGAGGAACTGTTAAAGAAAGGTGTAGCTGTAGCATTTCTCCCTCACATAGGCAAACTCCCTAGTAATGGTACTACCACTATACATGTGGGTCAATTGATATCTTAAACACTGATATCTTAAAGCTGATTAATGTCATTGGATGAATCAGAATTTATTATGTAACCTCAGGACTGGACACCTCTTGAAACCAAACAAAACTAGAAGTGTCTATCTTCAAAGCAATATATCTTGAAATCTGTAGGTGTCAAATTACCTATTCAAATTACTGCTAGGGAAGAGTTCATAAATCTTTTTAAATTAAATATATTCTTTGTCTCTGTCTTGGATTTGTCTATGTACTTTTTATTTTTATTACTATACTAGTAAAGGTAAGTAGATAAGTGAAAAACCTTAATTATTTTTAAAATACTTGGAAGTGACAAATGCATACATTTACATACACTTTTGCATGCATCTGTGTAACTCTCAGATAAGGATACAAAACATATATTAATTAAGGGAACTGTTATGGAGAAAGTAACTGAATAATCATATAACATTCCCATAGAGTATATATATATATAACATTCCCAAAGAGTATCTTGAGTGCCTCAGATCACATAAAACCACAGTTCTGTTGTATACAAAATTAAGAGAAATGAGAATGAAGTTTTCTAGTTTTGGAAGACCTAAATTAAATAGCTACTAGAAATACAAATCTTCAGTCATCACTGCAAGGAAACAAGAAGTTAATGTGTCAGAAGGCAAGAGCTAATGGAAGGGAGATGTTAAATATGAACAGATACATAAAATGCAAGGAACCATATTTATTTGAGAATATTGGCCAATAAATATTTATCTGCATAACGTAACAGTTATTTCAAGCCTTTCCTAAAGTTCGTGTTCAAGAACACTTGATGATAGAAGGAAAAAATTCTATGGAGACAGACTGATGAACCTGAGGGGAAAATGATCTTAAATGAAACTTATCCTTCAAACACTTATCTTTGAATCGATCTCTCTGGTTCTACTCTCATCAGACAGAAGACGGAGAAGCAGTAGCATTCATTAAAGAAGCACCAAATCCTCCGAGCTATATTTCAGTTTTCTCAGCTTCTCCTATTGCCCTGTCAGCAAAGGAGCCTGGAGAGGCACAAGGAGCTGGGAGGTGATGGAACCAGGACAGCTGACCTAAACTGGCTGAAGGAATATTCCATACCATGTGACGTTACATGAAAAAATGAAGAGGAGTTGGCCAGAGGAGGGGCCACTGTTCAGGACTGGTTGGGCACTGGCCAGTGTGTAGTGAACCATTGCTTGTGCATCACATATAATTATTACTGATATTTCTCCCTTTTCCTTTTCTGTCTTGGTTTTTTTTTTTGTTTTTTTTTTTTTTTTTTTCCTGACTCTATCCCTCCATTCCACTCGGAAGAGGGACAGTGAGTGAAAGGCTGTGTGGTGCTTAGCTGTCTGTCAGGTTAAACTGCAAAAGTGAGTAGTTTGAACTGGACTCCAGCTTTGATGTTAGCTCATTCCTTGGCTATATTTGGACAACTTCAAGTATTTTTTTCTCCAGAAGAATATCAAAAACAAAAGTGTGCAAAAAATGTCATCTTATTAAAAGCATCTTTAAAAAATCAGATTTTAATTTTCAGGAGAATACTACTTGTTCTTCATAGAAACCTTCTCCCTGACAGAGTGCAACTCTGTGCTCTAATATATTCAGAATTTTTGTTAAAGTTACTGCCTTCATTTTTTTTTTTTTTTTCATTTATATACATATATAAATTTAATTTTATTTTCATTGTATGTTTACCTTAATGCTTAATACATTTTCTGGAATCAGAGTACATGGTAATTTAAATATTAAGGAAGTTTGACAGTCATTATTTTTAACTGTCTTCAAATTGAAGACAACAATGTTTTTGTTTTAAGATATGGGATAGAAACATCAAAATACCACATGTCCAGATATTTAGTTTAGCAATGATGATTCATATATAAATCATTACTAAACAGGTTTGACCACATATAGTCAGGAAATGCACTTGAGAGCAGAAAATCAGTTAAGTAGTCATACATCTCCTGATAAAATGATTTCCCTCTCCTTGAGCAGATGTGACTCTGTATTTCAGTGACAACGGTTTGAGGGCTGGTCTGGCCCAGTTCCGTGACTAGTGGGGCGGAGGGATTTTGCAAAATCCGCGCCTCCAGGAAGGGAAACAGGGGACCCCAAAATAATTAAAAACAGCGGCAACGATCTGAGGAGAAACAAACTAATTTACTAAATATAGTATCGGAATGTAAGATAACACACTATAATACAATATAAATCAACAATAATTGAGAGAAAGATTGTCTGAGAGCCAAAGGCCTTACACAAATACTGAAGCCTTGAGTGCAGTTGGGAGCAGCAGTAGCGAGCCGATCCGACAGGGAACACGGTGAGACGAGAAGAGGGCCAAGTCAGATGACCTGCGCCCTTATATCTGTTCCCTTGAGCAGGAATGATAACAATACTCGAAAAGGCTCTTGGGGACCGTAGTTCTTCTCTTCTAGACAGGTACCCGGAACTAAAGCATTGGCTCCTTAACTCCCAGTACACTGCATGATGTTGTGATGTGGAATACTGATAACCAAAAATCATAAAACCATGACATTCAGTTAATGAATACAGTATTATCCCATAATTCTGTAAATTTTATTAAACTCTCAAAACATCATTCCTAAAATTCTAATGTATTAACAATAACTTAATTGGGATTTCACTAATTTGCAAATATCAGCAGAATTTTGTCACAAAAATATTAAACATAATTTTTATTTAAATGTGTATCTTCTCTTTTTAACATGATATTCACTGTCATAATTTTTTGTCTTTGTTTCATATTTCATATAATTTGTATAAATAAGATGATATTTCACCCCACGTACCAATAAATACTGGGGAGAAAACCACCTAGAAATTAGTTTGCTAGAAAAGGACATAGGGGTCCATGGAGGTGTGACTTTTCCCCCCATTCCCTTTTTTCCCCAACTTCCTCCTTTGATCTGGCCTTGCAGACAAGGCCTTGCACAGGAAAACAATGAGCTACAGTACTGATAATGACCACACATCTGTCTCAGACTGGAGGGCTGAAAGAACAGATAGCAGACACCTCGTTCAAAAACTGAGGGTCAATTTTGTTGCCTTTCGCAGGCAACCGTGATGTTCGTTGCTTAGGGGAGCCTGCGGCTTGGCCAAATACCGAGGTGACACCAATATGATGAGTGGTAAAATGGCCTCTATTCACTACTAAAACACAGCTTATATACTTTTTTACCTACAAAACCGTACTGTCATGTCCCACTCTAATTGGTTCATACGAGACAACACCGTGCCCTATTTGGCCCTTTCCACATTCTTTTCTCATCCTTCTTCTTCTCCTGTTTTCTCTGCATCAAGGTCAGCACAATAGCACTGTCTCTCTATGCTTAGGGAGAGGCCTGTCCCGTACATCCCGTGCCCCCGCAAGACGCTTACTACAACACAATTTGAACATGTTTCTGAAAACAAAGTCATCTTACCCCATTAATAGTGAGCAGCACAACAGCTCCTGGAGCATATCTGCATGGCAGCTAGCTGTACAACAAGATCTCCCCTCTGTTAGGGACATCTCTCAAGTTTATGACTATACAGAGATCTGTTATATCTTGATGACAAAATGCCTTGCTGCTACAGATCCTTAGCTTTGCTAAGATCCTATATTTGATTGCAAGCTTTGTTAGCTTCACTAATATTATATCTTACATTGATTGTATACATATAATCCATTAGACATAAATCACTGACTAACTCTGGAATCAAAAGTGGATTCAGCCACATCTAGCCTCTATGATTCCAATTTTGAAAGCAAGTCACACTCTGAATCTAATGACTCAACAGGAGCACTTCTTGTATGTGTGTTTAACCTTAGCCTCTATGCAGTAAATAATCAAGTGTATACAGGCATCTCAAATCTTGTTAAGTCACTCTTAAATCACTACATTATACCTATATTATATCCGTAAATATTTTCTTGTTTCTCCCTTATGAATAAAGTGTATTGTGGTGTTGTTTCTGTCTGTGACAGATGGACATCAACTTCAACATGAGTCAGCATTGTGCCCTGCTGGCAAAGAAAGCTAACGATGTCCTGAACTGCATTAAGCAAAGTATTGCAAGCAGGCCAAGGGTGATGATTCTTTCCTCCAGTTCAGTACTGATGAAGCCACACTGGGAGTGCTGGGTCCATTTCTGGGCTCCCCAGTACAAGAGAGATATGGACATACTGTACGCAACAGTGATGATTAAGGATCTGGAGTACCTCTCCTATGCAGAACATTGAGACACCTGGGATTACTTAGCCCAGAGAGGAGAAGCCTCAGTGGGGATCTTATCAGTGGCTATAAATACCTGAAAGGAGGGTATAAAGAGGATGAAGCCAGCTTTTTCAGCAGATCAAGAGGCAGAGGGCAAAAACTGAAACACAGGAGAATTCATCTGAACATCAGGAAGAGATTATTTACTGTGCAGATGACTGAGCACTGACATAGGTTGACAAGAAAGATTTTGGAGTCTCCCTCCAGTTTACTCTGGACATGATCATTGTAGAATCATAGAATCGTAGAATAGTTTGTGTTGGAAAAAACCTCAAAGATCATTTAGTTTCAACTCCACTGCCGTGAACTAGGACACCTTTCATTAGGTCAGGTTGCCAAAAGCCCCACCCAACCTGGCCTTGAATACTTCTAACTTGTAGTTGGGACATCCACAAGTTTTCTGTGCAGGCAGCAGTAGGTGTTCTGAACAGATCTACTAAACCGGATTAGATCTACTAGATAGGGTGACCTCCAGAGGTCCCTTCTAACCTTATCAGTCTGTGATTTTGTGATTATGTCACTGATAATGGAAAGTGCTAAGGTTCCTCAGCATTTGGAACCCTAATTAAAATCAAACTGTCTGAATGTGAATTAAATACTCTTTTCATATTTTTTTCAATAATTATAGTTAAAAATAGATAGGAAAAATAAATGAAAGAAAACAAATGAGTATTATTTGCATGACATTGTCTATCTTAAATGTATAAAAAGTTTAATCTCTTCAGAAAAAAAATAGAGTTTCAGGTTTTCAGAAGCATGTAAATATATCTACACAAGCAGAGGACAAGGAAGGACACAGAAGTTTTGACATATCCCTTTTCTGATGTCATCTTGAGGACTACAACACTGGCACAATGTACAACTGTCCAGTGCATGTTTCATGCTTGCATGGGTGGGGACCATGCACTTGCTACTGGAATGAGTGAATTCTACAGTTAGAGCAAAAGAAAAAAATATTAAGAAAGATTCTACTGAGTATTTTAAAGACTTAGTGGAGATGTGCTCTACTGTTGTCAGGCATAGCATTAAATGAATGGCTGAAGTGTTTTCTACAAGGGCTTATTTACAAGTATTTCCGTGAAAAAAAAAAAGCTAGAAAAAATGCTGGCCCTGTCTAGAGGGAAATGGGTGACCTGATTATCCAAAACCTGAAAAATGCTAAGGTACTCCATGATTTTTTTGCCTTGATCTACACTGGCAAGTGTTCTAGCCATACTATCCAGTTGCAGGAGACAAAGACAGGAAATGGAAGAAGGAACAATCACCCACTGTAGGAGAGGATCAGCTTCAAGACCTTCTAAGGAACCTGAATGTACACATGTTGGTGGGATCTGATGAAATGCATCCAAAGATCCCAAGTGAACTGGTTGATGCAGCTGCTAAGCCACTACCCACAGTAAATAAGAAGCTGCAACAACTCCATGAAGTTCCTAATCTTCTGAATTATTTGCAGCTTGACCTGTTGTTTTCCCAGAAGATATCCATGCAATTGAAATCACCCATCTTATGAAAGCCTGAGAGCATGATACTTCTGGTAGTCTTGTCAGTAGTCTCCCCTTGATCATGTTGCCTGTAGTAGTTGCCTGTAGTCTGGTCCCAAATTTTAACCCACAAGCTCCCGTTCTGGTCATGGCTGTTTCTCAGTGGCAGTTCTTCATGATCTACCCATGTCTTAGCATAGAGGACAATTTCCCTGTCCCTCTAGCCCTGCCTATCCCTTCTAAAAATCTTACAGTCCTCAATTATGGTACTCCAGTTTTATGATTCATCTCATGCTCCTGTGACAGTAATCAACTCAGATTTCTAATTTCACCACAGTTTCCATCTCCTCCTGCTTGTTTGATGCATGCATTAGTGTAGAGGCCCTTCATCCAGGCTATCAGCCACATTACCTTCTTGGAGGAACTCTCTCAGATTCCACTGAGACAAATCTGAGATTTTCCCCTAATGCTTCCTAAAGTAACGGTGTTCCCTGGTTCTTCTTTGTCACCTAGGAGTTCATCCCCTTCCTCATCAAATTTAGTCACTTGGCCCATATAAATTTGTGGATAAACTAAATGAGGCAAAGGCAAACCCAAATAAGACCTGAGATGCTGTGCTCTCATTTCAGTAGAGAGCCTCAGGACTTTTAGAAGTAATGGCAAAATATCTTATTGACTGATAAAAGCTTTTATCAGATTTGTAATAGCAGGCTACACAGAAACCAAAACAGGAAGAATCAATGTGATGAACAAGATGAAATCCTCAAGTTAAAACATTATTTCAAGTGATTTTGTACACACTAAAAAAAAAAAAAAAAAAAAAAAAGTACTACCTTTTCTGTACTCTAACACTTCAGCTGTTTTAAATATTTGTTTATATTCATGTATGTATACATATATGGACTCAATAATATTTCATGTTACAGAAGCATTTAATTATGTCATATTTATTCTTCTCAAATATACCATATTAGAAATAAATATCTGTGCATCTAAAATATTTATTCCCTTGTTAGAAGTGGTACATTCTTATCCTTTTTAGAATTAATTAAAAACAAATAATTTGACATACAGTTCTGAAAAACCCATATATAATTGCTGACATAGAAAACCCATGTAGTGTTTTCTCATCATCATCATAGAACAGCCACAACACCAGGCATGAAGAGTAAGACTGCTCAGATTATTTTACACTTTGTATTCACAAAAATTTAAACAATTATACATTGTCACAATGTAAACCTTCTCAATTCCCACAGTTCAAATCATAATCAAAGTGATTATTGATTTATCATAAAAAAAACTTCCAGTTAGTGAACAATCAGTGAATTTTATATTCAGGATCAATATTTGCAGTACAGCAAATAAACTAGTGTTAGTTACAAAATATAAATATGCAAATACAGATTTCACGCTCTTTTATGACTAATCTCAACTTCTGATTTTGCCTTTAACCCACACACACATAGGCAGGTAAATATGTTATGTGCAAAAAAAAGTAATTATCTGGGACTTCAGGTTCCTTTTTACATGCAATGACTGTTTTTATAAACAACTTTTATATTTGTTCTTGTTGCTACCAAAAATTCAATAATAAGCAAGCTGGTAAGAAAGTACCCTCCATGAAACCATATATGCACATTCACAATGTGAAAACCTACTTGTGGCATCCTGCATAGAAACTCAAGATGCTTGCAGTGGAGGATGTACCATCCAGCTTAGATAGAGGCATGATGCTGATAAGACTTCTGGCAGTTCCCAGTCAGGTGTGACTGCACCTCTTTTATTACTTCCCCACTTTAAAGACTGCAAACTACTAGCTCCATTTTCATGTTAACTCCTTGACTTCTGAGAAGGTGACTTGATAATCTTCTGGCTACTCTTTAATAATGTTGACTGTTGTCTTAAGTTTATACTTGCACATTTCTTTGGAGTATTGTGAGTTCATTGTCAATAATTGTGTCAGACTAGAAAGTGTTGCATATTCTGCTCACGCAATATTTATACAATTATTTCTATCTTATCAGCTATTGCTGTCCATATCCATTCTTTTCAGGCTCATGGAATATTAAATACATAGGCAAAACTTTGCATTTTTATGGTAATAAATCAGTGTATAGTAATTATTAAAAATAGTCCAATCCTCCTAATAGCTCCTAAGCTCTCACATTCTTTACCAGTTTCCAGTCATTTCTACTGAGGAATTTTTCTGTCCCTCAATACACTATGTTATTCCATGTTATAAATCTAAATTAAAAAGACAGAGATACAGTGAAGGTTATGACCAACCTTTGGTGATTGATCAATGCTGAAAAGAGAAGAGAAGAGAAGAGAAGAGAAGAGAAGAGAAGAGAAGAGAAGAGAAGAGAAGAGAAGAGAAGAGAAGAGAAGAGAAGAGAAGAGAAGAGAAGAGAAGAGAAGAGAAGAGAAGAGAAGAGGAGAAGAGAAGAGAAGAGAAGAGAAGAGAAGAGAAGAGAAGAGAAGAGAAGAGAAGAGAAGAGAAGAGAAGAGAAGAGAAGAGAAGAGAAGAGAAGAGAAGAGAACAAGAACTCTTTCCTTAAAAACAGAACTAACAGTCAGAAAGATAGGGTAGAACAGGAAATATGCATAAAAGCCTAATCACGCAATAGCATGTGTATTCTGTCAAAAAATGTATTTTACATAAGGGTTTTCTTATATTTGAAAACTGGGATAATTTTTATTCCTCAGAAAGCCCACACAGTTAAATGAAATGCTCTGTTCCCAAACTCGAAATTCTTTCAGATGAAATTTGATTGACAATATTTGTCAGTCAATTAAAGGGAAAAAAAAAAATTGTTACAGTTATTATATATTGTATAACCCACAAAATCATATCCTGAAATTTCATAGTTAAATGTATATTTTTAAGAAACAGTAGAATGGTAAAGTTTGAAAACAAATCCAACAGGATTTTTTAAATATATTTTGATTTGAGACTACAGACACTATCTGCTTTAATAATCATTCTGTTTTACATTCCATCATTATTTTGTTTATTGATATGCCCAAATATACTTTAGATCCCAACTAACCCTGAATTTTCTGATGGTTAATTACACCATCTCTTTTAATTTCTGAGCATTTTCCTTCTCATACTAAGTTTTAAGCTTATCACAGCTTGCCTTTGAGACATTTTTTTTTTGTTTTATTTTGTCTGGAAATTTAGTTGTGATTATTATACATGTTGGTAATTAATAACCTCACTTACAAATAAAAAAAATCACAATTGCTCAGAAAGCATGTGTACAAGAGCTTAAAGAGTTTTTAATATGCATAAAATGTAAGGAATATGTTCTTTAAAATAGAAGATAATTTTCTTATTTAAAAACAGAAAGATTGATAAAACAGCTATAATTCTTGAAGGATTTATGCTTTGAATTATTTTGACTCATAATCACTTCACTTGCGAATTCTCAGAAAGCTCATTTCATATTCTAGGCACTAAGAAGTTTGATTCAAGACATTGCCTTATTAAGATCAGACATTTCATGTCACAAAATAGCCACCTCAGGGCAGGAATTTACATCTTCAGAATGGTTGCATTGTTCTCTGAAAGAATTTATTCTCCTCTACTGGATTAAATGTGGCTGTTAGTGAAGTCCCTCAAATTAGGTAAGATGTATGTAGTAGTAAGTTTCATAGAACAAGGTTAAACTATCACTTTTGTAGAGCTGTTGGCTAAAATGATAAGAATATCATGATCAAAGGCAGGGAAAAAATAAAGACAAGACTAGTTATCTGGTCCAAAATTTTAAATATCTCTGAACATACAGTCTTCAGTCCCAGAAAATGTGTGGACATTTACTAATATTGGTTTACACATAGATCGTAGGACAGAAGCATGCTATTCCCAATTTACAAACTGTCAGAACTGGGAACTCCCTGGCAGCTGAGGAGTTGGAGAAAACCATGGGTCAGCCTGCAGGTCAGGGCCAGGATCAGTCCAGGTGATGGTCAGACACAGCCAAGGTCAAGTTAGGATGTCAGCCCAGTGCTGGGGCCTGGCTTAGTATGGTTGGGCAGGGAAGGGAAGGGAAGGGCAGGGCTGCGCTACAGCATGACCTGTAGCTCAGGAACCTTTTGTTGAAGACAGTACTCAGGAGTTGTGAGTGGGCCCTTGTTGCAACAGTCCTGCAGAACTAGCTGGGATCCTCTCACTGTGACCTCAAATACATAGAATCTAGCTTGTTCTTGAGCTCCCACAGAAGGGATAGAATGCTCTCAGGAACCTTTCGTAATAAACCTTATGGATGCATATATGTGCAGTGCTGTGTTATTTGAAATTAATTGTTGCACTTTTTTTGAGATGGTTTATTTGACAGGTAAATCATTTTTGAAAAGGACTAGCCTCAAAAAATGAAACTCCTTTCTACCAGGGAAAATTGCCTTTTTTTCACTATTTGCACGACTAAACACAACAGGATGCTTAGAAGAGCCTGATTAAGTAGTTCTTAATAATGCTGAGTAATTCTGATATCAAGAGCAACTATGTGAAAATGTCAACTATAAGATGGTTCACTGTCTATCATTTTATCATGTAAACATCGATTCTTTTCCAGCTTGTGCAAGTAATTTTAAAAATGTTAAATTGAGTTTCTCTGCTTGTCTGTAACTGTTCATGGAGTGAAAAGCAAATTAGAGATGTTTACTGTAACCTACTCCAAATTTCAAAATTAATCTAAATGAAATCTTCTTCCATTGTTCTCTTTTCACCATCAAAATTTTAAAAGTAGATTTTGTTATCTCATATGATTTATGATTCTCAATGGTTGTACTTGGAATATTAGAGGCAGCACATAGAGTTCTTTCTTGTATACTCAGTTTTCATAGTAAGAAATAGCTAAAGATTAAAGAATTGCTATTTCATGCATTTACAAATCTGTATTCTCTGTGGTTATATTTCATATTTCTGGAGTATTATCCTATGATAAATAAAATGTCTCAGCACCAACAAAAGAACACTGACACTCTAATATCTGGTGAACATAACATTTTTTGCTTCCAAAGAACCTGTTCATTTATTAGTGAATTGATGTAGAATTTTTTGTTTGTTTGTTTGTTTTTTCTCTTGAGATAAATATAATAACACAGGCATAATATGGAAGTTTTCTTAGCAGTTCCAAGGCAAATTATCTGTTATTGATGGAAAAGAATCTTAACACTGAATGTTATAAATTCCATAATAATTGATGTGTCTATTCAACACAGTTGACCTATCTGAATCATAGCAACTGTTTCAGAAAGATTGCACTGGTGAACAGTTGCCTTAATCCAATTATTGAAGTTTACTACAAATCCATAGTTAGGGTGATGGGGAAGGGAAGGTAGGAGATAGTAAGAATATAGGAAATAAAAGCAGTGTGTCTTTATGGAAAGCATGGAGTTTTCACCACCATGGATTCCAGCAGGATTCCAGTGGCATTCTGTTGTTCCAAGGATATCATCAGATCAGTGAGAAGAATTTTCTCTCTCTTTTTTTTCCTTTTTCTTTTCTCCCTTCATCTCTTGTTAAAACAGTCCTTTATACTGTCCTCTCAGTCTTGAGTTTCTAGATATCGGCACATGTTGGTATGTGCATTCCCTCAGGGGTGGTTGGTCTTCTCCTGGGAGGTTGCTTGGCCATTGCTTGAACCCCAGCAGAACTGTTTTTTCCTTTCTGATCTTACTTTTGCTGCCCCTAGAGGCATAGGTAGGACTGGCAAGACAGAAAGTGGCTCTGGACCTTTGTGTGAACCTTGACACAAAGAGTGCTGAATCACTCATACAAACTTTGAGATAAGGGATCTGGCAACAAACTTTGAGACAAGAGTCCAAAATTGTGTCTCACAGTGATCAGTTACAATACTTACATACATTATTTGTACTAAATGATGAATGTCATTAGATGTTATGCTGTCCCATTTACATTAGCAGGGAAACAGTGACTGCTTCTCAGATAAAGACAGAAATGTATTTATTAAATGCTGAAACCATCCAAAGACAAACAGATGGCTGCTATTCATGTAGGGAATAGCAGTGATTATACACATCTGTACAGTATCTATAAACACTTAATATATCCTGTAGGAATTAGCTGTTCTTTTGCAATACATCAGAATTCCTCAGAACAGCTTTCATTTCAGTATTTGGTCAATTTTACATAGAAGATATAACTATACATAAAGTGTTCTTCATATCAGTGAATTCAGTTGTCTTTAATGACTGCATACTCTGTTGGGGAAGGTGTATCTACAGCACCTTATAAGAATATCGTAATTACTTTTTGTCACAACCCACGGATTTTTTCTGATTTTCTGTTAATAAGAATTTGCCTCAAGATCACTATGCACAATTACTGCCCAAATCTCTCCTAGGTTTTCATTGGACTGACCTGCCTAAAAGATTAGCCAGAAATCACATTACATATGTCAAGTTGGAATATATGTAGCAGATGAAAACTGAAAGATCTTGCCCCAAGATTTTTGAGCTTTCATGTACTGGCATCTATGTCTAATACTGAACTTGAGTTGTTCAGTTCATAGTACAGAAAAAAAAGAGTTCAGCCATCTGGACAACTACATAAATGTGTTACAATATTTAACTCTGTTCCTGCACAGCTTTTCCAATCAAACCTTAAAAAACTATTTTTTTTTCTCTAGAACTATCATCTCTTGGGAATGGATTCTTGTTAAGGTCAGTTATTTTCTTCGTCAACGTAACCTCATTTTCACCCAATCAGGTTTTGTTTTCTAGCTAGCAAGATACTATCTATTCCCAAATTTTTACTAATATCCAAAAGGTACTCATAAATTCCTGAAAAGAATAAGGTCAGGAAATGAGTCAGAACAATTAACTCCAATTTTCCACTGTCTTAAACAGTAATGTCTGTGTTTGGCTCCATTTTGGACTATCCCAATTGCAATGTCCAGAGCAAATTTGTTATAGAAAGGATTAACATCATGCAACAGGGAGGTAAGCTAATCAGCCTTAATTGAATTTCTTTGTTTTAGTTGCATGGTCACAGAAATACAGGTTAACACAGGTTAACACCTTATTTTATTTGACTTTTTGAATATAATATACTATAGTTGATACCAAGTCCAGACCTACGACGTTATTTTTACTTCTGTTTGCATAAACAGGCCAGACTCCTTTGCCTGAACTTCTTTACATAATATAGCTTTCCATTAGAAGCCATATTAATGTGTTAAAGTAGCCCTCTGGGAATGTGCCAGTTATTATGAATTTCTCAGTTCTCTAAATCAGTGACAAAGCTTCAAGAGTAGATATGACTTTCTTGTGTAAATGAATGTGTGTCCTTCTACAGTCTTTTAGTAATTATTACCGATCCCTGGCAAGTCACATTATATTTTCTCTAATCTAAAATGGATGGTTTGTTACAACTAATTAAAATAATTTTGTTTGTTGTGAGCTATTAATTTGACAGATCTTGCTTTAATCAGATAGATTGTTTATTTTTAACAATTCTACAATCCTTGAATCACTTTTAAAATTTATCTATATTTTCCAAAACTAAATGGACATAACACTAAGCCCAGAAAATGATTTCTCAAGGAACCCAATGAAAGCAGACATGGGAACATATGCTGCCCAGTTCAAAATAATTTACATTTCTTAATGTTATGTAATTGTAACTATGTAATTATGCTTCGCAGAAATCCAACTATATTGAATTTTCATTGTTACTTCCATCAATCAGATGCAATCCTACAGTAAATAAAATTACAAGCAACAGAAAATCTAAGATATTTTTAATTTTGCTGTAATAAAATTTTAAAGACATGCATTTGAAATACATTCCTTATGTTCATGAAACTGAGTATAAAGCCAAATTAAAATGCGCAGGCTTTTATTATGTCTGAATTGCAATTCATAATGTTAATTTTTAAATGAAATCATTATTTATTAATGTAAAAACAAAAGATTTTTGATTATTAAAGTCAAATATTAAAGCTGGTAAGAAAACTTATTAATTCAGATATATCACTGGAGACCTCAGTTCCAACTACTTGTTTTTGTTGTTGTTCTATAGGACATGAGTGGGACGAGGAAAGGGATTTTGTTTAGTTTGAAATACAATAAACATTTTACAATCAGAAACAATATCCATCATATTCCAAGATGGAATATACTGCAGCAGGAATTCCTGAAAGCACAAATGTAAAGAGAATGGAAGCCGCAGGTGTAAAACCTGGAATCCTTAAGGGAATTCATCCTGGAATACTGACTAAACTTAATAATAATAATAATAATAAATAAATAAATGGAAGACTTTATCTCAGCATACATAAAACAATAACTGTTTAAAATGCAAAGGAGACAAGAAGTTATAAAATATAGTCATAGTTCCTATAAGAAATGAAACACAAAATGGCCAGAGAAACTCATCATTAAGTGCATTGTGCCTGATCAATGCAGCTGCTTCCATCTCTTATGTTCTCCATCACCTCCAGCAGAGAAAGCATCGCTTCTGGATCTGCCGCTTAGTACATTTTGTAGAATGTATATAAGTATTTACCCACATAACTCATACTGTCAAGCTGCCTGGGGTACAAACTAGATTTCAGAAGTGCCCAATGTATCCTAACAAAATCAGCAATCAAATCTGAAGAAATATTAATTTAAGGGAAGCCAATCATTCAGCAGTATGAAGCTCAGTTACTTTGAATAAAAAATATGCAGGGAAATATAAACTTCCCTATGCTTAATGTCCTTCTGTCTCTTTATTGTACTACAGTTTAAATAAATACACAGTGTGTGTCATGGTTTTGTAACTTTGCTATTGGTATTCCGCATCATAACGTCATGGACAAAGGAGAAGAACTACGTATCCCAGAGGACCTCACGGTCAGAGAAGGAAGATACATCACAGAAGATACATCATCTAGTTGCGCGCGGTCTTTTTTTACTTTCGCTTGCTCTCTCTCTCTCTCTCTCTCTCTCCCTCTAGTGACAATGTGGAAACACATATTTAAGACAAGAGCCATCAGTATTGGAAATTCAGTCAGTATCTATTTACTAGAATATCTGTTTTGTTCTTCAAGAATATCAGAGATGATAATCAAAGCTTGTCAGAGCAAAGTCTTCATGCTCTTTAAAGAAAGAGAAAATGTCTGAATTTGCATTAGAAAGAAAACAGAAAAGCTGATATTCAGAAGAGAATCAAAGGAGTTACCCATACAACTTCAACTGTATTTGTTCCCTAGTTCCCTAACTAACACAATCTGTACATGTATATGATTATAAACTTGCTTGGGTATATAGACTCTGCTGTGATGAATGTATTCCCTTCAGATCCTGTGTTCTTTATTTGACGTTCAGCACAACAGAATGATGTGGTGTCACTTAAACTACTTACTTACCACTGACAAAAAAAAAAAAAAAAAAAAAAAGACTTTCAAAATCAGTAGTATTCTGATTTACTTCAGCTTATATTCAAAGTCAAGGAAAACATTTTATGTGCAGTATGTGCAGTTTTATAGACATTTATGTCTTGCAAGCTACTCCTACTGGCTACAGCCACTGAATAGGTACAGCCACTGAATAGGTGAGAGAGACCGTATTCTCAGGCTTTCCTGTAAGGCTGGAAAATAGAATAAATAAAAACTCATATTTCAGAATTAATCCAACAAGGTCTTACTTTTGTATCTGCTTGAGAAACTGAAAATAGTTCAGGAAGATCAACATCTAAAGAACTAATGTAATCACCTGGGTTTATTTATGCCCATATGAAAAGCATCCCAGCCTAGTAACCATGCTAGCAAATATTACACTAACATTAAGTGTCTGGTAAGACACAAAGACAGTGCCTTTGTGATAGAGTTCAGACAAAAATATGTGTTATCTTGAGTGAGTGATGTTGCAGAAAAATGAGTTAGAACAAACAAGGCTGGAAAATTCCAACCTTTCTGTTCAGTTTGTCAGAACTCCTGTCCTTATTTTCTGCTTTAAGTGCTTCAGTTATTCTTTACTGTAACTAGCATAGATCCTTGACTACTGCAGGTACTTTGTATTTAAACAGAAACTTTGCATTCAGTTGTTTTTAGAAAATAAAATGGAAAACAAACAAACAAATGTATGAAATTTAACTGAAAAGAAAATCCAACTTTTTTTCTTTTTTTTCTCTCTTCCCAAAACTTTTATCTGAACATACAAACATTTTACTTAGCACTGGCTAACAGCTTGATCTTTCATGTTTAGGACATGCTTAAAATGAACTGGGGCCACCTGTTAGTATCCTACACTTATATCTGGCTGAAAATCCAGTAGAGTATGCAGCAACGCTTCTTCAGCATGGAGACCAAGTTTTGCATTTAAAGGAAAAAGATTTCTCAGGTCTTTATCTAAACTCAGATATTCAAGTCTTAACTGAAGTTTTACAGAGCAGTAGCAGGTTGGAATAACAGAAGGTTAGAGAATCTCACCAACAATACTAAATAAATAAATAGCCGAGCGAAACAACAAACAACAAAAATCCTTGAACCCTTGAAGATCTCCTTTTCACATACTAATATTTCAAGAACACGAAGGTATTGAATATATTAAAGATTTAAAATTTCTCAGACCTAATGAAAATTTACTTTTTGCTTTTTTTTTTTTTTTTTTTTTTGCATAAATAAAATAAAATAAAATAAAATTTTCTTTTTGCATAAATATTTCTGGAAGGTACTTTTGATAACAGAGACACTTGTCATTTACAAATGTCATTTGTAAGATATCTGTGAAAATAAAAAAAGAAAAGAAGTCTTATGTTTTGTTTCTTCCTTGTGACACTTCTTTATATAAGAGAAAACATTACATACAGTGACGGTCATATTACTTTCCTTTGTACATATGCTTGTTTCCTACTATTTCTATGTATCTGTTTGTAGTTTAACCCACCATGCAACTAAGCAACACACATCTACACTCTCAGTCCCCTGCCCCTGGTGGGATGGGGAAGAGGATCAGGAAAAATGTAAAACTCGTAGATTGAGATAAAGTCAGTTTAATAGGACAGAAAATGAAGGTAAAATAGTATCAACGATAAATGAATATAAAAAGCAAATGATGCAAAATGCAATTGATTACCATTCACTGACCAATGCCCAACTAGCTCCTGAAGGGCAACCACCCATCCCTCCCAACCCCAAAGCCAACTTCACCTGTATAACTCCTTATGGCATGGGATATCCCTTTGGCCAGTCTGGGTCAGCTGTCCTGGTTCTATCCTTTGCTATCTTCCTGTGCACTTCCAGCGTGGGAAGGTTCACACTTCCAGTGTGAAGGTTGCCCAGACAGCATGAGAAGCTGAAAAATCCTTTACTTAGTGTAAGTAAAGTAAGTAAGTAGTACTGAGCAACAAGTATCAGTGTATTATTGACATTATCCTCATCCTAAGTCCAAAACAACATATCATCTCCTGTGAAGAAATTTAAGCCTGTTCCAGCCAAAACCAGAACACTGCTGTAAACCAAAGTGATTGGATTTATATTGCAATGTTGCTCAGAATCTCCTAGTTGAGCATCCCACCACTGATGTTAATCAATGTTGACTTCCATGGAAATGTTAATTTTGTAGAAGTCAGGGTCAATCAGTTCTCAGCAGTTACATTCACATGTAATATAATGATGACCACTGTGAAGCTTGCTAACAAGTAATCCAGCTTATGAAAGAAGAGGAAGCTTTCAAATTGCAGTTGTGCAAGTAAGTGGATTAGAAATAAGAGCAACAAGAGCAACACATAGCAAAATATCTTATTGTTGTCTTTCATCTTCATACAGGAAAATATATATATGTATATATTACTTTGAATGTAAAACAAAACAAAACAAAACAACAACAACAAAAGAAAACCTATCAGCTCATAAAAATACACTCTTCCACAGTGGAATTTTACAGTCAAATGCATACATGCTTACCTCCTTTTAGAGCTCTTTCTTCTAATATTGATATTGCTACTGCTACAAACATTCTAAGCATTTGTACCTATAAGATTACTCTAAATAAATAAATAAATAAATAAATAAATGGCTTTCTAAAAACAATGAACAGTGACAAGTTGGGGAAAAAAAAAAAAAAAAAAAGACTGCAAAAGTATGCATGATATCTCCAGACAATATTTCTGGGATTGAAATACTATGCTTCTTTCAAATTTCCTTAAAATACAAACAAAAACAAATATTTAACAAGCTAGTTAGAAGAGTGATATCCTATAAGGCAGAAAAAATATTCATAGCTGATTAAAACATGCTTAAAAGGCTGTTTATTTATTTTTTTAATCTAACTTTATATATTATGTATATTTGCATATACAAAAATACAAGAAAAAAGTGAGTACATCTTAGATGTGATATGAATACATCTCAATAACTTTCAAAGTGTCAGTGTGTGGGAATGTGGGTGTATGTGTGTAGGTATGGAGGTGTGCAATTTAGCACATATAATTTTCAGATCTTTTCCTAAAGTCAACTCTTACCCAGAATTATATCACCATTTTACGTTATCCTTTTCCTACTTTTTTTCTATATTTAACAGAACCTTCTGGAAAAGAAGAGTACAACATTATTTCTTTTTTTTTTTTTTTTTTACACTGTTTGGCAGCTCTACTACCTGCTATGTTGCCATCTGGCATATTTTCTCTCAGAATATTCTGCAATCAACAAAAGCTCTTCATGGAAGTAGGTGGCATTAGTGTTCTCAGATGATATTAGCAGAAAGGGAAAATAAGATACAGACCATGGTTCCCACAAGATGACTAACTTCACTCCCAGAATGAACTTTAATGTTTAGATACTTTAGTGATCGATTTTGTATCACTAAAGCACAAGGATCAATTTGTACATAAATGATTATGTTGTAGGGAGGAAAGAGTTACTATTCTTGGTGTGCATGAGATGACTCATTAAATGAAGAGGAGTACAGAAGAATATTGACATTATATGTATAAGACACTTGGAAAAACTGTTTGCAAAACGACTTCCTGTAATAAATCGGAGATTCTGTATCATGAGCTTTTTTAATATTTTATTTTCAAAATCCGTATAGTACCACGTAGCGTATGTATTTTTTACACTTATATTTTGTATGAGACAGACGATTATGTATCTCAATTCACTTCATCAGATTTCATAACAAAGTATAGGATGATCCAGACAGGTAGATCTTATACAACACCACATAATATATTATGTTTATTTGCTATAATGAAAAATTCAAGTGTACAAAATAATAACAAAAAGAAAAGCCAACAATTTACTCTTAGTCTAATGGAAATCTTAGCAGTCAAATCAAGGAATTTTCACAGAAACACAGAATTATATGGGTTAGAAGAGACCTCTGGAGACTGTCTAGCCCAATCCCCCTGCTAACACTATTTCTCTAGAGTATTTTGCACAAGAAATTGTACAGATGGGTTTTTAATATCTCCTGAGGAGACTCCACAACTTTTCTGGCAGCTTGTTCTAGTGTTCTGACACACTCAAAACAAAGCATTTTCTCGAGTTCATATGGAATTTCCTGTATTTCTGCTTTTGCCTGATACCCCTGGCCCTGTTTATGGGCACCACCAAAAGGAGCCTGTCCCTATCCACTTGACACATGCCTATTTCTAACCATTGATAAGATCTCCTGTCAGTCTTCTCTAGGCTAAACAATTCCAGGTCACTCAACCTTTCCTCATAAGAGAGATGTTCCAGGCCCCTATTCATCTTTGCTGCACTCTTTTGGACTCTCTCTAGAAAACCCTTCTTCTATTGCTTGAAGATGACATCCAGAATAAGTTGTTCCACTGTCTTCCCAGGGATGGAGGTGAAGCTGACTGGTCTATAGTTTCCTTGTTCCTCTTTCTTGCCCTTTATGAAGACTAGAGTGACACTGGCATTCCTCCACTCCTCAGGCATTTCTTTCATTCTCTGTGACCTTTCAAGGATGACAGAGTAGTTCAGCAATCACTTTTGTCAGCCCCCTCAGCACTCATGGATGCAACCCACTGACACTCATGGATTTGTGCGCATCAGGTTTGCCTAGGCGATCTCTGACCAAATCCTCCTTAACTAAGGGGAAGTCTTCCTTTCCCCAGACTCTTTCTATTACCTCCAGGGTCTGGAATTCCCAAAGACTAGTCTTATCATTAAAGACTGAAGCAAAGGTGGCACACAGTATATCCACCTTCTCAGTGTCCTCAATCACCAGGACACCCATGTCATTCAATAACAGCCCACATTTTCTGTAGTCTTCCTTTTGCTACTGACATACATAAAGAAGCTCTTATTATTGTACTTGACCACCTCCACTATATTCAAGTCGTCCTTATCCTTCATCATTACATGCCAGCATACCCTGACAACATTCCTGTATTTCTCCAAAGCAGTCAGAATCTTTTTCCATGTTCCATAAATTTTGTTATTCCATGTGAACTTTTCAATGAGCATTTTCATTGTTAATTCAAATTTAATTATCTCAGAAGAAAAAAAAAAAAAAAAGGAAAGGAAAGGAAAAATGATATCACTGCAGAAAGAGTAATAATGCAGTTAGAACTGCTATACACACACTTCCTAGTGAATCCCCCTTCCTTTGCCATTTTTTTTTATCCTTCCACTATCTGTCTAATTTTGAGGGCTTCACTTATGGAAGGAGTTACATCCAGTTGTTATTGTCATCTGTTCTCAGTCAAAAAAAGAGTGACTTCAATGATAGAATTTATTAGCAAGGAGAAATATTACATTGGTGGTTTTCTCTTTCTCATTTTAGGGTTTAACTTCAGCTATTCTTATGTTTTGTGATGTTCTCAAACCATTTTTTTTACTTCATTGGTTTCCAACTTAACATTAAATCCAAATTTACTGTCTATACAGTGTCTGAATTTTTTTGACCCTTGCTTTTTGTTCCTCTTGCTACCTTTATAACTTGTTTCATCCAATTCTCAAGCTGGCATTCCTCTGTCTGACAACTGGTGAGTTGTTCAGAGCCCTTATGCCAGACCATACCCCTCTGTTAACATCCTCTGCCTGAATATCCTGTGTATACCTCCAACTGTATGCTGGGTCTTCCATTTGAAATATCTCTACTGTTTCTTTACTTATAGTCCTCTACATTAAGTCATTCTCATAGTCATGTATTTTATTTATTTATTTATTTTTAAGTAACAATAGGGGAAAAATAGACTCAGTGGAGAAAAACAGTCACTAAAAGAACTGCAGCTGTATTTAGATTTACTAAATACATGTAGAGGGTCATTTAAGTAAAATGTTACCATGTTAAGGGACTGTGCAGCTCATCTTCAGAACATAGTCAAGAATGACAGATATCAGTGTGGTGCACGTTATATATGAATCAATAAAATCTCACAGATAATGTTAGGTAAGTCATTCATCATAAGATATGTTTGCATCCAAGACATGGGTCTCTTAACAAAATTACTTTATTCCTGAAAGATATCTAGTACTGCTATTTTGAGATAGAACAACTATAGTACAGGTAAGAATTTTCTCTGCTCTTTTGATTAAAAGATAATGAGTAAAAATAGACATGGCCTGGCTACACAAATTATATAAAATCTTTAAGATTCAGAAGATAATTAGACATAGAAGATCTATCAAATACTTTTACTAAGTATTATTCTATCTCATGGTTACATTTATTCTAGTTCAGTAGGAATTAAACTAAGTTTTTGTAGTGTGAACAAAACTGTGGTTTTATTATATATAAATTAGTGGTATAATAATGCTATTACTAATACAGTCAAGCTAAAAAGCTTTATTTCAACTAGCACTGTGCACAGATTTTTTTTTTTTTTTAAAGCTCTTTATTCTGACACCTTATCCTCTTATATTTACATGACCATCAATTTCAGTTTTGAAAACATGGTATATAGCATGAATATCTTTCAGCACACTGCAATATTTTACCACACAAACAGCTATTACACTTTCAAAAGAGTCAGTAGCTAGACTTCATATTTGTATAGAGCGCAAACATAAAATGTCAGCTTGATTAGTTATGAAAGTAGGAAAGAGTTTGTAGATTTAACAGCAATGAGCACTTAGAGTTTAAAATGACTCAGTCACACATCTGTACTGTCAGGATAGTTATACTAAACATAGTTTTCTAATTAAAAAGATTTATGCATTCTGTAGCTTTTGACTGTGAAAAGACTCTTTCTGGTATAAACCTAATATAGAAACACAGTATTTTGAGTCCCTGATTTCCCACATACAATTTCAGGATAGATACTTTCTTAGTTTATGAATCTACAGGCACCAAAATGTTATGTAGATAAACTGCAGTAAGTTAAATATATAATATATCAGTTTCTGATTTATTTTCCAGGACAAGTGACAATTCCCTGAGACATTTTCTAATATGAAGCAAAGACAAAATTTTGTTTAATTCAGATGTTGACAGACATTTAAAAGTACTCTGCTAAGGGATATACAGAACCTGTGACACCTAATATATTAAGTTGTGCATATGTTTCTCACTCAAGTAACAAGTTCCCTACTGGTAGTCACCCCCACTGTGCACATATATATCAATATGGACACATTGATATGAGTGAGATTGGAGTAGGATAAAATATAATCCTGCTGAGTGGAAAACCAAGAGAGAATAGTAGATATCCCAGAGTGGTATCTTAGTGCTTGGAATCCCCACAGTCCCCTGAGAGCATTAATGTCAAAAGTACCTTACAACTACAGCTGAGGTGATATCTTCAAGGTCTAAAAAAAAAAAAAAAAAAAAAAAAAAAAAGTTCAAAGTGGTCTCCTATGCTAGAAATGAGACAGAAGTACACAATAACAGTTATTTAACTCCTGCCTGTGCACAGATCTGATGAGATGAGCTGCAGGCATTATGGTTCTAATTTACGCTACTCACAGATCTCATATGTAAGAGTTTATTTGCTTATTTTTTCTCTTTTGTTTCTGCACCTGTATCTGGAATGGTGAAGTAAAAGATGCCAGTGTCATAATGTTACAGGAAGATCCAGAAGCAAGGGATGTTTTGTCATCAGAGCAGCAATACTGTTGAAAACTGTTTTGGTGGAAAGAGACAACCTCTGAAACAAGGCAAGTCTATCCAAAATCTCATTCTTCTGTTTTGTTATTTCATTATATTTTGAGAGTTCCTTCCCACAACCTTGTAAAACTTGTTTACAACTATTTTACAAAGTGTACAAAGACCCAGATGTAAATGCACCATGCACCAGAGAGAATACATGAAATGCCAGGTAGCACATCTGGAACATTTCAACTGAGCTTACCTTCATCTCTCACTCCAAACTCACAACCATCACTGACACAGTCTTACATAGTTAGTTACTTTTATGACAAAACTTATCTATAGGTTCTGAGCTTAATATTGACAGTAGAAAGGCTGCCTTTTTTTATTATTATTGTTATTTTAATTCTTTTAGAAGAAGTCAAAAAATAAGAAAAACAAACAAACAAAAAAACATTTATGCAATGAAAAGAACGAATTAAAATGGAATAAATCTGTCAAAATACAATATAATCAGAATTATCACAATAATTACTTCAGCAAACTATTCTAACATGAAGAGAGAGTCAGTACTGAAAAATATTTTTCATGACATACTTTGTTATACATCTGAAAAAAAATACAGAAATAAAAAGGAGGAAAATAAAAGCAATTAATGAAAACAAAACAAAACCACAAAAACTAACAAACAAAACAACAACCACTGAAGTCAACAGAATACTAAGGAAACAGTATAAATTGCTGTGGTGATTTAAGATTAAGCTCCACCATGCCACGTTCATTCTTGCTTTGTACAGGAACAAGGAGAGAAAATGAAATGATAAGAGCTCCTGGACTGAGATAAGGACAGGAAGATCACTCAACAATTATCACCACAGGTGTAAGGAGATTCTTGTATGAAGGAGATCATTTTAATTTATTGCCTATTGTTAACAGACTAAAGCAATGAGAACTAAAAACAAACAAAAAACACCTGCCCCCCATCCGCCTTCTACGTCCTCAGTGCAAGAAAAGAAAAAATGCAGATTGTGGTCAGCCCATAACACCTTCTGTTTCTGTCTCTCCTTCATCCTCACTTACTTCACTATTCCAGCAAAGCATCCCTCTCATGGGACTACATTCTTCACAAACTTACACATTGGCTTCTCACAGGCTGCAGCTCTTTGAAAACTCCAATATGAATCCATTCCGTGGTGCCTATCCTTCAGAGGTTAACTGCTCCAGTATGGGTCCCCAAAGGCTGCAGCTCTGGGACAAGGACTGCTCCTTCAGTGGATTCTCCTATGAATCCATACATGTGAAGATCTGCTTCATGTGGTGCCTACGGGCTGCAGGGGGACAGCCTGCTCCTCCATGAGCCTCTCCTGGGCTACAGGGAGCTTCTGCTCCACACTTGGAGCACCTCCTGCCCTCCTTCTGCACTCACCTTGATGCCTGCAGAAGTGCTTCGTGTTTTCTCACTCCTCTCTCCCAGGTCCTGGGACATATTTTTTTCCCCCTCTTTCTTAAATCTGCCCTTCCAGAGGAGAAAATGATATCTCTCATTGGCTCTACTTTGGCCCGGAGCAGGTCTCTTTAGGATTTAGCTGAAGATTACTCTTATCATCCATGCAGCATCTGAGCTATTACTGAGAGGCCAGCCCTGCAGCCTCCTGCCCCATTACCAAATACTTGCCATGTAAGTCCAATGTCGTTGTGAAGAGAAACCTTTAAAGAGAATGGGTAATTTTGACCTGTAATACTGCTTATGTAAATAAAATGAAAATAGTTTTGATGATGCTAAGATTTTCATACCAATCCTTTGGTGCCAAAGACAGTATATTTAGTTAACTTTTTTTTTTGCTTTAGTAATATGCGCTGCTTCATGAATGTCATACTATTAAGAAGCTACCAGTATTTCAGTAAAAAGAATGACATATGTAATAGTAATATTGAACCTGTAACATTTTATTTGCTAATTTTCTGTTTAATTTTATTTATCTTGCAGTTATGTGGACATAAAGGTTAGGAGAAAACGATAGGTGATATGTAGCTTTCAAAATGGACGATATGGTTTCAAATCTAGGGAACAGATAAGGGGCATAGAGGTAGCAGATTCTTGATCTAACTTAGATATTTTAAGAAAACTTCTCTGGGGAGGTTCAGGTTGAATATTAGGAAAAAAATTCCACCTATGAAAGAGTGGTTAGGTGCTGGAATGTGCTGCCCGGGGTGCTGATGGAGTCACTGTCCCTGGAGGTGCTTAAGAAATGTTTAGATGTGGTACTAAGAGACATAGTTTGGTGAAGAGATATTGGTGGTAGGTGGACAGTTACACTAGATAATTTGGAAGATTTTTTCAGCTTTGGTGATTCTATGAAACTTATTACTGATGTTCTGCTCATACTCCCCAAATGATCATTCTGATACATAAGAAATACAGATTTTCCAGATAAAGATTCTTTGATGTTTTGTATCATTCTGTCTAAGGTTTAAGAGGATTATGTGGAGAAAAATGCAAGAATTGCTGTATCTGTATTCCAGTTTAGGATTTTCTTCAGGGAATACACACTACCTCCTGTTTACAGTGCTAGTCTGCAAAAAGATTACTCTTATTTATCACGTTCTAAGAGCTTAAAGTTTACAAATGACATTAGATTATGTATGTCATTCATTTATTAGTTTTCATATGCTCTATCGGTAAATATTTCAGTCGCTAAATCAAGGCTATTCATCCATGCCTACATTTATGGTCATTGGAGACACCTTTAAAAGTGAGTTATCTGGTCAAATTTACTGGTCAATTTTAAGATGATGTATTTGCCTCCTGGAGGTGCCTATTCATGCTACACAACTACAATACACCTATCATAGTTGACTATGTCTGACAATGGTCTGTTGAAGAAATGGGCTGCTGTGGTTTAACCTGCCAGGCAACTAAGCATCAAACAGCCATTTTCTCATTCCTCCCAACAGTGGAATGGGAGAGAAAATCAGGAGGAAGTAACATAAAACTCATGGCTTGAAATAAAGGCAATTTAATAAGAAAGAAAAGGGAGGGAAACAAATGAAAGGAAACAAAAGGAAATGAAAATAATTCATTGAACAAGTGATGCACAGTGTAATTTTTCACCACCAGCTGACTAGTAGCTAATAAATCCCCAAGCAGCAGCAGCCTCTCCCTGCAGCTAACTCCTATCAGTTTTATTGCTCTAAGTCTGAGCTACTCATGCTTTACTTCATAGTCAAAAGAGATAAACAGTTCTTTGTCTTCATTAAATTAGATGCCAGTATTACTGTACGATTAATCATCATCTGGAGACAATTAGCTTTGAATTTTGAGGTTATCATCCTCCATAATTTAAAATCTAACAAATCAGTTGGGTGCACGTGGGTCTTTATTAAGTGTTGTCAAACTATGAATTCAGTCAATAATTAAAATGCAAATTTAGACTACAAAATTATCAATTAGTCTTAAGATTAGAAGAGAAGGTGATGTTCTTCGAGTAAGAAATGTATAAGAACTACAAAACATCTTTAGTGCAGTATAAAGCTGTCTTAAATGTATTTATGTGAAATAGTGCTTTTACACATGCCTAATATTCTTATTTAAACTGCTTAATCATTGAGACTGAGTAGAAGGGGAATGCAACTTCCATATAATTCTGGAAGGAAAAGGCTTTGCAGTCAAGTGTATTCCTCTATGTACTGATACACTTCTACCCTGCCTACATTTCTTATCTTTCTATGAACCAAAAATCCAGGATTTGAAGTATTTTACTAAAAAGCAAAACAGCAACAACAACAACAACAAAAACCACAGATAAAAATGTATTTTAAAGACATTACAGTGTACTCATTGGAGAGGTTTCAGACATGAAGACTCATGGACTACAAGTAGACAATTGTATTAGAAAATGTTTTAAAGTTATTATAGAAAAGCCCTCTGATATATTGAGTTCATTAGCTAGGAAACTGTGATTCTTGTATGTTATAGCTATAGACATATTTATATACGTATTTTATATACATTTTATATACATATTTTCTTATTTCAAACTATTATATGAAGTAACTTCCTAGTGTACAACAGAAATTCCTCCTACATATACACAAATACAAAATATTTATTTTGTTGTGCTATTCCTTTTCTAATGTGACTACAGATACCCGCAAACCTAATCAAATTGAGGGAGGAAAAAAAAAAAAAAAAAAAAAGCAACCCAAGCAAACCAACCCACAGAGCAACAAATCAGTGATATGAGAAAATAAGTATTTTCAATTGCTTGCATTCTAGTCTCATGCTGCCGCAAAATACACTTTTGTTACTGGAGTCTTTTGGCTCTGACAAACTGTAGCATTTGGTCAATTATACCAATCAAAACTTTAAAGCATAGATTTAGTCAGAAAATGAACAGATTTTAGATTAGAATTCCATACTCACAGCACATAGATATGTAGTTTAGAAACAAGTCATGACAGATATTCCTATTTCCCAGCTCCAAAGTACTAAAAATAATTTTCCCATGAAGATGATTCATAAAGTGTATGTGGAAAAGACTCTTCCAATACCCCCCACTCTGCCCCACACACAAACTGAGCATTCAACAAACTAAGTAAAAAGAAGAGTAATCCATGAAGCAAGGTTGCACAACCTGATTTTTTTGAATTTCTAAAAATACAAAAATTCAAAACATTTATTGGTAAGTTATAACCATTCATTAAATTCTCAATTTGCACTAAATATGACCCTATTCTTAAAATGATTTTTTTCCTGCACAAATGAAGAGTAGTCAGCAGGGCTTGGAAAGGCAAGATCCTCTTAATATAATTCATAGCAAATAGCAATTGATCTTGCTTTCTACATACTATGATTCCACTTCACAAAAGATGATTATCTGTGAAGTTACATGTATCTTTTCTACGTTAAGGTAAGAGAGAGTTTAAGTAGAGAATTTTGTGAAAATCATTAAGAGTATTTGAAAGATACCTCCTAGGAAAACTTCTAAAATTAAAGGCCTATTGTGCCTGTTATTGTAATGCTTCACAGAACAAAATACACTGCAGAGGCTGGGCACAACATATTCTGGAAGAGATACCTGGAGTACCCTACAAAGAGCCTGCTTTTTTTGATAGGTTTGAAGTGTATATTATGACATAAAGACATTTTTGTTTCTTTATATAGTTTTTATAACTTTTAATTTTTATAACTTTTTATATGTTTTCATAATTCATACATTGTTGAAAAACTATGCCTGTTTAATACTTGAATACAAGATTTTTAATTTGCAAATTGCATTCAATATTACAATTTCAATTTTAATTTGAATATACACCTATTCAGTATGTGTTTATGATACATAAAACATCAACTGATATATGAATATCAATTGAAATATCAAAATATTGAAGTTGAACACACTTCAACACAGTAATATAATATCAGGCAAATGATATATTTTTGTTGAGTTGCCAAACATTTATTAAAAAATACTGTCCCAAAAGTTGAATCTGAATCATCTTCAGCAACAATAAGAGCTTAGTAACATGAAGCATGTCACACTTTTGGTATTTTTGTACACAAGCTTCCCAAAATAAAGCAAGGATTGTTGGAGTACAGCTTTGTAAGTCTACTCTCTTGAAAATAAAAGTAAGAGTAAAAGGAGATCAACCATTTTTAACACTTCTCCTTTCATTAGATAGTATCATTTATTTCCACTACTAGGGTCATTTGGGTCTCTGCCTCTCTAAGTTTCATATGTGACATTTGCAATAAGTCTTATTTCTAGAACTAGAGATGAACCACCAGTCTCATCTGTATAAACTGGATTAAATTGAAATAGAAATTAAAGTGTGTAAGAGCTGTACACAATACCGTACCTGTGTTCAGTGTTCACCTGTAATGAAAATGTGTTTTCAGAAATTACTTGACAGTTTTATTTGACTTTTGATTTTCATGACTCATTATAAATACAATTATATTTCTGGTGACAAGTGCTTATTGCTGGAAATATATACAAGAGGTTAGCATTTGGGAACCATTAGGAATATAAACACAGTGAAGTAAGTAACTGTGATATGCTACTAATTAACTGTTTGCAGAAATATTTTGAGACAGGTTTGACTCTTATTTTTCTTTTATGCCCCTCTAAAAATAATCTTCTGATAAAAGTTATTTATTCATTTGAAATTCCAGACCTTACTGTTTCCTCTAGATTTTTATATCTGATCTGCTTCTGTCACCATTGTTACTTCTCTGCAAAGGACAGTGCTTTATTTTCACATACCTAAAATCAGTAGTTTCTGGTGCTGTGTCTACAGCAGCTATTTTGGATTATTTTTCTAACCATGAGATTTTATTTGCACACACATAAACATATCTGCTCTTGTGCTCCTTAACAGCTTCATCAGTGGCACTGACAGTGGGATCAAGTGCACCCTCACCTAGTTTGCTGATGTCAACCATACCACAAAAGTTGGTGTCACAACTGAGGAATGGGATGTTATTCAGAGAGACGTAGACAGGCTCCAGCAATAAGCCCAGGTAAACCTCTTTAGGTTCAATATACCCAAGTACAATTTGTTGCAGCTGAGTCATGGCAACACCTGCTATCAGTACCAGCTGGGGGACGTAAGGATGGAGCATCTAGTATCTGGCTATTTAGTAGTGTATCTTTCCTGTGTTAGGGGGGGTTTCAGACCTGTACACAGTACTAGATGGGGGCTTCATGAGGGCAGACTAGAGAGGGACAATCAGTGCCCCTGCCTTGCTGGCCACATTGGATGTAAGGAAGATTTATTTATTTATTTAAACAAATAAGTGTGGTGAGGCAGTGGAACAGGGTGCCTAGTGATGTGATGAGAGCCCTGTCCCTGGTGACATTCAAGGTCAGGCTAGACCAGGCTCTGAACAACCTGATCTAGTTGCAGATGTCTCTGTTCACTGCATTGGAGTTGGACTAGATGACCTTTAAGAGTTCCTTCCAACACAAAAGATTCTATAATTGCCTCTCTAAAACGTGATCCTTCCTTTATATTTTCTATAGATTCATGGTTATTATTATATGGTTTTTATTGGTATTATGGTTATTATTATGGTTATTATTATTATATACTTAAATATGTTTTCCGTACGCAGGAGAAGCAGAGAGGGAAATGAAAGGCAGAGCAGGAAAGGAAAAAAAAAAAAAAAAAAAGAGAGAGAGAGAGAAAAGAACCCTGAGAAAAGTTAGAGCTGAAAATGGATAAATTGAGTAGGAAGCTGTGAGATACTTTTCTAGGAAAGTAAGATGCTCAATGCAAAGTAGATTTCTCCAATCAGTAACAATTCCAGCTGTGCTACTAAATATTCACTTAGAACAGACATTCAGAAGTAGGCAAGTCAAGTTTGGAATGTTAAATAATCCTACAGCTGCTCTGCGTCTTTCTTTTGCATTAAAAATTGTGCCTTCTTAGGGAGAAGATTCATATTGCGGATGCCAGTGTTTTTCCTATCATGAAGGATTTTTATCTATCTATTTATTTATTTATTTTATGGTCTACTGAAAGGCTAAAAGACTCTAGGTATGATCTCCTACTTTACTAACAGAATCAGTTGTGACTGGGAAGTGTTGAGTTGCAGACATTTTTTGTCAGATGCAGAGTTTCATTTTTATTTATCCGATTTATTCCCTTTCTCCAATTTCAAATACTTTATTTGACTTCTAACACTATCTCCTTAAGAGGCATTTGTCAGTTTGGCAGCTGGCAGAGGATAGAGGCTGGTCTTTATTATTCTTGTTTTCTCTCTTCCTCAGACATTCCATAAAATCCACAATATATCTTCCAAGTTTGTGAAGGTTTTTGGATGCTTGAATACTTAGATGCTTGGTACTTGAGTACTTGAGAATGCTTTTATTGTGGACAAATTGTTACTGACTTAGTGATGTGGATGAATAGCGAACTATTCTTGAGGCTCCAGGAGAAAAAGAGAATCTACCTCCTGTGGAAGAAGGGATGGGCAACCCAGAAAGAATACAAAGAAGTTGTTAAGATGTGCAGGGAGAAAATAAGAAAGGCTAAAGCCCAGCTTGAACTCAACCTGGCTGCTGGGGTAAAAGGGAACAAGAAACTCTTTTACAAGAATATCAACAGTAAGAGGAGGACCAGGGAGAATCTCCATTCTTTACTGGATGAGGCAGGGAATGTGACCACTGCGGATAAGGAAAAGGCAGACGTTCTGAATACCTTCTTTAAGTCTGTCTTTAAAAGTCAGACCAGTTATCCTCAGGTTTCTCCACTCTGACCTGGCAGTCTTGGCTGGGGAGCAGACTAAACCCCCCACGATTCAAGAGGAAACAGTCAGAGACCTGCTACTCCAACTGGACTGCCACAAGTCCATGGGACTGGATGAGATTCACCTGAGGGTGCTGAGGGAACTGGCTGAGCCACTTTCCATCATCTATCAGCGCTCCTTGTTGATGGGTGAGGTCCCAGAAGACTGGAGACTTGACAATGTGACTCCCATCTACAAGAAGGGCTGCAGGGAGGATCCGGGGAACTACAGGCCTGTTAGCCTGACCTTGGTGCCAGGGAAGGTTATGGAGCAGATTGTCTTGAGGGAGATCATGTGGCATGTGCGGGACAACCAGGGGATCAGGCCTAGCCAACATGGGTTCACGAAGGGCAGGTCCTGCTTGGCTAACTTGATCTCCTTCTATGATCTAGTGACCCGTCTGGTGGATGAGGAAAAGGCTGTTGATGTAGTCTACCTAGATTTCAGCAAAGCCTTTGACACTGTCTCCCACAGTATTCTCCTGCAGAAGCTGTCAGTCCGTGGCTTGGACAGATACACTCTTGGCTAGGTAAGGAACTGGCTGGAGGGCCGGGCCCAGGGAGTGGTGGTGAATGGAGTTAAATCCAGCTGGTGACCGGTCACGAGTGGTGTTCCGCAGGGGTCGGTGCTGGGGCCTGTCCTGTTTAATATCTTTATTGATGACCTGGATGAGGGCACTAAGTGCACCCTCAGTAAGTTTGCAGATGACACCAAGCTGGCTAGAAGCGTTGATCTGCCTGAGGGTAGAGAGGCCCTACAGAGGGATCTGGATAGGTTGGATAGCTGGGCTGAAGCCAATGGGATGGAATTCAACAAGAACAAATGCTGGGTCCTGCACTTTGGCCACAAGAACCCCAGGCAACGCTACAGGCTTGGGGCAGAGTGGCTGGAAGACTGTGTAGAGGAAAGAGACCTGGGGGTGTCGATTGACGCTAGACTGAACATGAGCCAGCAGTGTGCCCAGGTGGCCAAGAAGGCCAATGGCATCCTGGCTTGTATCAGAAATAGTGTGGCCAGCAGGAACAGGGAAGTAACTGTCCCCCTGTACTCAGCACTGGTGAGGCCGCACCTCGAGTACTGTGTCCAGTTTTGGGCCCCTGACTGTAAGAAAGACATCGAGGCCCTGGAGCGTGTCCAGAGGAGGGCAGCAAAGCTGGTGAGGGGTATGGAGCACAGGCCTTATGAGGAGCGGCCAAAGAAGCTGGGATTGTTCAGTCTAGAGAAGAGGAGGCTCAGGGGAGACCTTATTGCTCTCTATAACTACCTGAAGGGAGGTTGTAGTGAGCTGGTGGTCAGCATCTTCTCTCGGATGACTAGTGATAGGACTAGAGGGAATGGCTTCAAGCTGCGCCAGGGAAGGTTCAGGCTGGATGTTAGGAAATACTACTTCTCTGAAAGGGTGGTCAGGCACTGGAATGGGCTGCCCAGAGAGGTCGTGGAGTCACCGACCCTGGTGGTGTTCAAAGAGCCTTTGGATGTTGTGTTGAGGGACATGGTTTAGCGAGAACCATTGGTGAAGGGCGAATGAATGGTTGGACTGGATGATCCTGTGGGTCTTTTCCAACCTTAGTGATTCTATGATTCTATGTTTATGAAATGAGTTATGCCCTGGAAATCCAGTTAATATGATCAGTGAGTCCTAGATAGCAATGTCATTTACCAGCCACACAGAGATTAGATTCACTTATCTAAACATAGCATCCCAGCCTGTCTGGGATTCCCTAAGGCATTCCTTTTGGTTCCACTTCCCTCTCCAGAAGGACAGAGACCTCCACTAAAAACTGTATATTATCAGCCAGCTATGTGCAGATATCATGGATACTGGAGAAAGAGTGTATTTCACAACACTTTACAAGTTTCTCTGATGGGAATAATTGCCAAAATACACTTTTTCTGTGGAACCTCTGTGAAAAATCTATATTCTTTGTTTTAATAAATTGTCTTCATTAAAAAAAAAAAAAAAGAAAAGAAACAATGTTAAAGATATGAATCTCTCTCTCTCTCTTTTTTTTTTTCCTCTACATAGAACTATATGGGGAGAAATATCAGCAAGTGTAACAAATCTTGTAGAAAAGACTATTATTCGAGTAATACTGCAAAAATAAATACATACCCTGTGTACTGTTATGGAAAATCAAGCACTGATGGCAGTAAGCCCCTAAAGTGTAACTATACAAGTACAAGCAGAAATAAAAGCAGAGATGGTTGGAATTTGTGAATGTTGAATGTTCTTCAGCAAAACCAAATAAATGAATGAAAGTTAAGCCTGGAATCGAATTTTACTTTTTTAAGGAGCAATCACAAGTCGTATTATAAAATATTGGAACTGAAATGTCAGCACTGTTTCTGATTTCTTCAGTAATACTAATAAGACAGAAAATATCAGCTCTGTGTTGTTGTTGTTGTTGTTGTTTTTTTGTTTGTTTGTTTGTTTGTTTTTAAGTTTCTCAAGAAGTGTGGAGGAGGCTTCTTAGGGCAACTTAATTCAAACAGTGCCATCTAGGGCCAGGGAGAAGTCAGCAATCTACATTGTCAGATGCATACATGGCAGTGTTATACATCACAATTTTGATTATAGTCAAAACTTTATGGACCTGATGAATATTAATATTTGTAGAACTTTTCATCCACTACACTATCACTGCAGGTGATAACACACTGTTCCTGAGTAATATAACATGTAAAATTGGATATGCTTACATATCTCTATTTTTGAAATACAGTTTTATTGTTAAAACAACTAAATATTCTCCCTTGATGCATACAGTAATTTGAATACAGTTTCAGCACTTTGAATTTCTCTGGGGAAGATTTTGCATTTGAGAGTATTCTTATTTTCACTGTTGACAGAATTTGTTTTCTTTATATTTTGATTACTGTTGTTCCAATTAAAAAAAAATAATAAAAAAATGAAACTGCCTTTTACAGAACTGTTGGGGAGTACAAGACTTCAGTGATGTACCTTCAGAGCAGAGATACTGACAAGTTTAGAGAAGAAAGCAAACACTGCCCCAGGTGCTGTACCTGTTTCTTTGCTGAGCAGAAAGCTGCAGAATACTGGAATATGTCTGGCTCAATTATATTTGAGCAGTCACAAAGCAATTGCAATAAATAATCATACAAATGATTATGTTGACACTTTTAGACATCTGTGTTGTCACAATTTACATATTGCTTTACACTTGTTAGATCTTTCGTATAGGCATAGATGCTAGAAAACACATATGTCAAAATAGTCACACAGATTGTTAGTTGCTTTTGGACAAAAGGTAAGCATAATGTAAACAGTAAGTATGTAAACTCAGTTATTTGTAGACACTAGCTGGATAAATTTGTTTGCATTTTGTTCTTGATAAATTCTTTACTATTGTATATTAAGGGGACAAGACAAGGTATCAAGCCAATATACTTTATCAGTTTTGGGAGGCTGCTGTGCTTCAGATATTGTTGCTTCACAAATACGTATGGGAACAAGTAATGCAAACAAACACAAGTTATAATGTTAAGCAAAACTGGTAGTGTTGAGGACATCCACATCACTGTCCGTGATTTCCAGCATTTTTATTTATTTGGACCAACTGTAAGCTGGTTCTAAGCAATGTAGCACTCAATACAGTTCTAAAAGCAACTGCTACACTCTAAACCTCGTTCTGGGCACAAGAAACATGGCATATAGGTCAGTTATGAATCTATTGTTAGCCCAGTTAATGTTTTATCTGCCTAAGAGCCTGAATTATCCAATCAGTACAGAAAACCTCATTCATTTCAGAGTCTAAAAGGCACTAAGAATTAACCTGTCCTTCCTCTCCAGCACTATGCCTCTCCATCCCATCTCATTACTCACAGCAAGTCTGTGTCCTGCAGCCCCCAGTGGGAGAAACAGGCTGCCTGATGTGAGTGGTGTCCCACCTGGCCCAAGATCGTGCTTGGGTCTCTGGGATTGTCTGCTCAAACTTCACGACCACCATCTGACTTCTTGGGGCCTTGTGAAGGAGGCAACAGGTGACTCCCTGGCCCCTCAAGGAAAAGGCTGTCAACCCTTCTTTCCAAGGTCTGCCGTGATCGCTAATGCCACTAGCAAGCAGCAGTTCTCTCCAGGAGATGACTGTCACCATGGGAGATGAGGAGACATGGCTCCAGCTGAATTCTACCACTTCCAACCAGCTCCAACTGCTTCCAACTGGCTCCAACAAGCCAACGTCACTCAAACCTCCTGTAAGAGAGGAGAGACAGTGTTATGGGAATAGCATGTAACATCAAGATTATTTTCATCTGTAAGTAACCTGTTCCACCTTCTTCCCAGCTACTGGGACTAAAGCAAGGCAGATCCCAAAGCAGTAGATCAGCAATGCAGAGGCACAGATCTGTCCATGAAGGATATCAAGGGGCATGGCAGAATAGTATTCTTGCACCTATGTGTATTTGTGCCACAATTATTACCACTTTTTTTTTGTTGTAGTATTTAAAACAATTCAAGACATGAGTACTCTGATTCCCATAACCTGTGGCCAATATCTGAGCCACATATACTATTTATCCCTGAGAAGGCAAAAGAAGCAAGCAAACAAACCAAACATCAATGAGCAAACAGGTACTACAGTAGAGAAATAAAGTCTCTAATGGGTTAAAAATCAAGGCTACTTTCAAGTAAGAGAGATACATAAAGAAGTACTGCAGGTCAGTAAACCTGTTAGAATAAAAGCAAAGACTTTATGTGCTAAGTGGCAATGCAAGGAAGATCAGAGCTTTGAAAATAGGCAGATGAGTTTATTGTGCTCCCAGTGCATCCATCTAGTTTGTTACCTTTAGCACTTGGCAGCATTCATCTCTACTCTGTACATACTGCTGTGTTAACAAGATAGAAACCTGTTGGTGTTTCTTTCTGTTACTTATTAGGGCAATAAAAGTATCAGTTGAGGTACCCTGTGGTTGCAATACCATCTGTTTATGAGTAAACAAGTCACTTGGACAGTGGAATAAGGTCCTAGAACTTTCTCTTTTTAACAGTTTTTGCAGTAATACTCACTACACAAAATGCAGTCTGTTTCATTCATTTCAGTATAACGTGTTGGCAAGAGCTTCCGATATTATGCATTTACCTGCACAGAACCTCATTCCAAAGCAATTGGATATGTTGTATAAGAAATGCTGCTGATTTTGCTGGGCAAACTCTTTCACAGATGGCACATGTTTAGCTACATTTATGCAGTTGATTACCCCAGGACAGATTTTGTGCCAGCACTGTCATTCCCTAAGGTTATTTTTATTTTATATTTTATTTATTTTATTTTATTTTATTTATTTATTTTGCTGGGTAGTACTTGAAAACTAACATTATTTATTTTCTGACCAAAGAGAAAACTAGCTAATCTCAGTGATTTTCTCTGAACACTGGAAAGTAAAATTGTACAAAAGATCAATAAATACTTGATCTGTGTTATTATGATTGTGTTTTTAAGTAAATTTAGGACAAGCAGAAATCAGCTTTTCTATTTTCATAAAAAACAGCATGTGAATTCTTTTTCCTTTGGATGTTGTAATGAAAGTGAAGTTTCATAGAATTTCCCAGATGTATTATTGATCATCAAAAAAAATATATTTAGGTAAAAGATGGCCGATTCAGTTTATTATTGACCTTCTGGATAGTACAAACTATATTTCACATATGAAAAGAATTTCAAATTGAGCAATGAAAATGCCCCATTCAGTTTCAAAAAATAACATGCTGCCATTGAGATGCTCCAGCTGAAAGTTATCAAAATAATCAGTTATCGAAAGATACATTTGACACAAATTAGTTTTCAAGTTCCTTCGTACTTTTCCTAGAACTACATTATAATAAACAACTACTTTCTTTAATTATAAAAGATATCTTTACTTTGAATATGCTAAACCCAGAATTTTGCCATGCTGGTAAAGAGTTGCTGTCTTCATATAATAGAATATTAGTTTGGCTCAGAACCATGGTATTTCTTCCTGACAGGGAAAAACTCTGCATCTTGCCTGGAATCAGATGGGATATGTATTATTCATGATAGTATAGCATTGCTGAGATTCATGATAGGGCAGAATTATCGTTTGACTTTTCATGTTATATACTCCCAAATATCATCTTCCTCTCTACCTCCATCCTGTCTTCATATTTAACTCTGAAAATTGTGGGCCTGCAACTGCTGGTGAAGACTTTCATAGCTAAGGAGGACATAATGGGGCAACAAGTAAAGTGAGTAACCATTATCTTCAAGGATATTTGTAATAACACGTTTTTATACATACATTTGTAACATATATTCTTTTCCTATGAATGTTGCTTTTTCTTGGGGGAAAAGGGAGGAAGATGCTATTTTATTATTATTATTTTTTATTTTATTTTATTATTTTTCCTGAAGTTTTCCAAAGTGGGAATTATGACATATTAATGAAGTTCTTAAATTGCTGTAAATACAGGAATTCTCCCTAATCTTTCTACAAAATGTTTCCTGTTACATTTTCTCATTATTTTCCTTGCATCTTTCCCATCTGAATACTGAAGCATAAGTTTATGAGTTAGGTAAATGGTCCAACAGTGTACCATCAGGATAATGGCTGTCATTTCTAGTTACTCAGTGGTAACTGAGATAAATGTATGCATAGTCTGCATTTAAAAATACAATATAATAAAATATAGTACAGTACAGTAAAATAAAACAAAGCAGTACAAAAACATACAATAAAATGCATTATGTTTAGAATATTAAAAATTAATGTTGTTTTTTTTGTTGTTGTTTTGTTTTTCAAACAAACTGAGCTGGTTTTTTTTTTTTTTAATCAGTTCAGAGACATAGTCACATACCTTACATTAAAACTCTCAGCCCTAAGTACCCTATTCTAAGTAGTGCCCACCCACACAGTCCTCACAAATTCTTCTAGTTTGCCATGGCTGCTGCTGAAGCTGAAAATCAGAAGGAAGTGGAAGCGTAATTCAGCGGATGATGACAGCAGGCTCTTTTAACCAGGTTGTTACCTGCAAGCACTACAATCTCCTGTTTCACTCTGTGGTGTGCTTGTTTTGTCTCCCTCAACAACTAAAATTTTCCCTTTCACCAAGGCTTCTTACTGCTTTTCATTCCACACCCTGGTGTTAATGACAGTCAGTAACTGCAGGAAGTACTGCACAGGAAGGGAAAGAGGCTTTGGCACCTTTGCTCACACAGAAGCAAAGATGATAGCACGAAGTAACAAAGAATACTGTTGTCAATGTTCTGTTTCCATATAAGCACTGTTTAGGATATCTTTTTCCATTTTCTTTGCTACTTAATTTGCCTATGTATGTTATTTTGAGACAACAGAGTAGCAAATATCTTCACAGGTGAAAAATGAAGAATGAATACTCCCTCTCCCCCCTTCCTCTTTCTATAATTATTTACAGATATTGAAAGAAAAAAAGCAAAGGGATTTTACATCAGTTGCATCTTTTTTCTGGCTTATTTTCTGCACTGTTTTCAAAAACACAGAGAACCTTGTGCAGAAATAATGAAGATCAGAGAAAAAGAATTCTGGGTTTTATTCCAACTTTTTTTTTTTTTTCCTAATGATTAAAAGAGTTTATTGCTTGTTTATTTTTAAACTCAATCTGTTCAAGTTTTAAGAAAAGACAATAACTTACTTATTTTGTTGCCTTTCGCAGGCAACCGTGATGTTCGTTGCTTAGGGGAGCCTGCGGCTTGGCCATATACCGAGGTGACACCAATATGATGAGCGGTAAAATGGCCTCTATTCACTACTAAAACACAGCTTATATACATTTTTACCTACAAAACCGTGCTGTCATGTCCCACTCTGATTGGTTCATACCAGACAACACCGTGCCCTATTTGGCCATCTCCACATTCTTTTCTCATCCTTCTTCTTCTCCTGTTTTCTCTGCATCAAGGTCAGCACGATAGCACTGTCTCTCTATGCTTAGGGAGAGGCCTGTCCCGTACATCCCGTGCCCCCGCAAGACGTTTACTACAACATTATTTTTCCTGAAATTTCTAATCCTCCTGGAAGACGTATTGAGACAGATAAAATCGTACAACCAGCATGGCTTCACTAAGGGTAAATCCTGCCTGATCAAAATAGTGGACTTTTATGATGGCATAACTGTGTCAGTGGACAAGGGAAGAGCCACTGATATCATCTAAGACTTTTGATGTGGTCCCCTAAAATATCTCTCCTGGTTTTATCAGTATTCTCTCCAAATTGGAAAGATACAGATTAGATAGGTGGACTATTCAATGGACAAGGAATTAGTTGTGAGATTGTACCTAGAAAGTAGTGGTCAATGTCTCAATGTCTGAATGGATATCTGTGACAAGTGGTGTCCCTCGGGTTTCAGTACTGGGATCAATGCTCTTTAAAATCTCCATCAATGACATTGACAGTGGTATCTAGTGCACCCTCAGCAAGTCTGCAGATGGCACCAAGTTGTGTAATGTGATCAATATGCCTGAGGGACAGAATGCCATTCAGAGAAACCTAGTCAGGCTTGAGAAGAGGGCCCAGGGGTACTTCATGAAGTTCGACAAATCCAACTGAAGTCCTGCAGCTGGCTTGCTTCAGCCCCCACTATCAATACAAGCTTGGGGATAAAAGTTTTGAGCCCAGTTCTGCTGAAAATGACCTGGGGGTATCAGTGGATGGAAAGCTGGACATGAGCCAGCAATGTGGGCCTTGCTGCTCAGAAAGCCAACACTATCCTGGGCTGCATTGAAAGAGGTGTGGCCAGCAGGTCGAGGGAGGTGATCCTGCTGCTCTATGCTGTGCTGGTGAAGCCTCATTTTGAGTACTGCGTCCAGATGTAGAGTCCTCAGTAGAGGAGAAACATGGACCTGTTGAAGCACATTCAGAGGAGGGTCGCAAAGATGATCCAAGGGATGGAACACCTCCCCTACAAAGACACACCAAGGGAACTGGGCCTGTTCAGCCTGGAGATGAGAAGGGTCTAGGAAGACATGATAGCAGCCTGTTAGTTTCTAAAGGGGAGCAACAGGAAAGAAGGGGACAGACTTTTCATCAGGATCTGTCATTTCAAACTATAAGAGGGGAGATTTAGACAAGATATAACAAAACAAACAAACAAACAAAGTGTTTTTTACAATAAAGGTAGTGAAGCACTGGAACAGGTTACTCAGAGATGTAGTGGATTTCCCATCCCTGGAGACATTCAAGTTCAGGCTAGACAGGGTTCTGAGCATAGAATCATAGAATCATACATTCATAGAATCATTTGAATTGGAAGGGGCCCTTAAAGGTCATCTAGTTCAACTCCTTTGCAGTGAACAGGAATATCTGCAGCTATATCTTCTTGCTTGTCCCTTATTCTATGATCCCATGAATTTGTGACTCATTCCTTTCCTTACTTTTCCCTCCTATGTTCCTTATAGCTGTTCTTCTTCTGCCATGCTGGTGGACAAAAGAAGATAAGGATTAAAATGGGGGACAACAATTGTCAGGGCATTGCTCGTGTTCGGAATCAAAAATCATTTAGTTTCTTGATATGTATTGTGTCAAAGTATTTTTGTTCCAAATAATCTTTCTAACATCTGAATATGTGCTGAAGCTGGACACTGACGCACACTTGGTTCACTGAGCTGTAGAATACTGAAGACTCACAAAGTGTTGGATACAGCAGCCTGTGATAAAGTGAGTTTTAATATTTCTAAAGGATATAGCAACTTCCAATAAGTTATTAAGTGTTCTAAGCTCACAGTGTCAGAAACATGAGCAAAAGTGAGCTAAATTCTTACCAATGTAAACCTGTCTCCTTGCTGATACAGTTGTGAAATTACACTTTGCTACAGAAACTGTAGTGGTGGTCCAGCTTGAAAGATCAGAAATCCAGTGAAAACATGGTCAAAAAGGAAATAAACAACATTGAGAAAGTATCTTCTCTTGTTAGAGCTTTGTTTACTTGTTTGCTTACCGGGATTGTTTTAATCTGTCTAAAGACTAATACAGTATTTTGAAGGTAGGGATTTACCCTTATTGAAGAAAAAGCTGAAGGTAACATTATCCACTGCAACTGGAAATTGTAGGCTACATTGGGGAAATATTGCTTTTGCAAATAAAACATATTATAATTGCTGTTAATTCACAGTGACATTCACTGGTTGCTATGATAAATAGCAAACATCTGCCAGAATTGGTATGTCCTCAACCACTTAAGAAGTTTAAATTTTGTATCCAGTTCCAAATCTTTTAGATCAGTTATGACAACTGAAAAGATGCCACATAAAATTTACACTATCAGGCTAATATATCTGCTCTTTCAATAGGGCTGTTAGAAGAACGGTTCAAGCTGACTATTCAGACATTGTTCCTATGCAACATTTATGACTTAGAAATTATTTCTACATTAATAATGGCCCTGTGGCTCCCATGAACTTACCACTTACTACAGGGCTCTCCCATGGGACTGAATCCTAAATCAGTCATAGACTCTTCTTAGTGTACCCTATCACAGACAGTTTCCTCTTGCATCCTGAAACTCTCTGCCAGCCCTCAATAACATTTAAGTTTTGATGGTCATTCTTACTCTCACGGTACAGTAACATCATACTTTATTTATTAATAAACTTGCACAAATGTATAGTGCAAACATAGGTATCCTTGTTACTTTTCCTATGGAGAGTTAAAGGATTTTTTTTTTCCTAGTCAGTTAGTTTGTGCACCCAGTTGGTCCTGAATACAATGAATAATATCATGATACATTAAAAGTAGTTACAATACTGTGAAATATTGTACCACTACAAAGTTCCAGATTTGTTGTATATTTCTATCAGGTAAAGTGAAGCAGTCACACAGACTATATTTATAGGTATACCAGGAAATTTCTACATCAAATGTCTTTTTAGAGAAAAACAGTTGCCACAGTTGAGTCTCAAAAAATATTCCGTTTACCCATTTCATGCCACAGCTCTGGAAAATTTTCAATTAATAGTCCTTCCAGAGGAAAGCAAGATACAAAGGACTGAGCCCAGAGTCATTTGCTACTCTGAGATAAAGTATTTGTGTTTCAAGCATCTCTTCTTAACCACAGGAATAAAATAAAAGTAGACTGGCCACACTAATATTAGTATATTATATTGCATATTATATTGTATATTATAATACATATACTATATTAATTATAAACTCTTGTTTTTAGAGACCAAATGATAATTTTAAAAATATGCAACAACAAACTATTCAGGATTCAAGAAGAAAATTATTTTGGAAATACACATGGACAATCATTTAGTCCATTACAGCTTTCGTGGGTTATTTGTTCAATGATTTGATTTAGTTGTGTGATCTCTGTATGTCTAGAAGAGTTCATCTAATTGATGAAAATTTCCAGTTCCTCAGAATATTATAAATATTACCACAGCATTTTCAGCAGATTTTAACACTTTTCTAATAATAGAATATCTGACTTGCCAACATATCTCTTCCATGCATGCAGATGTTGTTTTCTACAACATCACCATCTGAAGCTACTTTGAAAAGTCTAGTTTTTGTTATTTTAAACCCTTTCCTTTTGGAAAGAGAAAACAAAAAAGTGAGAAACAAGGAAATTGATAGCACTTCCTTGTTTTATATTCTTGAATCTGACACACCAGAAGGATTTTCAATAATCACAGTAATTACAACTTTTCATTCAACATACAGGCCAGAGAGAGCTGATTCAAAATCCAGCTTAACATCTGGAAAACGGGGAAAAAAATGCATAAAATGAAACACCGGTCACCAATTGCACATAACATTACAAAATAAGAGAATCTTCAATTATTTATAAGAATTTTCCATCTGTCAGCTGAGAGTCAGGAGCTTGCATGAACTGTTTTAATAAGAAGCCAAGATTTAAATAAATGTTTCTAGATCAGAAGGGAACATTCATTGTGAAATATAAATAGACTATTTGTAAGTTGGAGGAAATAATCACACATTACAGACCTGATGTTCTCAAGTCTGCTAATGGAAGTCAAAGGACATAGTAGGAATTGACAGACAGTAGAAGACACTTTCTGTAATGTATTTTAAGCTGTTGAATCAGTTTTAAATGTCTATTAAAATTACAGAATTGTTACCTAGTACATTTACTGATTTTACATTTGCATTGTAGTTTACTCCAACATAAATCATTTTTTTCTTCTCTAAATGACATTGAGTAGATGATTACTTTCTTCAATTTTCTATTTTAGTGAAAAGATAGTTCTTTTAGTTTTTAAGCTGAAGTGTCCTTAACATTTGTTCTCAGAGCCAACATTTCTGAAAGTGTACAGCATTAGCTGTTTTATTAGTTTTGCTGACAGCTTGGAGACAGGGCCTCCTAATGTGTCATCAATACATAATGTGTGTTTTTATTTTCTGCAGAGATTCATTGTTATTTGGAGGACACATCACATTATGATAAATGACACCCACAGTGTTATAGATAAACATTTCTAAAAGGATACATAGTGTTCAAGTATTGTTGTCAGTGATGTGGAGACATAGCTTTCTTTTTTCTTTCTTTCTTTCTTTCTTTCTTTCTTTCTTTCTTTCTTTCTTTCTTTCTTTCTTTCTTTCTTTCTTTCTTTCTTTCTTTCTTTCTTTCTTTCTTTCTTTCTTTCTTTCTTTTTTTTATATAACATTTTTTTCTGAATATTTTTTGTGATTTTTCTTTCCTAATGTAAAACTCTACTGTACTTTAATCTTAAAATAAATGTTTCTTTGTTCATCTTCTTGATTTCAAACAGAATTCATAAGAAATTACCCAAGAGAAAAATGCTTGAATGCATAGAAAACCAATTGACCTTCGACTTTAAAACACTAAATAAAATTATTGTTCTCATCAGTACAGCAGTTAACCTTTTGCCTCTTGTTTTGCACATAGTGTAGTGTTCTGCTTAGCACTGTCACTCAGAAACTAAACAATGCATACCTTGTGGCTCTTGGACTTTGAAGAGCGCAAACGATTTTTTGTATCTGAGTTAAAGTCAGGTAATCAAGCCAGTTCACGGTAGTTTGGGGAATAGGGAGGTAAAGGTTTCTGCAAGAATTTATACAAATCACGCTGTAATGAATACTGCAACTGAAAATAATGAGAAATCATTGCCTCTGTATGTCTGTTGTCAACTGAGTTTACAGTCATAGCACACAAAAAGTTATCTCTGATACACTGATCAAGAAGTCACGTTGCTGTATTGTCCTGCATGAACATAACCATGCATTAAGCTTGGGGATGCAGGGAAGTCACATTCTGAAAAGAATAAAGCATTATACATCTTTCTTAATTCATTGAGTTTTAGTCAATCTTATTTATATTGTTAAGTGGTAAGTTATTTGAGGCAAAGGTATTGAGGCCTAGAATAGGGAAGTAACAGCTGAAATGAATAAAAGAGAAATTTCTTAATAATTATATCAAGTTGTAGACTTTTCAGTTGGTTTTGAACTTTGGATCAGTATAGTACTTATCAAAACATCAGTTATTACTTATTATTATATATATACTTATATATATATACAATATTATGTATATATATATATAATATTTATTATATTATTTGTTATAAACCTGATTTATCCAAAAGGAGAAAGAGATCTGAATATTGAATGTGTCTCCCTGAACTTGTTTGAACTTTCTCTTCTGCCTAGTGGTATCTCAATTAACTTTAGGACAAATGGAGTTGGAGATTTCTAATTATTTTATTGTAGCTTTATATACCACTATATTTTGAATTGTCTGGTATGTCTCAAAAGAAAAAAAAAATACACGTATCTGTATGCCTACATATAAATTAAATACTTACAATAAGAGTAGAAATTTGTTTTCAGAATTTGAAGGTGTCTATGCAACTCTCTTAAGAGTCTTCACTGAACATAGGCTATTTTGCTATAAATATGAATTTCACCTGGTGGCTGAGCTAGTCACTACAGTCATAGCCTTCTCTGATGCATCTCTGAGACTGGCAAGAAAAAATTCAAATACTTTTGTAATGGAGAAGCTGAAAGCAATCATAAACCACTTGTCTCCTATTCCTACTGAACACACAGAGCATTCCATGCTACTGCCTATAGGAAACCACTGCTGAGACGTGATCCACAAGAATATGCTGTATACTCACATTTCCTAGCACAATATGAGCTGTACTTTAGCAAGAGCAATATCTGCAAGAAAAAGAGGCTGGTTAAGAAACAACTGTTAATAAATAACTCTGATAAGATATACTTTAAATATAGTTTTCTTCTGCAGATAATAGTAACACATATAAATTAGGTTTGCCAATAAACACCTAAAATTCTATAAATGTGTGTTACAGGAAGCCTTGCTTGGAAGTTAACAACAGGTAAGTCATCATGGACACAAAGCAAAATACACGTACAGATACAAAACCTGGTAGTAATATTGTTGAAGGAAAGGGGGGAGTGGGAAGACAAGCAGAAAATTTTTAAAAAGTGGAAAGACGTGTGTCTGTGTGTGTGGTGCAATATAACTTTGTCACTGAGTGCTACTCTATTTATTTTTCTGAAGTACACAATAAGAGGACCTTGTAACTTCCTTCTGATTTAAAAGACAGTGAGAGGCAGAAATCAACATTTTAGACATGAACTGGAGCACCAACTGTATTTGTAGTAGGATTGCTCTATGGAAGGCTGCTTTCCAGACAGATACGAAAGAGATTGCTGTGTTGAAATTGCAATGATTTAGTGTTTGCCGTCTACTGACATTGCTTTGGGATCATCTGGAGTTCTTCCTTCATGAAAAATTTGCCACTCTGAACTCTTCTTAATAGCTGCTGCCAAATTGTGACACATTGTTCTGACTAGGCCAAGAGTCTTGCTTATCCATGGCAAGCTTGCCAGAATGTGACACAGGGACAAACTGTTGCACATGGTTTAAGTCAAATCAGGCACTGAAGTAGTTCACTGATTTATTAATGACAATCAACTGCTAATCAGTGTGCTATGCATTCAGAGTTAGTGTCAACAGTACAGTATAGCATACAAAATTTCTGTAAACTACCACACACTCCTAAATACCTTCTTATAACTAGTCCCAAAACATTCTAAGCCACCCCTCACATTTAGTTACATGCATACACGCACTCCCCACATGGCATGTTGCTTACAAGCACATTCCCCTTTCTTGTGAGTATGCATTCCGCTACTTTCATAAAACTGTTCTGGGAGACAGAGGTGCTCTTGCTCTACACCCATTCAGTTTTCCACAACCTGCTCACACGGAGGAACAAGTTGCCCATGAGAACACATGCACTCATTCAAGATGTGGTGCTCTATTTTTACATCTTTCATAGTGAGGCTGCTAGTTGGATGCAGTCTACTTAGATCACCTGATGGAATGAAAACTCCATGTGTTCTATACAGAGGTCCTGATGCCTACCTAAAAATTGTTAATATGCTCTCAGGTCATTGAATTATCTGACTCAGGTCATTCAATTGTCTGAAACTGAGTGCCTGTTACTTCCTTTAGAAGGTTTTTGCACTACTCTGTAAGCTCTTTTTCTGATTCAGCTGAAGGTGGTATTTTTGTACAGTTTTCTGCCTTTAGTTTCCATGAAAGAAGATTTACAAACACCTTTTAATACGCAGAAGAATGTAAAGACTGACCAGGTCAATTTACTTCTTACACTTGTCCAAAGGAAACTAATGAGAGAATTAAAATCTAGTAGTTAAAAAATAATTGGTAAAAATAATCTGAATCAAACACAAATGATTTTGTGTTAAGAAACAACAATTAAAATGATTTTAAAAGACCAGCTTATATTTTGCAAAGCAACTACTCTAAAAAATTAATATTTTCATAATGCTGAGAGTAGTTGTGGTGACATAACTGTAAATTAGACACCAGAAACCCTGTAAAATGTGGTAAGGGTAGGAATCAGCTTTGTTAAATGCTAATGTAAATATTAGAGGAAGAAATATTCTCCCATGGGATTTGACAGTCTAAGAGAAGCTACTGCATCTCCAGATTTTGAGGTACAAAAGAAGTAAAACTGAAGATACAAATACAATAAGCATAGGCAAGTAGATAACACATATATGTCACATGTACACACATATAAATATAACCAGCCATAAAGATCACAGACAGCTATATGGAGCATTCAACACGGACGTAAACGACACTAATGCTCCCATCCGCTTTCCCTCTCTGGCTGAGTTAGATGAAGGTCCATCACTAAGAATACATATTTATATTGTATTGGGATTGTGTGGAAAGGTTTTGGTAGCAGAGCAGAGTTGTAGGGCTGGCCTAGGTAAGAATAACCCTAAAGCTGCAAAAGGGATCCAGTACTAGCCAGAGCTCAGCAACAGACAATGCTTGGGTGTGCCTCTGGGAAAGCAGATTTATGAAAGGCAAAAGTTTGGATCCATGTCTTCCCAGGTTTTGGCAATTGAACATATCAGCCCCTTGAGGTGATAGTTCCACTGAAGTTGCTGGTACAGACTGTTAACTGCTCACATAGACACACTCGTACAGCCAAAAAGAACTCTGACTCTTGGGACTCTCCAGTTCACAATATACAACCACCCAGAGTCCTGAGCTTCCAGACACACAGGCTAATTTGCATCGACCTTTCCTCATTCATACACTCACTGATATTCCCACACACCCCCACACATCATCCTGATGCTGGCACAACAGGCACATTGGCCTCTGATCCCAGCAGCAAGCACTCATCTTCACTCACTTTGGCCTCTCTAGTTGCTGGAACCCAGGCATATGGGCCCCCCAGCTCACAGTTCCAGCCCAGTGGCTGGCACTCAGACTCACAAATTCATTTCAGCTGCTGGCAGCACAGACATACAGACCCTCCAACACAAATTTCTTTGGCTTGCCCTCACACATACAAGAACACATGCACTAAATAGAGAGCATCTCATCCAGGAAAAGAGTTAGGAACTGAATAAGAAGATAGAACAGACTGGGCTGATTAGACACAGAACATAGCCAGACAAACATAGCAAACAGAAAAATATTTACCACAGACAGCATTTTTTATCCCCTTACTTCTTTCTTATTCTGTACTGCTCCTCCCCAGATCACCTAAATCCATTCATTTCCCTGGTTTCTCCTTTGGTAATAACTCTTCCAGGGTTTTTTTTTGTTTGTTTTGTTTTGTTTTGTTTTGTTTTTAATTTGGGTTCATCTGCCATTGTGTCCCTTAGTTCCTGTGACCCTGTGGAGCTTGTAAAGTCTGATTGTTCTCCTTATGGTGGGCATAGAAGCAACCAGGAATGCTACTATTTGAGCTTTCCTTCTGCAATTGCCTCTCTGAACTGTTTTGCAGATATGCAGATGAGGTTATATCACATAACCAAACAAGCTTTAGATCCAGAAACTGGAAGGTAGGGTTCTCACGTACTGATACCTGTGTGAGATATTTTTTTCTCATTTGCCATTATATTCAGTGGGGTCTTGATTCAGCTGTGTAAACACTGGCATCTGTTGCTGTTTGAGATGTTCTCAGATGCTGCTTTGCATCTATTTGCCACTCCAAAAGAATGCAAGTCCTTTCCTCATCGTGCGTCATGCCTGCCAGCACCATACAGATATCTTGGACATTACAGTGCACTACAGTGTAGTAGAAGCATGTACCTACTATTTATCACCATAATCAGCCCATAGGCTTTTTTCTGTATGTGTATCTGTGAACAGACTGCAACATGGTTTACCCCCCAAATCCATAATGACTTATATGTAGCCATTTGATTGCAGACAGATCAATCCCTTCCCTAGACAGAATCCCTACCTAGATTTCACTAGTAGTCTTCATTTGCTTTATAGTTAAAAATAAAGTTATATATATATGTATATATATAAAAGAAGAGGACAAATCCAGAAAAAATCCAAACAAAAGACAAATAACTGAATTGCATATACTAAGTTTTTTACAGTAAAAAGGGCAGATGAAGGTAAATGGTCTTGTAAAAGCTCATGAGAGAACTGGGATATATGCACTTTGAACCTTGCTCTGCACTGATTTGTACTTTGTACTATATCTCATGGGGCGAGAGTCAGAAAACAGTGCTTTCACTCTGATTTGCAAGGTAGCAAAGATAGCTTCTGCTTCGTAATTTAATGACAATGGAAATATATCATTAAATTATAGTAATGAAAATTCTCTTTATTTTTTTTTTTTTAATCTATATTATTAACTTTCAAATAAGCTCCAATATGGTTTACAGTGTAGCATATACACTGTGCTTTTCTTGGTTTATTTGAAGTAATTAATCTTATGATAGAAAAAGCAGATTCAGCAAGTGAGGTCTTAAGAAATCTAGCTTTTGCAGTTCTGAGACCCTGAAACACCTGCTCCTGCAGCTTGTCACAGCATGAAAGGCTGATCAAGCACTCTGTTGTCTTTTAGCCACTGTACTTCTCAGATTATAGAATCACTCTCCTCTCCCTTCAATTCCCTAGGAAGCTTTATGTCTCAAGGGTTTCTCCATGACCCTATTGATTCCTTGGAGACTGAACATTTCTTAAAAAAGGCTTCAACTACAGCCAGTTCCCAAATGAGTATTACTAGGGGAAAAAAATAAAATAAAAAATATATGTGCAATTTTATCCTACTCTTTGTATCTACATGAAAACAACCTGAGATACAGTACCAAATGAATCAAAATTATTTTAAAATATTTATTTCTAACTTCATTAATTTGTTAAAGAAGTGATCTCAACATATTTTCAAAGGATAAACAATACCTTGCTGGAGCAGCAGATTTATGAATACACAGGAGAAACAGGTGAAAGGGACTGAGGAGGAAAGAAAGATGCTGAGACAATATTATACAAAACTATAGTGGGTTTTGTTGTTGTTGTTTGTTTGTTTGTTTGTTTGTTTGTTCACCCTGTAATTTTAGTTTAACTCCTTGTTGAAAGATAAGCCAGATTTCTGTTTTTACTTTTTATGGATCCTCGAGATAACTTTCCAGCAAGGTCTCCTATACTGTTTCCTGTTAAATTAAATGCAACTCAGAAAACACAGATAGCATCTCATATATTATAACAAATCTCTAAAGAAACTTAGAGAATAAAAACCCTGGAATTTCTAATACAAGCTTCTTCTCTGTTGTTACTGTGGGCTTTTGCCTTAAAAATAAAACAAAACAAAACAAAACAAAACAAAACAAAACAAAAAAGCACCTGTTTAGCCATGACCTTTAGCACACAGGTTCTCCTCTCTTCCACCTTTCATTCAAGAGTGATGTCTTTGTATTCACAGTATAATCATAGCATGTAACTTCTATATAACATAGACTTTTAACTTATGAACAGCACATCCTCAGTGTAGATGAGTATTCTCAGTTTGCTTCTAATCTTTGTAGAATATAGTTGTAAATTGACATTTAGAGTATTCTCAGCTAGAAAAAAAAATAATCCAGGCATTGTATGGTGTCTGAGTAATTTCTTCAATATCTAGTGGAAAGGAAAGCTGCAGTCTACAGCAATAGCATTGGAATCAATGCACAGAGCACGGTCTTTACAAGAGCAAGGCATTTTCTATCTTCTCTTCACAAGCCTGACTCAGTCTGCTGGAAATAGATAAGCTCAGCTCTGCTTCACACTCAACAACAACAACAAAAAAAAGTCCCTTTGAAAATGTTAGGCAGCTGTCTAGTATTACTTTCATGTACTATGAGATTACACAGCTTCAAACTGATTTAAATTCATATCTAGGTTGCCACACCTCATTCTATCTGATCTCTGTCACTTACAGATAGTTCTTATTCTTCATGTATATACATAAGCAGAGTCTCCCTCTGTGCTAATCAGTTTAAAGTGGTAGACAATGTTTGCACTTAAACCATCACAGGAACTGTTCATTTATATAATTGTTAAAACAGTTCCTCACATAAATACCCGAGGTGCCGTGCCAATTAACACTTTCTCAAACTTGGTCCAAGATTTGTTATAAGACATAGTGTATTTCCACTAGACAATTTGTGAATACCCTCACTAACGGATTGGAAAGAGAACGTAAAACCTTGGGCATAGGTAATTCCATACTACTTAGTCTGTGTACTGTATGCACTACTAACAGATTTTACAGAAAGTATGCATAGACAGCATTCTGAACAAAATGTCTCTGATCTCTGCACTGCTATTTCTTACTGGAGAATTGAAATACAGCAACTGGAGCCATGTATGTAGCACAGAGGATTTGGTATGTGGAAATACTTCCTTTACATCACTAATCAATACAGTGATAGGTCATAAAAGCAACACAAACTTATCTTGATCATCATTTGAATAACAGTGCAGTGAGTTGTGGCTGACCTGGCTTTGAAAACAAGAACAGTGTGCGACAAACCCTAGTATTGTCTATGGATAAATAGGTGTAAACACCAAAGTTGTTGTAGGCAAGCCCTGTCCAAAGACTTACACAGAAGCTATTGAGAGCAAGTGTCCCTTCGATACAGTCTGAGCTGTGCTGACTTGCTAATTTGGTGATTCAGGAATCTCTCTATTAACTGTAACAGTGTGTGTATACACATGTGTACAAATGCGAGTTTTGCTAGCCTATTCTTTTCTTGGTCTCCTTTGTAAATTGAGCTTAGCAGTGTGAAACTGTCTGGTGTTTCTAAGCCCTTCTTGACACAGTAGACAAAGATGAATCAGAGATATAAAACTGTGTTCCTGTACATTCAGTGTCAAACTGTATGACACTTACAGTACAATTCTAACCTTTATATCTTTGATACATAGTTATTTCACTTCAGTTGTTTCAAAATTAAACTGTACTTTACTGAAATATTATACCTAACTTCTTGCCCTTAAGCTGTTATTTTTGTATTGTTACATATTTAATAGCTTAGAATCACCAAGGTTGATGATCTCCAAGATCATCCTTCCCAATCATCCACCTATGATCAATAGAATCAGAGAATCAGGGAATCATAAGGTTGGAAAGGACTTACAAGATCATCTAGTCCAACCATGCTCCCATTACCATTGCTACCACAAGCCACTAAAACCTTATCATGTAGCTCCTCATGCAGACATCTCTTGAATACTGCCAGGGATGGCAACTCCACCACCTCCCTGGGCAGCCCATTCTAGTGCCTGACCACTCTCTGAGAGAAAAAGTTTTTCCTTATATTTAACCTAAACCTTCTCTGGTACAACTTGTGGCCATTTCCTCGGGTCCTGTTTGTTGCTTGGGAGAAGAGGCCAAAAACCTCCTCATCATAACCTCCCTTCAGAAAATACTGTGAGAGACAGAGTCAAAGGTTTTGCTGAAGTCAAGGTAGACCACATCAGCAACCTTCCCCTCATCCACCAGACGGGTCACTAGATCATAGAAGGAGATCAGGTTGGTCAAGCAAGACCTGCCTTTCATGAACCTATTCTTGCTAGGTTTTCCCACACATGCCATGTGATCTCCCTCAAAATGATCTGTTCCATAAACTTTCCTGGTACTGAGGTCAGGCTGACAGGCCTGTAGTTCCCCAGATTCTCTTTATGACCCTTCTTATAGATTAGGGTCCAATCCTCTGGGACCTCTCTGGTTGAACAGGAATGCTGACAGATGATGGAAAGCCACTTGGCTATCAACTACACCAGCCCCCTCAGCACCCTTGAGTGGATCCCATCTGACACCATGGATTTGAGGCAGTCCAGGTGGAGTAGTAGGTCTCTAATAGTTTCCACCTGAACGATGGGAGATTTATTCTGCTCCCCATCTGAGACTTGCAGGTCAGACGGCAGAATACTGTGAGGATAACTAGTCTGACTTTTTAAGAGAGATATAAAGAAGGCAATGAAAACCTCAGCCTTTTCCTTATCCTCAGTGGACACATTCCTCACCTCATCCAGTGAAAGATGGAGTATCTCCTCGCTAGGGCCATTGCTACACAGACACCAATATGAGGATATAGCAAATGGCGTTTATTACAGCGTGGCAGCTCCTTAAATACACACCTTGCCTTGTCTACACCCCCTAAGCACGCGTCATATTTAAATCACAGAGCAGGGGAGGTCCTATCGTGTCACATCCCGAGTCCCTGTTAAAGCCTACTGCAACAATGAAGGTTCTCTTTTTCTCCTGGATCCTCAGGAAAAGCCCCCTGTTCATCCATGCTGCTCTTCCCCTCCACTTAACAATTACACAATTGAATTTTACATGTGAGTAACATCATTTTCAACAGGGGGTCCCAGGTCTGGACGCAGTATTCCAGATGGGGCCTCACAAGAGTAGAGAAGAGGGGGACAATCACCTCCCTCTTCCTGCCTGCCACCCCTTTTTTAATGCAGCCCAGAACACAGTTGGCTTCTGGGCTGCAAGCGTACACTGCGGGCTCATGTCCAGCTTCTCATCTACCAGGATCCGCAAGTCCTTCTTTGCAGGGCTGCTCTCAAGGAGATCTTCCCCCAGTTTGTATAAATACCTGGGATAGCCCTGACCCAAGTGCAGCACCTTGCACTTGGCTTTATTGAACCTCATTGGGTTTTCATGGGCCCACTTCTCCAGCCTCTCCAGGTCCCTCTGGATGGCTTCCCTTTCTTCCAGTGTATTGACTGCACCTCTCAGCTTGGTGTCATCCGCAAACTTGCTGACAGTTCACTCGATGCCATCGTCTATGTCACTGATGAAGATGTTGAAGAGCACTGGTCCCAAGGTTGACCGCGGTCTTGGGAGGGACACCGTTTGTGACCGGCCTCCACTCTGACACAGACCCATTGATCACAACTCTCTGGCTGCATTCAGTCAGACAATTCCTAATCCACCGAACAGTCCATCCTTCACATCCACACCTCTCTAATTTGGAGAGAAGGATGTGGTGACGGACCATGTCAAAGGCCTTGCAGAAGTCCAGGTAGATGACATCCACCACCCTTACTCTGTCCACTGAAGCTGTAACTCCATCATAGAAGGCCACCAGATTGGTCAGGCAAGATCTGCCCTTGGTGAAACCATGCTGGTTGTCTCGAATCACCTCTTTATCTCATATGTGCCTTAGCACAGCTTCTAGGAGGATGTGCTCCATGATCTTTCCAGGCACAGAGGTGAGGTTCACCGGCCTGTAGTTCCCTGGGTCCTCCTTTCTCCCTTTCCTAAAAATGGGAGTAATGCTTCTCTTTTTCCAGTCACCGAGGACTTCATCAGTAAGCCATGATTTTTTTCAAATATGATGGAGAGCGGCTCGGCAACCACATCAGCCATCTCTTTCAGAACCCTAGGATGGATATTATCTGGCCCCATGGACTTATACACATTCAATTTCATGAGGAGGACTCGGACTTGTTTCACCGTTACAGTGGGACAGAATCCACTCCCCACACCCTCACCTAGAGGCTCGTGGTCCTGGCAGACATGGGAAGCCTGACCACCCGTGAAGACTGAGGCAAAGCACTCATTGAGTACCTCAGCTTTTTCTATGTCTGAGGAAGCCAGCTCCCTGTTACCTTTCATCAGAGGGGGAACACTCTCCTTGGCCCGTCTCCTCCTGCCTATGTACCTGTAGAACCCCTTCTTATCTTTCACATCTTTCACCAAGTTCAGCTCCATTTGCACCTTGGCTTTCCTAATCATGTCTCTACACACACGGACAACAGCTCTGTATTCCTACAGGATACACAACCCTGCTTCCACTTTCTGTACGTTTCCATCTTTCCTCTCAGTTTAACCTGCAGGTCCTTGCACAGCTACAGCGGTTGCCTGCCTCCCCTGCTCAACTTCTTCTGCTGGGGGATGGAGAGCCGTTGAGCTCTCAGAAGGGTATCCTTAAAGAGCTGCCAGCTCTGTTCTGTACCCATGTCCTTAAGGACAGTTTTCCAGGAGATCCCACTCAGCAGTTCCTCAGGCAGACGGAAGTTTGCTCTTCTAAAGTACTGGGTCCTAGCTCTGCTTTTTGCCAGGCCCGCATTTTTCAAGATCACAAATTCCACCAAGGCATGGTCACTACAGCCCAGGCTGCCTCCCATCTTAACCTCTCTGATGCTCTCTTCTGCATTAGTGAACACCAGGTCCGGTAAGGCTTCACCTCGGATTGGTCCATCTATTACCTGGACCAGGAAGTTGTCCTCAACAGACTCCAGGAATCTCTTGGGTTGTCTGCCACCCGCCATGCCACTATCCCAGCAGATATCTGCATGGTTGAAATCCCCAATCAGGACAAGAGCCTGCAAGCACAACACCTCCTGCAGCTGAGGCAAGAAGGCCTCATCCACAGCCTCCTCCTGATCAGGTGGCCTGTGGCAGACCACAGCCACTAGATGCCTTTGGCAGGACCAATCCTTGATTTTTACACACAAGCTCTCAATGTGATTGCGGCTGTTCCTCAGACACAGCTCTTCACAATCTATCCACTCCCTAACACAGAGTGCAACTCCGCCACTCCTCCTCTGTCTATCCCTTCTGAAAAGCCTGTAGTCCTCAATCAGGGTATTCCAAGCATGCGATTCATCCCACCATGTTTCTGTGATAGCAATTAGGTCATACTTTCCCAATTGTGCCATGGTTTCTAGCTCCTCCTGTTTATTTCCCATGCTCTGCACATTGGTATAGAGGCACTTCAGCTTAGCTATTGGCGTCGTTGCCTTCTCAGTTTCAGTACTTATATTCAGTAAATTGTCAGTTTCAAATACTTCTCAGTTTCAGTATTTGTATTCAATAACTTATTCCCACGTTGCATGTACATGTTCACAGGTATACTAAAGAAGGTAAAGAAGGAGAGTGAAAATAGAAATTAATTCAAAGTTACCAGGGAAAAAAAAAAAGAGAAAAAGAAAAAGAAAAAAGAAAAGTCCAGCAACCCACATCAAGGTATAGATTTATAACAGTGGAATGTAATGCTTACTTTACACAACAAAAATCAAAATCTTATCATATCTGTAATATCATCCTTAGTCTACCAGAGGTGTATAGAATATGTTTTTTAATGAATTACTTGTGTTTTTTGTTGTTGTTGTTGCAATTAGTTTTATTAGTTTATTCATTTGTTTATTTATTAAGCATCAATATTGAATTAGTCAAAACTGCCAATAAACTTTTCTCTAGCAAAGTCAATGCTAAGTTTCATACCCATTTAAGAGACTATGAGAGCTTCCATATGATCAAGTCTTTTCAATGAACAAGGAACTGACTTTTTTTTTTTTTTTTTTTTTTTTGAGCTTCTCAGTGGCAGATCAAATTGTGCACCCAGAAATGTAGAAATATTCCTGTTTCTGGCAGCATAGATCTTGTGTCTAGTTAGATGCTTTCTCTAACCCACCACATCAATTTGATCATATCAGGGAACTTATATGTATATTTTTAGATAACTGTTTATTTTTGCACTTTCCTAAAGAGTATTCTAAACTTTGGATACTTAAATCAAACAGGCAGTCTCATGAAGTGTGGGCTGGTTGAGTGTACCATGGTGTGGTTCGAGAACTGTCTGAATGGAAGATTTCAGAGGGTTGTGATGAGTGGCACAGAATCTAATTGGAGGCCTATAGACAGCTGTGTCCCCTGGAGTTCAGTACTGAGCCCAGTACTGTTTATTTGAATGAAGAGATAGAGTTTCTTCTCAAGTTTGCCAATGATATAAAACTAGGAAGAGTGGCTGATACCCCAGAGTGCTGTGCTGCCTTTCAGAAGGATCTCAACAGTCTGAAGAGTTGAGCAGAGAGCAACGTTTTGAAATTCAACAAAGGCAAGTACAGTGTCCTGCAACTGCGAAGGAAAATCCCCATGCATCAGTATAGACTGGGGGCTGATCTTCTGGTAAGTAGCTCTGCAGAGATATATCTGGGGGGCCTGGTAGTCATCAAGCTGAGCACAAGTCAGCAGTATGCCCTTGTGTCAGTCGTATCCCAGGATGAATTAGGAAGAACATTGCCATGTCAAGTGAGGGTTCACCTGGAGTACTGTGTCCAGTTCTGGGACCAACAGTACATGAAAGATGTGGAGATCCTGGAGTTAGTCCAGCAAAAGTCTGCTAAAATGGTTTAGGGACTGGGGCATCTCTTTTTTGAATAAAGGCTGAGGAAGGTAGGCCTCTTCAACCTGAAGAAGAGAAAGCTCAGGGGATATTTTAATCAATGTGCGTATCTGAAGGTGATCAAGATGATGGGGACAGGCTCTTCCCAAGCAGTGTCGGGGATAATGACAAGGGAAGATGTGCACAAACAGAAACATGAGAAGTATCAATGAACACAAGGGAAAAACTTCACTGTGAGGCTAGCTGAGCACTGGAACAGGTTGCCCAGAAAAGTTGAGGGGTCTATCTCTGTACTAGTATTCAAATGCAGTCTGGACACAATCCTGTGTAATGTGTCCTATGGGACCCTACTCGAGAACGGAGATTGGATTAGATGATCTCCAGACATCCCTTCCAACCTCAACCATTCTGTGATTCTATGAAATGAAAAAGAAATGTGAATATACTGAACAAATTTCTACCACATTTACATCAGGGAGATTGATAAAGCATACATCATAGAAAAACCATGAAAATAACACTTCTTAGTTTTTCATCCCATTAAAAATATATATGTACAGTTTTTACTAAAATATTCAATTTAATCAGTAAAGTGGTGCAAACTCAACGAACAGAATGTGCAGCTGAATCTGTGATAAACATAAAGGTATGAATCATGAGTCATAAAGAAAGCAAATGCAGTGTATCAAAATATTTCTAATTACTATATACTAGCTTCAGCCAATTTTGTAAATAGCAATATGACCTGAAAAAATGAACAGTCATTTGAATGAGTTTGAGTTGACAAGGAAAGTACAGTTTGATCACATTTTGAAGCTTAATTTCTAGGGAGAATATGAATTGCTCTCCTTCAGAATGACATTGACTGAAGCTTGTATTGTGACATTCTCCCACAGAAGAGAGATATGGGACTTATTTTTATTCTTATTGTCTACTCAGAGATCTCTGCTAACAGTTTGTTGAGGATCTCCTATCTCTACTTCCTCTATTCCCTTTACTTGTTCCTCTGCCCTGTCCAGTATCCCCTCAGTGACATAAGTCTCTATGAGTGTTCTATGGGATCAAAATTTAAAACTCTTGACATCTCTCATTTTAGTTTATGAAAAGGTTATTGTCAGAATATATCACAGAATCACAAAATCAGACATAATTTCCCTTCTAAAAATCATGCTGACTACTCTCAGTCATGCTCTTTCAATTTCTGGAAATTTGTTTGCATTGTCACCCTTCCAGGTACAGAGTTGAGACTGATTTGGCTGTAGTTATCCAGGTCTTCCTTTCTGTCCTTCTTGAAGATACAAATGGCAATTGTTTTCCTCCAACCCTCAGGAACCTCTTCCAAATGCAATAGTAATCAAGACTGGCCTCACAGTGACATCACCCAGCTTTCTATGTACTAGTGAGTGAATCTTGTTAGGTTGCAAAGACTTGTGTTCATCTAATTTGTTTAAAAGTTCCAAGATCCTCCCTTAGTTAGGCTGTCTTCACTGGTTCAGACTTTCTTCTGGGTCTCAAAAACCAAAAAGTCCTAAAGACCTTGGAATTACTAAATGCTTACAATAATAATAAAGGTGAAGAAGGTAGAGTATCTTGGCCTTGGCCTGTAGAAACCCTTCTTGTTGCTCTTCATGTCACTTAGCATACATATGTAGGCAGGCTTTGGCTGTACAGAACACATATTTGCATGCTCAGACAATGTATGTTCTTTCTGAATCACCTGATTCATCTGCCATCACTTATATGCTGCTTTTTTATGCATGAATTCTACCAAGAACCTCCTCTTCGACCACAAGGGTGTTCTTCTTCCTTTGCTTGACTTACTTTACATCAGTATGAATCATTCTCAAATTTGGAGAAATCATTCTTGAAAACAGATCAGCCTTTTTGGATCCTCCCTCACTGCAGGGCCATCTCTCTCTGCGTTTTTCCAAGTCCTTCATCTGGCTCATTGGCTATTTCCAAGCAGAGCTCCAAGTATTCTCACAGTTCTCTCATGTAAACATCCATTTTACTGCTTGCTGTCTCAGCCTATCCTCACTAAAGAGCCTATATCCAGCCACTGCATTGATTTCTGTGAGCTTGTAACTCTGTAGTTGCACACAAGCTTCTAATTTCTTCTGCTCGTTCCCTTTGCTGCATGTGTTAGCGTACAGGCCCTTGAAAGAAACACTCAGTGATGTTACTCCACAGAAGAAAATGGGAGAAGATTTCCCCACTTCCTATCTTGTAGACATATCCTTCTTTATGTGGATTCACATGAGCTTGGTTACTTTCTGTTCTATATTTTTGATTTTGAAGTAATAGAAGGCACTGTTCCTTTGGAAATATGTGAATTATATTCATTGTGCATATTTTTTTTAATATTTGAAACACAAGATGAACTTAAATACTGATGAAAGAATGGTGTAGAATTTAGAATTTTATGCAAGAAATATTTTTATCTCATTTCTCAAATGGGTATGGCTGTTCACTGGGTATGCTGAAAAGTGTATTAGAGAAAATTCTAGCAATTGCCTATGCTTTGTCTCAATGAAATCTTGTACAGAGAGGTGTTAAGTTTTATTTACTATACTGCTGACAGATTTGGCTAATTGTTTACATTATGTTACAGAAAAAGAAATACTTTTCTTGATAGATAACGAGCTATTTCATGAATTGAAGCAAATCTTTTTCTAAATATATTAATGACCATGGAAATTTTTAATGATATACTTTAATATTTTATACTCCTATAATAAAATTATTTTAAATGATGTAGTCTATCTGATTCTGATTTCCATTTTTTCTGTCCACAGCAGCTTTTATGACTCAAAAGAATATAGAATTTGGTAAGTATCATTATGTATTTGATACTTAAGGCAGAAAATGAGAGAGAAAGGAGAAGGAATTATTATTATTTTTTTTTAGATTCTAAAGATGATGAGGAAGTTCCTACACAAAATTTTAATGCTTTCATGAGGCGATGTTTCCAGTTCACTAAAAGATTCCTTCATTCATGTCAAGACTGAACAAAATATGATTCATAAAAACTCTGAGAGCTGTGATGTTTAATAAAATGACATCAGCATTAGAAGGGACTATTGTGGATACTTTCACCTAGTTCAAGAACAAATTAATTTATACATGTCTGAGGAAGAGGAGGGAGAGGGGAAACCTTATTGTTCTCTTCAAATACATGGAAGGTGATTGCAGTGAGGGTGGGGTTGGTCTCCTCTCACTGGTGACAGGTGACAGGACGAGGAGAAATGGGCTCAAGTTGCACCAGTGTAACTTTAGGTTAGATAGCAGGAAAAACTTATTTACAGAAAGGATGGTTAAGCACGGGAATAAGCTCCCCAGGGAGGTGGCTGAGTCACCGCCCCTGAATGTGTTTAAAAACCATTTGAATGTGGTGCTCAGGGACACACTTCAGTGGAGGGTTGTTAGAGTTAGGGTAGTATGGTTAGGTTGTGGTTGGACTTGATGATCATTAAGGTCTTTTCCAACCTGAGCTATTCTATGATTCTATGAAAAATTATATATAGAGAGAGAGACAGCGTTAGATAGATATATATGTACAAATTTCCTGGATCAGATATATTAAAATGCCAGTGGCTGAAAGTTGACTAGATATAGTTTGTTTGGTGTCATTTAAGACCTAATTGATCTGAGTAAATGTAAGGGACTTAGTAACCCACTTGAGTGTTTCAGTGCTCCAGAAGACTGTATTCTAAATTGTATAAACTACTTGTGTAGTTAATTAACAGCATGACATTAAGACACAGGCTGGCATAAATCTAGCCGCCATTAAGTTTTTTTCAACTTGGAACAGCGATGACAAGATGTGGGAATGCTTCATCCAGCCTGTTAGCTTCAACTCCTGCCCCTGGGCAGCCTGTTCCAGCACCTGACCACACTCTCAGAGAATATTTTCCTAACATCCAAACTTAATTTTTCTAGGTTCAATTCAAGGCCATTCCCCCTAGGCCTGGGAGAAGAGGCTGACCCCCTACCTCACCACAACTTCCCTCCAGGTAGTTATAGAGAGTAATAAGGTCTCCTCTGAGCCTCCTCTTCTCCAGACAAAATAATCATTGTCCTCTCAGCCACTTCTCATAAAACTTGTACTCCAGAACCCTCAACAGCTTTGTTGCCCTTCTCTGGACACGCTTCAGGGACTCAATGTCTTCCTTGTAGTGAGGGGCCCAAAACTGAATACAGTACTTGAGGTGTGGTCTCACCATTGCCAAGTACAGAGGGACAATCACCTCCTTGCTCCTGCTGTTTGCACTGCTTCTGATACAAGCCAGCATGCCACTGGCCTTCTTGGCCACCTGGGCACACCACTGGATCACATTCAGCTTGCACTGAGCATGGTTATTATTGGATACTGACATGCATACTCCAGAATATTTGACAAAATTTTATGGGAACATTTTGCACACTATATCATACTGACCAGATGGAGAAATTAGAATAAAATGAAATAAAATAAAATAATAAAACTGATCATAGAGAAAATATAAAATATGAACCCTAGGACTTCTGAATGAAATTAAATTATGCAAACAATATCACCAAAACATATCCACCTTCAGAAGTATCTAAAATTTTTATTTCAGAGTTATTGCAGAAAATTATACCTAATACAAAGAAAAAAAATACAATTTCTAAAGATTTAAATAAGATTACAAATAATAAATATGAACATAGGCATCAAAATTCACCATGTTGTGTACTTACAGAATTATTGTGCAGACAAAAGAGCTGATTTGAGCTGATAACATTCCCTTTTCTGAGATAGTCCTGGTAAAAAAAATATTATATCTATGTAGATAGAACGTGATGCACTTTAAATCTATTTGCGAAAGTCTGATACATCTCTAGTCCAATGGTTTTATCCAATAGAAAAATTGAAAAAAAAAATTCAATAAAAAAATTGAAAAAAATAGAACTCAGGTGTTCCTGAGTTCTATCACCATTATTACCATTATTATAATCCAAAACATTAAAAACAACACCAAAAACAAAGAAACAAAAAAACAAACAAACAAAGAAAACAACTGAAAAATTAGAGTAAGGGCATTATAACAGTTTTTGAAAAAAGACTATGGAGATATAGCGTGATTCATACTGAGTTAAATTAAATCCAGGATGCTACCAATGGAATTGCCTGATTGTAATAACTAACAATAATATTAGAAGAACATGTGATAGAGACAGACAAACCAGCCAGCTAACAGTATCAATAAGCACTGAGGAAAAGTCACTTACTCATGAATAGTTCAGTTTATGTATCAGTGATCTTAATCAGTGGTTATACACAGCTGTAAGAGATTATTCTTTTATACCATTGAGTCAAAGTTTGCTGAGGAACAAGTCCAGGCAAGTCCTGGGCAAAGGTAGAGAAATCTTCTGTCTGGAGGACACTGATGGACAGGTCCTGGCTAAGGATTGTGAAATCCTTTCAGGAGCACAGATGGACAAGGCCAGGGGCAACAAGAGAGGGCTGATAATGATAAGCTGCTGATAATGGCTGGGAAACGGTCTTTTGTGTGGACTTATCTCGAGGAAGATGGCCATCTCAGGAGGTATGCACATGACTCTTGCTCAAGCACCCAGGGATGTCACTTAGGCAGGAAAAAAGGAGGATAAAAGAGGGTCCAACAACCACGAGGATAGGGTTTCTGCCATCAGATCCTTCACCATGACAGACTCGGGGTTTCTGCCATCAGTTCCCCCCACGACGGATTCAAGGTTTCTGCCATCAGATCCCTCACTACGGACTGTATGCTGATGGACTTCCCTAGGCCTGCTACCTGAGACCTGCTGCTTCCTCCCGGGCTTACTCTGAAGCTTCTTGTTTCTTTCTATCTTTTCTATCGTTTGCCTTCCCTTCCCCATTACCCCAATCCGTAATAGTGTCTGTCCTCCCCTTTCTTCATCTCCCTTATTACATTTGTAATAAACTGGTCGGACCAACAATTGAACCATTGTTTCTTGATCTCACGCTGGGCATACATATTTCAAAGAACCTCCTCTCCCTCCTATAAATTGGAGTGAGACAACAGCACAGACCTGATGTCAAATGAAATTGCCTAGCTGTCACATAAAATTTTCCTTTTCCTGGTTTTCTCATTCCCAATAAATGTATACTTCCAATTTAAAGATAAATTATTTTCTTGTAAAAAAGAGAGGGTCTGTGAGCAGTAGTTTTCCATTTTGCCTGCTTATGTTAGGTAACAACTTTAGGCTGCTGATGAAATAAATGAATTTACAACAATGTTGTAGTTCAGTGAAGATCTGTAAGTCTAGAAAATGACAGTTTTTAAATTTAATTTTGTTGTTTACATTTAATAAAATTAGTAGTTTGGTTTTAAACTTTGGAATTCTGTGACACATGGACAACTTCCACTTGCCTCCAATATGCTCTTAGGTTGTCTGTTAAAAAAATGTGTTTAGGCTCTAAAAATATGTCCTGTAACTCAGACATTTGAGGGGTTATTTTCTGAGGTCAGACACAAGCAAGCTCCACTCTCTCCATCAACCACATTGGAGTAACTGCGTCATACTTTGCTGAAGCTTGTAAGCCCTTTCTGTGGTGGAGTTTAAAAACAGTGAAATAAGAAAACAGCTAGACATCTTCCCATTGTCTCAGAGTGAAGGCAGGGTAGGCATTTATTGCAGTAATGTACATCCCCACACAGAAAGGCTGGGAAAGAACCTGAGCAGAAAAGTGTTATTTTTTCCCAAATCTTTGGCAAGTTGTGTTGCTGAGCAGACAGTAACTATCATGTATCTTATTCCCAAAATGATAATTAAAGGCAAGTACCTGATGTAAAATAAAACGATCAGCAAGATGTAGGCAAAGTCACCAGAATGTTGTCATTTTCCTGGCTTCAAAATTAAACTTTTTTTCCCTGTTGTCCTTAAAGAAATGATGCAGAAGAAATACAAATGGTTATGATTATTGCTTAGTTTTAGAGCAGAACTTTCTCATACTAGAAATAAATGTCTTTCATTTATACTTATTTGATAGGTTTGATGAAAATGCATATAATTACTTTCTTCTCCCACAGGTGTAATAAGATGTGATTCATATTTTCATCTCATATATTATGGTAGAAATCTAATGGAGAGTAAATGTGAAAGGCTTGTCATCCTAGACATTCACAGCCCATTCACTAGATAGAAGAATAAGACTAGAATTGTTGCTTGTGCTATTTATGAAAAACTTACAAGTTTGTGCAGCACTGTGTTTTTTGGTTGTCATTTTGGTTCATTATACTCCAGTGTCTAAGAGTTGTCTAAATTAACCAAGCACTACTTAAAGACAGGAAAAAACAGAGTATTCTTATGACAAACTCTCTCTTCTTTCAAGTATGTAAGTTCAGGCCTGTAGAAGCTGCTACAGAACAAAGTGCTAAGAATTCAAGCTGTGCTTTAAACTTCAAGGAATGCTTTTGATTAAGTGAAACCTGAATTAATCAATTTTAAAAATAATTTATAAATAACTTGAAGCTTAATATAATGTTAAAACATGAGGAAAGAAATGTCAAGTCTGAAACAAAAATGAAATAGAACTTCTTTCAAATCAGCAAACATTTTCCACTGTAATTCACTGAGAAGCTGATGTTACTTGGAGACTTTTTGACAAGGTAATTAAAATAATGAAATGCAGTATCTCTTGATTCTAAGCAACCTCTTTTTACATTATTTTTTTCCCTATGCGGTGGAGCTCTGAGGAGCACATAGTAGTGACAGAAAAATTCTGTTGATTTTTTATTTTATTGTTAGGGGTGGGCGTTCATGTTAGTCTTACATTTTGTTTTGTCATTTTTAAATGCTTATTTTTATCTGGCAAATCCAACTGTTAATTCCTAAAAGCTAAGATAAGCTGTTATTATTCTTTTCATATGCATTTTGCAAAATTCAAACATTTGCAACATTTTTGTATTTGCAAAATATTCTGAAACACAGAATAGTCATTACAACAATTTACACTTGCTATTTCTAAAAATAAAATCTTAAGACTATCCTTTGGCTTTCACCATTTCTGTCAATATTGTCGGAGTACTGGTCCTTTTTTCACTTGAATCCAATTTAATCTTTGTATAAACTAAATCCTGGTAGTTCTTCTGTGGTTTATAGTTCATAAAAGCATAGAAGATTTTGTGTTGGTATTAGATCATCAGAATAGAATATTTTAGATATATCCATGACCTTAATATAAGTAGTGAAGCAAACCAGGGGAAATAAGTTCAGTTCAGTTATATTCCCTGTCAACTCATAACCCCCTTTGATCAAAAAACATTCATGTTGAAGTCCAGTGTTACTCTTATACAGATAGTTTAAAGCTCAATCTGAAAAGCAAGAGCACTTGTTTTTACTCTTTATATTTCTTATAAAATGTTATTTAAGATTCTAACCTTTTCTTCCCAATATTTACTTGAATTCATTTTTCTATGGAACAGTAAAACCAGTGGAATCCTAAGCAGTCAACTCTGTGCACAGTGGAAGAGGATGGATCATGTTTGACAAATGTCTTTTTAACCATCAGAATCTGGATGAATAGATTCTAGATGGCTAGAAAAACAAGTACAATAATGAGTTTATTAATTGATACAATATTTTAATCTGTTTTTCCATCAGCAACTTAGTCCCTGTCAGTTGAATGTTGTCTAAGCCTGTGGCTATTATTTGAATATCTTTCTGAAAGTCTACCTTATTAATCAATTGAGTGATACAGGTTTATAAATACAAGGAGTCAGCAGAAAGATTTTATTTTTACTTTGTAACAACCTACCTGACTTTATTTACCTTCGTCTCACACTTCTGACGTGCCAATAATTAATTATGTTAGTTTATGAGACAGGAAACTGTAGTTAAACACAGTTAACTGTGTAGTTAAACAGTGATTAGGAGTAGAAGTCATGAATCACTAGTTTTATTGCTTCCACAGATGCAACATAAAGACATAGCAAGAATAATTAGTAGAATTCCCAAATTAACATGACTAGAAAACACTGATGCCACTGATTAGTTAAGTATCATTTTCCAGTGAGAGAGTAAAATAAAAAAAAAAACAAAGATGATAGTGTTTCAATAAAAAGTGTAATGAAAGCTCATCAAAACATGTATGTGAAAAATAGAAATACTCCATGAAAAGCTGTAACATTTCTGCTACAAAATCTCAAGAATTGGTGAGATTATTCAAAGGAAAATTATAATAACTTCAGTTTCTTATCTCCTTTTGGTTTTCTGAAAATGATAATATTACAATATCTATTGCTAAAATCTTGGAACTTTGTAGATACATAAAAGAATTTAAAACATTTATCTGGAAAATTCTCACTATTACTTTGTGAAAAAAGTTGTCATGAGCATTATTAAGAAGTGATGTTTATTTATTTATTTATTTATTGGCTCCCAAAGACAATTTTAAGAGAGAAAGCAGAAAAAGTATAAGGATAATTCTTCATAGTAAACTCATTTTTTATTGCAATCTGTCTTAGTCAATAGACTTCCTTTTAAAATCTTGTTTTGTTAATTACCTATTTCACTTTGTTTAGTACACTTTTACCTTAGTATCTGTAGCTAAGTGAGACAATGAGTTCCAGCAATGGAAGTCAAAGCTATGCATCACAATTTTAGTACTTTTACATGGTATAATTTACTACTTAAATAATACAGTTTGATCTAGGGTCTTCCTGGAAGCAATAGTGTTGACCCTTGGATGAAGCTTCACATAAATCTCAAAAAAATACATTGTTTTAATAAAGCAGTAAGTTGAAAGAAACTTCCGTTGAGAAAATTATGTAGTATGCTCTACATTGCTTACTACCTTACACTTCAGAAAACTGTAAGAAAGTAAGCAGCAGACCATATGAATTATTGTACTGATAGCAGTTGGCCTCTAGGCTTTTCCAATTTTACTGCTCTTTCCCAGTATGTCACTACCTGTATATTTACCTTACAAGAGAATCTCTTCTTAGCCTCCTAATGGCAGTCACTTCCCTAAAAGTCTCCAACAATAATCTTTCAGGGAACACCTGTAAGAGAGCATGAGCAAGAGTAGTTCTCAGTGGACTTGCTCGGCTAGCTCCAGGCAGCAAGGTGTGACCTCCTTCCAATCTGTGAAATTCAGTGTAATGACTTATCTTCCCCATGAGAACTATCCTACCACTGCAGCCATTTGCCAGTAGCAGTAGTGACAGTTTCCCTTGGCTTCAATAGAAGCACTGTGGATTCAGCTAGCGACAAGCTGGAGTATTTCACAGAATTAAGATCCAAATTCTTTCCCACTAAACAGCTTCCAGCACTCTGATCAGTCTTTTACAGGTAGGTCATAATTTGCTGCATCATGGCACAGTATACAATGTAGACAAATGCTTTGAGTTGACCTCTTTGCAGTCATAGACTAGCAAGATTTTTAAGAGCACCAGGTTCTCTATGCTCCCTGAAAACGTCACAGGTACTCACAAATCCCATTGACCTCAGGGGCAGATGAAGTTGCTTAGAACTTCTCAGGAGGAGCTTGACAAATTACAGGAGATTAGAACTATGTTTGTAGGACATTTCTGTTTTCATTGCCTCTTCCTTTTAGTTATCTATCTATCTGTCTGTCTGTCTATCTATCTATCTTTCTATATCTATTTTAAGAAGGGTGAGTTATTCAGTAGATATTTATTACCTTGATTTGATATCTGCTTGCAGCTTTAAATATTAACAAGTAAAACTGTTCTGCAAGGTAAACAAACACAAGTGCAACTTTTTAGTAAATAACAGAAGAATAACTGTACAGTTTAAAAAGTTAAGAAGAAAGTAAGGCTTGGTAGAAAGCTTCTGCAATGTGTGATTCTATCATTTTATAAAGCTTCTTTTAGTGGATTAAGAACACTTCTGGCAGCTTTTCTCGTTATGCTGCTATAAATCCCAACTAAACCCAAATCTCTACTTTGAGGAGGACAGATGTTAAAAATGCTAACACAAAGCTCAAATAAGAAAAAAGAAAGAGAGAAAGAGAGAAAGAGAGAAAGAGAGAAAAAGAGAGAAAGAAAGAAAGAAAGAAAGAAAGAAAGAAAGAAAGAAAGAAAGAAAGAAAGAAAGAAAGAAAGAAAGAAAGAGTAATACCGTAATTGTTTCATTTTATTTAATAGTCCTTGCAGTAAACATTTTACCTTGCAGTAAACATTTTTTAACATATTTGTATCTATTTCATGAACATCTCATAAATATCCATCCACATGGTTTCACAGAATATTAATCAATATCATATCGTTATAACTGATGAATATGCATATATATATTTCAGTTGCATGTAATCTTTTGATCAAGTCTGTAAATCTGTAAATCTGAGAGTTTTTCTGAGACATATATAATACAGTATTGTAGGAAACAACATCTGGAAGGAAGAAAAAATCTGCTTCTTTTTCATAGAATCATAGAATCACAAGGTTGGAAAGGAGTTACAAGACCATCTGGTCCAACCATGCTCCCACTACCATTGTTCAGCCACTAAACCTTATCATGTAGCTCCTCATGCAGACATCTCTTGAATACTGCCAGGGATGGCAACTCCACCACCTCCCTGGGCAGCCCATTCTAGTGCCTGACCACTCTCTGAGAGAAAAAGTGTTTCCTTATGTCTAATCTAAACTTCCTCTGGTACAACTTGTGGCCATTTCCTTGGGTCCTGTTTGTTTCCTGGGAGAAGAGGCCAAACCCCTACTAATTACAACCTCCCTTCAGATAGTTGTTGAGTGCAATGAAGTCTCCTCTGAGCTTCCTCTTCTCCAGACTGAACAATCCCAGCTCCCACAGACACTACTCATAGACCTGTGCTCCAGACCCCTCACCAGTTTTGTTGCCCTTCTCTGGGCACGTTCCAGGGCCTCAGTGTCCTTCTTGTAGTGAGGGGCCCAAAACTGAACACAATACTCAAGGTGTGGCCTCATCAGTGCTGAGTACAGGGGGATGATTACCGCTTTACTCCTGCTGGCAACACTATTTCTAATGCAGGTCAGGATGCCATTGGCCCTCTTGGCCACCTGGGCACACTGTCGGCGCATATTCAGCTGAGCATCAGTCAATACTTCCAGGTCCCTTTCCTCTTCACAGTCATCCAGCCACTCATCCCCCAGCCTATAGCGTTGTATGGGGTTATCATGGCCAAAGTGCAGGACCCGGCACTTGGCCTTGTTGAGCCTCATCCCATTCACCTCAGCCCAGCGATTCAGCTTATCTAGATCCCTCTGAAGGGCCTCCCTACCCTCAGGCAGATCGACACCACCTCCCAGCTTGGTGTCATCTGCAAACTTACTGAGGGTACACTCAATCCCCTCACCTAGGTCGTCAGTGAAGAACACCACTTGTAAGGAGTCACCAGCTGGACTTAACTCCATTAACTACTACCTGCTGGGTACATCCCTCTAGCCAGTTCCTTACACAAAGAAGGGTATACCTGTCCAGGCCACGGGCAGCCAGTTCCCCTAGGAGAATACTGTGAGAGACCATGTCAAAGGTTTTGCTGAAGTCTAGGTAGACTACATCAACAGCCTTTCCCTCGTCTACCAGTCTGGTCACCCAGTCGTAGAAGTAGATGAGGTTGGTCAAGCACAGTCTGCCTTTCATGAACCTGTGCTGGCTGGGCCTGATCTCCTGGATGCCACGCACGTGCTGTGTGATCTCACCCAAGATGATTTGCTCCATAACTTTCCCTGGTACCAAGGTCTGGCTGATAGGCCTGTAGTTCCCCAGATCCTTCTTATGACCCTTCTTGTAGATGGAAGTCACATCGGCAAGCCTCCAAGTCTCTGGGACCTCTCCAGATAGACAGGAATGCTCATAGATGGCAGAGAGCGGCTTGGCAACTCCCTCAGTACCCTAGAATGGAGCCTGTAGATGTTAGAGTCAGCATTAATAATAATAAAAAAAGTTAACCACAGATAGTTCTTAACGCACATCCGTGTCTTGAAATAGTAAACTAACACCATTCATTTATATTCAAAAAATCAAAGAAGGGAGTTATATTCTTGGTAGTAAGTAGTTGAGATAAATACCATTCCACTGGAGGGAGCTGAGTGAGAATGTGAATTTAATCCATCCATGTCTCTTTTCTGTAGATTAAAGCTGTAGTTCAAAATAAAATAAAATAAAATAAAGTAAAATTACAGTCAGATACTGTGAAATCCAGGGCCTATTTTTAGAAGGCATAGTCTTAATGAAGATGAAATTAAAAAGTATCAAGATTTTTGAAAAAAAATAAATTTATATGTACAGTAAATATAAATAATGCCTATAAATAGACAAAATGTCATTCCATATGTATTTTTGTTCTGTTATTTAGAAGTGTAATATATCACAAAATATATAAAATGTATAGCAGTTCAGCTACTTCAGTAATGGAAACACCTCAGGGAGATATTGTGCCTGATTCTCAAATACAGTTATGATCCCACTGTGCCACTCAGCTGCTGTAAATGAACCATAACCTGACTAAAAATCACTAGCAGAAGATTTCCTGTCTCAGGTGAATTCTCTTCTGACATTATATATATAATTTCCATGCACAGCAGTTTTATGCCTTCACCAGGGAAAAGACACGTCATAAGTGTAAGTACAGTCTTACTACATTCTTTCACCGTTGACTTGAGGACTGAAGTTCAGGAGCTCATAAGACCACAAGTAGAAAAGGACCAATGGATAGCAGTCAAAAGATAGACTGCAGTCCCTAGTGTCTTTTTACCTTGTTCTGAACTAGACAGAAGAAGCTGGTCTCTAAGAATTTTTCCTCCATAGATTTACTGTTTTTATTCATTTAAAAGTAAAAATGCTTTTCCAAGACATCGTATAAATTATTTATATAAATTTAGCCTGTTACTGTGTTACTTACAGAACAATTAAGATACATATGATTTGATTCACCACACTTGAATATTTGAGATTTTCTCCAAGAATCTATTTTTATCTGTCATAAAAAGATGTGGATTTATTGTTCTGAAAACAGCGGTGTTCTGTTTAGTTTCGATCTTTTCTTATCAGGTACTTTATTTCCTTCCCTTCCCTTCCCTTCCCTTCCCTTCCCTTCCCTTCCCTTCCCTTCCCTTCCCTTCCCTTCCCTTCCCTTCCCTTCCCTTCCCTTCCCTTCCCTTCCCTTCCCTTCCCTTCCCTTCCCTTCCCTTCCCTTCCCTTCCCTTCCCTTCCCTTCCCTTCCCTTCCCTTCCCTTCCCTTCCCTTCCCTTCCCTTCCCTTCCCTTCCCTTCCCTTCCCTTCCCTTCCCTTCCCTTCCCTTCCCTTCCCTTCCCTTCCCTTCCCTTCCCTTCCCTTCCCTTCCCTTCCCTTCCCTTCCCTTCCCTTCCCTTCCCTTCCCTTCCCTTCCCTTCCCTTCCCTTCCCTTCCCTTCCCTTCCCCTTCCCTTCCCTTCCCTTCCCTTCCCCTTCCCTTCCCTTCCCTTCCCTTCCCTTCCCTTCCCTTCCCTTCCCTTCCCTTCCCTTCCCTTCCCTTCCCTTCCCTTCCCTTCCCTTCCCTTCCCTTCCCTTCCCTTCCCTTCCCTTCCCTTCCCTTCCCTTCCCTTCCCTTCCCTTCCCTTCCCTTCCCTTCCCTTCCCTTCCCTTCCCTTCCCTTCCCTTCCCTTCCCTTCCCTTCCCTTCCCTTTTTTCATCATTGAGATTCAACCCCCCTGCTATGTGCAGGGTCATCAGTCACCAGACCAGGCTGCCCAGAGGCACATCCAGCCTGGTCTTGAATGCCTCCAGGGATGGGGCATCCACAGTATCCTTGGGTAACCTGTTCCAGTGTGTCACCACCCAATGAAAAGTCCTGTAAAGCAAATCTTAACATTAGCTTGATTGTCTGGTCCATATTTTTCAACTGCCTGAATTAAAATTCTTTTGTTGTCCTCTCAGAAATTCACCTGAGTGCTTTGCCTCTCAGATGAGATCTCAGTGAAAGGGTGCAACAAAACTGCCACCTATTCTGCCATTGGCAACAGAGCTGTCCTTTAATTAAATTGAAAATTGAATTGTTTTTTCTTTCCAAACTTCAGTGCAAGGTAAAAGATTGAGGGAAGCCAAATTTTAAATGATGCAACTCTTCATGACATACAATTTCAGCAAAAGTGGCTGGAGTTATTATCCACACATTAGGAAATAATAATATATAAATCATAGCTGTTATGGAGTTATGGTTTAACACAACAGGCTGCTAAATACCACATAATCATTCACTCACCCCTCAGCCTTCTTCCCAAGTGGAGTGGAGTAAAGAATTGTTAAAAACAAAACAAAACAAAACAAAAAACCCACAAAGTAGAACTCATGGGTTGAGACAAAACTCATTTACTAAGACAGAAAAAGAAGAAGAAATAAAGATAATAATGATAACAATTATATATATATATATATATATATATATATATATAAAACAAGTGATGCACAAGCAATTGCTCACCACTTACCAACCAGTGCCCAGCAAGTTCCCAAGTAGCAGTCGTCCACCCAGACAACTACTCGTCATTTTCAAGTACTTGCACATTTTCATATGGTATGGAGTATCCCTTTTGTCAGTTTAGGTCAGCTGTCCTTGTTCTGTCCCCTCCTAGCTCTTTGTACCCCTCAGTTTCCCTCACTGTCAGGGCAGTCTGTGAAGCTGAAAAACTGAAATCCCCTTGGCTCTGTGCAGTACCATGCAGTAACAACTAAAAACTTTGTGTGGTAACAACACTGGGTTTATTTGTTGTTATTGTTGTTTTTCTCCTAAAGCCAAAACTTGTAATCATACCAGACACTATGAAGGAAAACCAATGACTGTCATAGCTGTAACCAAGAGAATGGTACCTATTATAAATTCATAATAAATTCAGAAATGAACAGGATCTTGAATTGTCTGTGACTGCATCTCTATATTTTTACTGGTAAAAATTTGTAAAATTAGCATGACTAAAAGCTCAAACGTGAGATAGCATAATAGAACACTTTTCTACTTATTACACCAGGAAAGACAGAAATGGACTTGACATTTAACATTACTGAGTAGTAACAGTTATTAACGTAAGACAGAATGAAGGCAATTAAATTATTATGTAGTACTGTAAAGGAAACAATTTTGTCGGCTTGACGTCTTTTTAAAGTGCTTAAGTGTGACTGCGTCACCACTGAAAGAAAATAAGCAATTTAAAGATGAAATTTGTGTCATTATTTTGTACGGCAAAAAGTAAATACAGGGCTCAAAGAAAGATAGTGAACAGCATATAACTCAATATCGCTCATATAACTACTGTCAGAATTAAAACCATAATCACAAACTCTTCCAAATCAGGAATGGAGAAAAAGACCACTAAAATCTCACATATAATGTTAATTAAATATAAAACAAACAAACAAACAAACAAAAAACATTATAGACAACTTTTCATGATAGTATATATGAAAATATTTAATCGTACTCCTTGGAGAAATTAAAAAATTGAAATAGGTCAGGATCTAAGAGAAGTAAAAGGGAAAAGTAAGGGCACACAATATTAAGTATAATCTGCAGTGTTTCAGTATAGCTGCAACATGAAGAAACCAAAGAACTCAAAGTACAGGATAGGTTATGTTAGAGAACTACAAACATTATGTTGCACTCATGGTAATTCAATGCAGCATTGTACTCAGAGCCAACAAGAAATTTTGTCATATCTCAGAAGATCTGCAAACCTTGATGTTTTTTTAACAGCATCACAACCCACGTGGATGAAATACAAATTTCATAAGTAATGAAAAAAAAAACAAAAAAAACCACACACAAATAAATCCAAAGACCTTTAAAATCAGTCTGCTATATTACTATCACATGTAATCACTCTTAATCTCCAGAGAGAAGTTAAAAGTCTACCTTCAGGAGGGAAACATGAGAAAAAAAAAAAAAAATAGTGGCATTATGTACACCAGGAGAGAAAAGGGGAAAAATAAATAAAAAGAAAATAAAAATATTAACTTTAAATATGGGCTGACTTAAACATGCAGGGTATGGAAAGACAGGTTTTGCAAAATCTACTTTGAAGAATCTATATTTTTGAAATACAAAAATATTAAGTAAAACACATTTAAGGCAAATATTAAATAAACACATTTAAAGTAAATGGTGTATATGAGGTAACTGCTGGAATTATTGTAAAAATTTCTATAATGATGATAAATGGTGCTTCTTTAAAGTAAAAGAACATGCCAAGACATATTTATATATGTATATATATATGTAGATAACATTTTATAACAAAAGTTAATATAAATTTTGCTTGCTCTACAATTGGAACTACTTCCTTTCTACATAACCTTTCCCTAGATCTCTTTGATTTCTGGATTCAAGATTGGGATTTGAGGGAAAGTATGACATCATAAGGAAAATAAAAATCAGTCACAATAGAGTAGACCTTAGATATGCTGATTGCTAAAAATGTTAGTTCACAAGTGCTTTTAATTTAGAGATATTTAGAGTGAAATTAAAAAAAAAAATGAAACAACAGCAACAATCATTAGAAAAAGAAAAAGAAAAAAAACAACTTCTAGCATACAGTTACACAGAAAAAAATGGTGCTTAGCAGCAGCTGGAAAAAAAATAGAAAAAAAATACAGACTCAATGAAGATCATATGTAAGATTTCGGCAATAGCACTTTCGGTTTTGTTTTTCAGTACTGTGTTAAGAACAATTAAAACAATGTCCAGATGACATTTTATATTCCATTGATCAAAAATATATTCTGCCATAGAGTTATCTGAACAAGATGAGTTTTCTTTCATACTTACCTAAGTTTTCATTCTATTATTTAAACCAAATTTACTGTGTTATTTATGTCTCTTCATTTGTGCTGCATATTTTTTTTTTCAAAGGTATCAAGCTCAGACATTTAACTAGTAATTTTATTTTTAAGAAGAAACTTTTGATAGCTTTTCCAATGATAATGAATCCCAGTTGCTTCTAGTCTTTTCTTGTGTCCCCTGGCTATTTATAAAACACTGGTATGAAGGAGACTTCATAACTGGGTAGAGACGTTTCCTACATGCATAATGTGGAATGTGTACAGAGCTAGTAAATCAGCTAGATCAAAGTCAAATATAATTTTACCAGTGGGCTCAGTCAATCTTAAGAACTTACTTCACCATCGAATCCTCTCAGGACTGTTTAAATGTTTCCTTATGAGCTCTAAGGCACCTGGAGAAAATAATACTAATAAATAAATATAATAATTATAAATATATATGTATGCTGAAAGCAAAATATTTTACAAACTGTGTCAGTTTAGGTGAAACTTTCAAAGCACTTTTCCTCAGTTTATCTGGAAGCTTAATTCTGCATCATGAAAGTTTCTTCAGAGACTCTAATAGAATGTCATGCAGTGAGGGACTATATTCCCTGCTCCAGAAAAAACAAGTTTTGCAGATTCTTTTGGAGATGAAAAATTCCTTGGAATAAATCAGAAGTTACTGTGCAGTATCAAAAGTTGACATAGAAAGACAGGTTAGCTCATTAAAAAGAAAACAATAAAAATATGAAAATTAGGTTACCTCAAATAGTTTTGGCTTGGTTTTCCAATAAATAAATAAATAAATACACAATTGATATTAGAATTTTCCTATTAAAGTCCTTTATTATGGCAGAAATCTTTGCTTTGTCTACTTGACATAGTATTGTTTAATTCCTTATAGCTATGCTGAGAATTATATATTAAAAAAAAAAACAAAAAACAAAAAAAAACAAAAAAAAACCATGATGCTATGTGTTTATAAATTTAAGTCCAGAGTTTATATTATTATTATTATTTTAGTTTGTTTTCTTTATGATGATTGTTTGAAGTTGTTACTTCACTTAATGTTGAGAAGACCAATTCCAAATGATTGCATAGACATAGTACTAGCGTCCCCAGCTGCTTAGTAAAAATTAATTATATTGACAGTCAATTTTGAACCATATTACTCCTGTTTTGTTAGGAAACATAGAAGTAACATGAGGGAGATATTTATTTCTTGTGTGGAAAAAAAAACAAAACAAACAAACAAACAAAAAAACATGGGTGTTATGGTGTTATGCTTGGGTACCATATAAATATTTTAAACTACTTCTTTTATAAATGTCATATATGACTGCGTGGTGACTGAAGGGCAATGAGCAATTCAAACATAAAACCTGCAAAGAATAGTAAGTGATAAGTGAAAGGAATCTCTGCCTAAATCCCTAATGAGGTGTAGAGTAACCCCAAAGAATACAGCTACATCAATATTTATATATTGAAACACAATCTTTAATATTACATTTACAATGCTTTATCAATATTTATACATTGAAAATATGGTTCTTAGTATTACATTACAATACTTTTGAATTCATTTGATCTTTGTGGTTCCATGTGTTAAAAGCAGTGCATAGTCCTTAGGAGAAGGAAGTCCAACTGTGTACAAAGCACAGACAGACAGAATAACAACTGATGGAAGGATAAGACTTTCAGAAGCTGCAAATTAAAGGTGCATTCTTGCAAAGGCTGCATCTCAGGAGAATTACAATTCTTTAGCAATGTATTTGCAATGCTGTGGATTGAATGTTTGCAAACCTTAACACATCAGTGAAAATCTCCGCACCCAGTTGATTCCTGTGTTGTATTATTGGTATGAGCATAGAAAAGATTGAGCAATTTTGTCCTTATTTGGCAACTGGTCACTTTCACAGTCTTTCTGTATTTTTTCCTGAATATCAAACATGAGTCTGATGGTGGACTGCATGATCTTGGAGGTCTTTTCCAACCTTAGTGATTTTATGATTGTATGATCTTATGAATCCTCAGTGCACTTGCATTCAAGATTCAATACTAACTTGTATGACATAAAGAAAAATCATTTCTTCATTTAAAGAAATTGTAAATCTTAGCAAAGAAAGGCTGATTGTCTCCTTGAGTACTCCTTCTCACCATGGAACATTTTCTAATAAATTTTATCTAATCTGCTTTAATGTATAAAATCTCGGAAGCCTGTAATAGAAAATGCAAATTTCCTCATCAGCCTTAAAAACTTTTTTTGTTACTTTTACATCAGAATGTAGCCTAACACCACTACAATTATCACTCACTCCTCCTCCAAAAAGGACAGAAAGAAAAGTACAAAAAAAAGGCCATAGGTTGAAATAAGGACGAGGAGGTCACTCAACAGCTAGAAACTCAGCATAAGAGAGATTAATGTAATTTATTGCCAATTAATAACAGACTAGAGCACCGAGAACTAAAAGCACGCTAAAATCACTTTGCTTACATCCACCTTCTACCTCCTACTTGGGAAATCTAGGGGAAGGAGGGCAAGGGCATGCTGGCTAGTATCAGCAACAGTGTAGTCAGTAGGAGCAGACGGGTGATTGTTTCTTTGTACTTGACACTTGGTGACACCACATCTCAATTACTGTATTCAGTTTCTGGTCTCTCGCAACAAGAAAGACATTGAGGTCCTGAAGCATGCGAAGAGAGGGGCAACAAAGCTGGTGAGGAGTCTGGGGTGCAAGTCTTACAAGGAGCAGCTGAGGGAACAGTGATTATTCAATCAGGAGGATGCTCAGGAGAGACCTAATTTCTGTGTACAAATACCTGAAAGGAGGTTGTGGAAAGGTAGAGTTCAGCCTTTTCTCCCAAGTAACTAGCAACAGAATGAGAGGTGATGGCTTCAAGTTGCACCAAAGGAGGTTCAGGTTGGATACATGGAAAAATTTCTGTGTAAAAATGGTCAAGTGTTGAAACAGGCTACCCAAGGAAGTGCAGCTGCACTGTCCCTGGAAGTTTCAAGAAAGGTGTAGATGTTACTCAGGGACATGGTTTGGTGGCCATGATTGTGATGGGTTGACAGTTAGATTTAATGACCTTTGAGGTCTTCACCTTTATGATTCTGTAATACTACGATGTTATGATTTTGTTTTAATCCAAAACTTGTAAATTAAATTGTGGGAACACTTGTTTATGCTGTGGAGTACAGTTTCTGCATTCAAATACTGAAAATCAATAGGCACAGAAGAAAAAAAAAAAAAGTTCTACTAGATTTCAGTCCAGCCCTTTCATTGTTCTTCACTTTAAATTGTTATTCATTGAAGAGAAGGAATCAAAAAGAATCAAGAAGATAGCTTTCTAATTTTTCAGTGAAGAGGTATGTAGAAGTATGAAGAGATATGACTGTGTGATACAATATCTTGATCTCTGCATATTTCTTCTACAGCCCATGGAGAGATACATGCATGTCTAAGACAGAAATCATGTCATCTTAAGTAATGATGCATCATATAATGGCAAACATACTGATGTATTTGTTTCTCAGCAGAGATTATAAACAGAGATCATACTGTGAGATATGAGGAAAATAGCTAAATTTCTAAATTTATTTGATATAAACTGCATTCAAAGACTCTAAATCAAACTTCTGAAGGAAGTTTGTGGCTAATGGGACAGAGTTTAGTTGGAGGCTTGTATCCAGTGGAGTCCCTCAAGGGTCAGTACTGGGACCAGAACTATTCAGCATATTCATCAGTGACTTGGATGAGGGAATAGAGTGCACTGTCAGCAAGTTTGTTGATGGCACAAAACTGTGAGCTGTGGCTGACATGCCAGAAGGCTGTGCTGCCATTCAGCAAGACCTAGACAGGCATCCAACTAGACTAGTTGGGTGGGGAGAAATTTAATGAAATGTAACAAGGGCAACTGAAAAGTCTTGCATCTGGGCAAGAACTCCAGGTGCCAGTAAAGGCTGGAGACTGATCTGGAGAGCAGCATAGCGGAAAGGGACCTGAGGGTCCCTGTGGACAGCAGGATGACCATGAGCCAGCACTGTGCATTTGTGACCAAGAAGATCAGTGGCATCCTGGGCTGCATTAGAAGGGATGTGGTTAGTAGGTTGAGAGACGTTCTCCTCCTCCTTTACTCTGCCCTGGTGAGACTGCAACTGGTGTCTTGTGTCCAGTTCTAGGCCCATCATTTCAAGAAGGATGGGAAACTGCTTGAGAGAGTCCAGTGCAGAGTCACAAAGATGATTAAGGGAGTGGAGCATTTCCCTTATGAGGAAAGGCTGAGGGAGTTGGGTCTCTTCAGCTTGGAGGAGACTGAGGGGTGACCTCAATACTGTTTATAAATATGTAAAGGGTGTGTGTCAGAAGGATGGAGCCAAGCTCTTCTCAGTGACATCTAATGATAGGACAAGGGGGAACAGGTGCAAGCTAGAACGTAGGAGGTTTCACATAAATATGAGAAAAAAACTTTTTCACAATAAGGGTAACAGAACACTGGAACAGCCTACCCAGAGAGGTTGTGGGGTCTCCTTCTCTGAAAACATTCAAAACCCACCTGGCCATGTTCCTGTGTAACCTAATCTAGATATGCCTACCCTGGCAGGGGGATAGGACTAGATGATCTTTTGAGGTCCCTTTCAATCCCTGACATTTTGTGATTCTGTGAAAACTTCTAAAATGTGTTTTACTGAAGTTAAATGGGTGAATTATTGTAGGCAGACATTTTGATTTTATCTCTAATAGAAAATGGAGATTCATATACCTTTAGTCCAGTTAACAGGAATCTAATTTTACCATGTTACTTTTACTCATGCAGTAAATAGACTTAAGACATCTAAAATCAGATATTAATTTATAAGAATATTTGATTTTTATAAAAGTATTTCTGATTTCTTCTGTTAAAAAAAAAAAAAAATCTTTTCCTGATGTAGTGAAAAGAAAAGATAGATTTAAATGCAGTAAAATACACAAATATTCCTTAAATGTGTAGTAAGAATGCTAGTTTACAATTTGTTTTTAATTCATTATTGTGCTCAAATGTCATAACTGATCATGTTTCAAGTCATGTAAACAAAAAGAATAAAGGAGTGATTAATGTACCCTAGAAGCATGCATACGACCAAAAGTGAAAATATATATATATTTATTTTCCAGGTTGGCATTATTCAAGATATAATGAAATTTGCAAGTGAGTAGGCTTGATCTGGGTTAGATCAAACAAACAAACAAAAATTCTTATTAAAGACATCTGTTCAAGACTCAGTCTCAGGAACATTACTTTACTAAATCTTTGCTAAAACAAAACATTTTCAGGCTGTAGTATGCTGACTGATATCAGTGTTTATCTGTTTGATAGTTATTTCTGATGTCTCTAAACTTGTAACTGAATTTGTATGTAAATATGGAAAGCTAGATTTTCTTTACACACACAAATAATCTCATAAGCTACTTTCCCAGCTGAGCTTGTTTGCAGTCTTTCTCTGATGTGAAAATACATAAATCATAGAATTATAGAATGGCTTGAGTTGGAAAGGACCTCAACAATCATCAAGTTCCAACTCCCCTTCAGCAGGCAGTGTTAACAATCACTAGATCAAATACTGGATTAGGTTGCTCATGGCCCTATTCAGCCTGGCCTTAAATACTTCCAGGGACAGGACATCTACAGTCTCTCTGGACAGACTCTCTCAGTGAAAAACTTAACCCTGACATATAATCTAAATCTCCTTTCCTTTAGTTTAAAACCATTCTCCCTTGTCCTATCACAATTGATCCAATAAAAAGTTGATTTCCTTTTTGTTTATGATCTCCCTTTAAATACTGGAAGGCCACAATGAGGCATCCCCACAGCCTTCTCTTTTGCAAACTGAACAAACTTAGTTTCTTCAGCCTGCCTTCATAGGAGAGGTGCTCCAGCCCTTGGATCATCTTTGTGGCCCTCCTCTGGACCCTCTCCAAGAGCCCCACATCTTTCCTGTGTTGGGGACCCCAGATCTGGATGCAGTACTGCAGATGGGGCCTCATGAGGGTAGAATTAAAAGGGACAATCACGTCCCTTGCCCTGCTGGCCACCTCTCTTTTGATGGAACCCAGGATTGGCCTTCTGGGCTGCAAGTGCACACTGCTGGCTCATGTTAAGTTTTTGATCAACCAGGACCCCTAAGTACTTCTCAGCAGGGCTACTCTCAAGGAGTTCATATACATATCTGGGATTACCTCTACCCAAGTGCAAAACTTAGCACTTTGCTTTGGTGAACGTCACTACATTCACAAAGGCCCACCTTTCAAGATTATCAAGGTCCCTCTGAATGGCATCCCTTCCTTCTGCTGTATCAACTGCACTGTTCAGCTTGATGTCATCGGCAAATTTGCTGAGTGTTCACTCAATCCTGCCATCTGTGTCATTGATAAAGACGTAAAAGAGTAACACACCCGGAATGGACCCCTGGGGAACACTGCCTGCTACTGGCCTCACCCTGGGCATAGAGCCATTGACCACAACCCTCTGACTGTGACCTTCCAACAAATCCCTTATCCACCACATAGTCCACCTTGCAAATCCATCTCTCTCCAAATAACAGAGATCATGGTGTTGGGAGACCATGTCAAAGGCATTGCACAAGGTAGATGACATCAACTGCCTTTCCTATGTCCACTGATGCTGTCACTCCATCATAGAAAGCCACCAGATTGATCAGGCATGATCTTCCTTTCTCAAAGTCATGCTGGCTGTCTTGGATCACCTGCTCATTCCTCATATACCTTAACATATGCTCCAGGAGGATCTGTTCCATGATCTTCCCAGGCACAGATGTGAAACTCAACTGCCCATAGTTCCCTGGTCTTCCTTCCTCCCTTTCTTGTGAATGAGAGTGATACTTCCCTTTTTCCAGTCACTAGAGACTTTACTTGAGAGCAACAGAATGGAGCTTTCATGCAGAATTCAGAAGGAAACTACATGATGATTCCTGACTTTTTTTGTATGTTTGTTTGTTTGTTTGTTTTTGTTTTTGAACTAGTCATCACTGAGATATAAGGAAGACTTTACTATATTTTAAAAGCACTAACAACAGAAAGAAAATAATAATAAAAAGTGAAATTGTGTTTTATTGTATTAGATCATGATTTCAGAATATAATCAAAAGTGGAAAAATCTGTTGGTTTTGTTTGTTTGTTTGTTTGCTTGTTTGTTTGTTTATTTTTATCCCTTTGGCTATTTTATTGAGACACCTTCATAAAAACTGAGGTATTTAAAAAACAAACAAAAAAAAAACAAAAAACAAACAAACAAACAAACAAAAACATTTTCATTTAATTCCTGTGGAGGGATGGAGGGACTGAAAGAAATCAATTTGAAACTGTAAGACTAATAGTTAACATTGGAAATCACATACTTTTCCTTAGACATCCATGCTGTAGATAAGTCGGTCTTCCTAATTTTGCTTCAAATAAAAAAAGGAAAAATTGACACACTTAAGGCAAAAATCATCTGAATTATCTCAGAGGTCTACACTAAAGCAAGATTAATTATGTCCTGGAAATATACTCTCTCTGTTAACTATTAAGGCTGCCCAGGGTAATTAGCTCAGTTGTATACTTGACTGATGAATTTTCCCTCCTTTGCATTAATGGAAAATGCCTTGACATTTGTGACTGACTTAACAGCAGCACAGCTAAATACATCACAACTTAAAGAAGTAATTTATATGGCTTGTGTTTCCAGAGAAACTAAAGAGAAATGGTTCAGTACTCTAACCATGTTCTTCATCAAAATTTAGTAAAGAAACTGATGATTTATCCACTTGACTTAATTCACTGAATCTTAATCATTCATGGATTAGCTAGATGATAAAGGGTTAATAAACCAGGATGACAATATGCTGCTAGATTTTCTGGACTTACTTCCCAAGCACGCACATTTAAGAGCTCACTAAGATTGAAGTAGTTTATTTTACTTTTAAAGTAGAGAAAGTAATTCTGAACTTAGTTCTTTTGAAATTACACACTAATCAACTCACTAGCTAAAACAGCTTAAGTAAAACTTTACTGTGGCATAATTTCCTGAGGAAAAAAAAAAAAAAAAAAAGCAGCATCCACTATGCAGCAGAGATGTATAATTTAGTCATGAATATTCCAGGTTCATTCTGAGAAATAATGTAATTATCTTTATCGCCTTGCAAAAATCACTGAGATGCAATGCTCTGCTAATCTCTGATGGCCATATCAAGTGTCCTCATACAGCTAGGTAGGCTGTAATTATTTATAGATAGAGAGGGAGTGTTCCTGAAATTGCTAGTTCTACTAATATTATAATGTACTTCTATCTCAGAGTTGATATATTTCTCCTTTATTTCAAGGTCAATATTTTTGCTTAATGCTAATTCACTTGAATTTGCACCTTATTTCTGGAAATCCAGCTGCAGATTTATCTCTGGAATAGGATACCACTATGATGACCCCACAAGAGGGATATTTTCTGCCGAGGTGATATTTTAATTTTGTATATTAAAAAATATGTTACTGATACACAATCAGACTTTCAATTGTTATATTCTTAACTAGAAACAAATCTTGAGTTTTATGTCTTACTTCTAAATTAGTCTTCAGATAAAAATAGTATGCACAAGCTCGCTGTGAGAAAGGGTGAAAAAAAAAAAAGAAAAAGAATTGATTGCTCTCAAAGGAATGATACCGTGCTTTCCCTTTATTAATTTTCAAATAATTAAGAGTTTACTTCATTTAAGTTAACTGATAATCCTCTCAGAAATTTTGTCAAGGGAACAGTCAGAGTAGGAAACATAATCATAGAGGAAAGTCTTAGTATTCATTCACATCTTCTGGGTTATTTCAAATTATCAGTTTGTTGGGGAACCAGACAAGCGTATTGATATTGAGTTTATGTAGCAAGTTATTGCAGTGACACTGCAAGACTTGCCTCTGTGAGAAGATCCAGGAGCTGCCTCATAATAACGTTGCTGGACAAATCCCAGCCCAAATAAAACTCTTTAACATCAATGTAGTATTAAGAAGAATGTGTTACTTTTTATTACAGTGCTGGATGCACGGGACATATTTCCACACAACAGATACATCAAAGGAGCAAAGGTACATCCTTTATATACATTTGGGAAAGCCATCTCTACTAGTTTGGAGAGAGGTCTTGAGATCTTGATCCTACCTCTCCCATTCACACATTTGGATAGTTAAAGATAGGGCTAATTTCCTTGCCAGAAGGCTAGATAGATATGCTAATATTCAAGACACTCTTAAAAGACAAGATCATCCATATTGACAACATTACGAGCCAGTTCCAGTCAACTCCAAAAGGAACCTGTTGCTGACCAAAGCAGAGCCAATGAGCAATGCTGGCTGTGCCTCTGGGAGAGCAAATTTATGAAAAGGAGAAACTGCCACAGCAGCTAAGAGAGAGGATTGAGAAAATGCTGATAAAAACATCCTTGCAGACACCTAGGTCAGTGCAGAAGGAGGGCAGGAAGTGTTCCACGAGCAAAACAGAAGCTCTCTGCAGCCCAGAAGAAGCCCATGGAGGAGTAGTCTGTCCCCCTGCAGCCTACGGACACTATGCAGAGGAGATCTCCCCGTGCAGCCATGGAGAAGCCCATAGTGCAGCAGAGGATGAGGCCTGAAGGAGGCATAGCCCATGGATACCCCTGCAGGAGCATCCCTGGGCCAGAGCTGCAGCCCATGTAGAACGGCCCATGGTGGGGCAGGAGGGATGAGGGAGCTGCCTGTGAGGACCCATGAGGAGCAGCGCCTGAAGGATGGAAGCCATGATAGGGAGTTATGTCAGAGCAGTGCTTAAAGAGCTACAGCCCATGGGGACCTGTGCTGGAACAGTGCTCCACTGAAGGATGAGTATTATTGGAACAGTTCTTGAAGAACTGCATGCTGTGTGACTTCCATGTTAAATCAGTTTGGGAAGAACTGCATCCTGTGATGGACCCAGTGCTGTAGCAAGGGCAGAGAGTGACCATGAAGGAGGAGCAGGTAATAAGGTGTTGCATATTGACTGCAGCTCCCATTCTTTATTCTCCTGAACTGCTTGAGGGTAAGGAGGTAGAAAAGCATGGGTGGGGAGGAATGTTCTTAGTTTGCTTTTAGTTCTTGCTGCTATAGGCTGATATTTGTTGGCAATAAATTATGTTAATCCCCCCCACACATACTCTGATGTGCCTGTGGTTGTGACTGTCCAGTGATCTCCTTGCCCTTATCTCAGTCTACAAGTTGTTTGTTTGTTTGTTTGCTTGTTTTTTTCCATCATATTTTCTCTCCCTGATACGTCAAGAAGAGGAAATGAGAGTGCAGGGGAGGGATGCTGAGCTACCTACTGGTGTGAAATCACCACACAAAGAAAAAAAAAAAAAAATAGGCACTGCCTTCTGGTGCTGTCTCTGGAACTGTCAGATCAAAGAAATGCATCCTAGAGGGCAGAAATGTGTAGAACAATACTAGGCTGCATGATTAGTAACAAAGGAAGTCAGAGATCTAAGACCTTAAGGTAAGAAAGACTGTGTCAAAACAAACAAAAGTTAAAAATGAAGGCCCTTTGTGTTTATGAGCAGACTACTTATTATTTTAGTTATGTTCTTTTATATAATAAACTGAAAGCTATGTGCTATCTATTTTATTTTGATTTTACATGTTAATACAGATGCTTACATGCTAGCTAGTTATTGCTAGTTATTAGGTTATATACATGGTGAACTGAAGTAAGCACTTGTTTAGAGTTTATCTGAAATTCAATATATTTTACTCTGTAATGAGAGAAACAGTTAAAGAGATCCTTATTTCCTTCACCATCTTTATGAGGAACCTTTTTTTCTATCTTAGATGCAGAGCTTTACCCTTCATCAGCAGAATCTTACCTTTAAATGGAACCAAGCTGAAAATTAAAAAACAACTTTCATTTATGTTTTTATTTGTATTGCTCTCTTTAGTTTTGTCTTACAACATACATTCTTAAACTTCACAAATAAGCAACTGGGAAGTGTAACATAAAGTACAGGCAGATACAGATTCTAATAAAAAAGATATATAAGGCTTTTCAGAAGCCTTGACAAAATATGTGACACTAACAATCCAGAAATTTAGATAAATATTCACAAAAAGACATATTAATCGCTAGATCTACCACTGTCTAGCAGTAGAATAGCTAAACAAGAAGAGAATAAATTACTTTCATCCCAAATTATCTTATAGTTAACTATAACTCAGATAAAAATACAAGGTTGAAAGCAATAAATACATTTGTGATTGTGTAATTATTTTTCTACAGGCAGAGTTTTATATTTTTGAAAGGAAAAATCCTCTCCACACATGATGTTAAGTAGCAAAGTTCACCCAGAGTGCAAAATAGAAATGAGAACAGACTTGATAAGTAGAAATAACCTCTTGTTCTGTCATAAATATAATAACTACACTTTATTTTAATAGGCACTTCTTATCAATCACTGTTGTATGACATCACTGTCTTAGTTTAATTATTTAATGTATTTGAAAAAAAAATCACAAAATGATCCCTAGTGTAAAGTCCTTATAATCAGTGAATTCTTGTGTTGTGCAAAAAAAAAATTTGTACAGCTAACAACTTCATATATTGTAGTACAAACTGTAGACAAATGTAATTAATTTTATTAAAATATTAAGGAGGACACACTTAAAGAAAGAGACAGGTACACAAAAAATTACGGCACAATAGGCAGTTTTGCAACTTCTTATCCTGAGCTGTTCCTACAAAGCTGTTTGTTACTGTACTTTATCTTATTCTGACACATAATCCTATTAAAGATTGCCACTCCCTCCTAAATGCAGCTCACTGCTGACTTAAGCAAATTGATCTGCAAAGACTGATTGATAAAGTGAAGTATGCATTCATCATGCAGAGTGTGCACCATAGTTGCCTGCGAACGTGAAGAAATAACATTTTCCTCTTTCATTCCCTATACCTGGTGAAATATAGTATAGTAAATACAAACTGTACTACCGTAGAACAAAAATACAGAGAAACCTGAAATGAAAGTAAAATAAAAAATAGATTAATTTAATAGACCATTATGGAATTTGGTCCAAAATAATCACTGTTTACTAATAACATAGCAGAAAAATCATAGAATGTTTGAATATGGTTGGAAGAGACCCATAAGGCTCACTTAATCCAACTCCAGGTTTCATGCAGGACCATCTACAATTCTAATTGCATTTCTAAAGGCACTGTCCAAACACTTCTTGAACTTTGGCAGGCTTGGTGGCATGACCGCTGCCCTAGGCAGCCTATTTCAGTGCCCAGCTTCCCTCTGGTGCAGAACCTTTCCCTAACCCCCAGCTTCCTCTCCCCTGACACAGCTCCATGCCGTTCCCTCGGGCTCTGTCACTGTCAGAGAGAGCAGAACTCAGCGTTGCCCCTCCACTCCCTGTGAGGAGCTGCAGCCACCATAAGGCCTTCCATAAGCTCCTCTGCTCTGGGCTGAACAAACCCAGGGACCTCAGCTGCTCTTCAAACCCCTTGCTGTCCTTTAGATGGTCTCTAACAGAGCAGGGGAAACACAAACAAACAAACATAAGAAAAGCTTTAAAACAATATCTTTATCTCCTCTTATTTCTAAATACAACTTAGTGAAGCCTCATGTCTTTCAGATGAAATACTGCATTTTCTAATGAGTAATCTTTGAAAGTTCAATTTCATGAGAAAATAACAAATCTTGTAAGATTCCCCTGAGACTCTTCTATTTGGCTCTCCAGAAGGAAACAACTGAATTTAGCCAAAGATTGATTATGATAGCATTTGTAGTAATCTTATGCAATGGGATACCCTGATACTTTTATTCTCTTGCTTGGCGTTATTCTGTAAGAATATGAAATAATTCAGGTTGAGAAAAAGTTAAATCAAAATGCAAAACATGCTCTAGCATAATATTTATTTCCAGAAAAGATTTTGCTTCACATTCCACCCAGACATGATTGTCTATAGTGTAAACTGAACAAGCGCTACATACCTTTGCATTCTCATTCTGCAAAAAGGATCCAGATCTAAACTCAGCAGGAGTTCAGCTGCTATAGAGCTCAGAGAGTGACTCTCCAGAGAGTGATCTGGTAGCTAGGAACAGCTGCTTTCACGCAGACAATAATCTGCTTTATGTGAGACAAGTATGAGAAGCAGTAAAGAGAAAGGATTTATGACAGTTTTTCTTGCATGTAAGTGACTCTGTGTGGCAGAAGCTCATACTGAGTGTCGAGTTCAGTAGGAACAGGGAATTAAAAGCACCGTCATTTACACGAGGAAGATCTTCCACTGAATGGCAAGTGTTTTGGGCTCCTATTGAGCTGTGAGATGAGCATGAAAGGCAAGTTATGAAGCGTGATCTCTCACAGAAGATTATGGATCACTTTTCCCAGTAAATATTGACATGAGCAGGGGCTGAGGGGTTGTATAGACCCTGGAAGCCTCCTACAATCTCATGCCTCCAGGTTCATTCACCTTAACTCTTTTTCAGAGTACAACCCAAGCACTTATTCTTGTTTTACAGTCTCTTGGAGAACTGTTGTATTATGAATCTGAAAACTTACATGATCTTGCTGAGCTGTTAGTAGACCCAGACTCTGTGGGTGACTGGTGTTTAGCTTAGGCATAGATTTTACTGCTCACAGCAACTAGACCTTGTCAGAAAAGTAGTAGTAATTCATACATGTGAGATACCACTGATCAGCTGACCAACAGCTTTTTGAGCTCTTACGAATTAAGGCTTCTGCTTCTGTTTGCTCTTGCAATTTGTTCTCAAGAAATTAACATGTCCTCATCAGTAATTCTGGATAAAATCTTCTCCATAACCAAGGCACTGTGTGTTATATTTCACAAGGAAGAAGCACAACAAGAATGCTCCCAGTTCATTAGTTTTTGACAGTGTTTTTGTTGGTTCTGATAGACACATACAATATATTCAAAAAGGAAGAAAAAGTTTAAAAATATAAAATTTACTTTTGACCTTAACAAATGTTCAAACATAACATTTAGATTCTTTGTATGTTAACAGCCGTTAGTAGAATCATATCTTCAGGATTCTCTAGAAACAAAGCTCAAACAAAAATACAGACAAAGTAAAACCAACTCCCATGGTATACAGCAATTTATTCAGGTACTTCTTAAAAATACAGACTTATCTAGGCTACTAATTAAAATCACACACTGGAATACAACCCATACTGAAGTCAAGATTACTATCAAGCTTACTGTATACTTCAAAGAGACTTTGGAAGTCTTGAAAATACAAGGGAGAGAGTGTCCATAAGATGCAGGAGTAATAATGTTATCTGCAATGATTTTAAATCACAACCTTTAGATAAGATAATGGGATGTGGTTTTAGATATTTCAGATACATATTAAATTGTTAGATTAATTCTGTTCAACCATACTTAAATCCACAATTTTCATTTTAATTTTTCAGACAACAAAAAACTGCATTTTTTAACAATGAATATTGTGCAGATAAAGGTAATGCACATCACCTCTTCATGGAAACATCTCTTTGTCTATAAGAATCCCACTCTTCTGGATTTTTGCATTTCTCTTGACAAAAAATGTGGGATGAATTTTGAAGACAGTTGTAGTTAAAGCAATTATATCTCTGTAAATGAAGATCTTGAATCCTTTCCTTTCCAGATGCTCTTCAGATCCTGAATTCAGTCATCTCATGGTTCCTGAAAACTGCCATGTATGTTTTTAGTAACTAGCAGCTTAAGAGCAACAGTTCAAGAGCAGCATTACTACCAAAAGGTCATTCTAGCATTTGCACCTCTCACAGCAATGCTGTTTAGTAACTTCAGAAGAAAGATATTAGTTCATGACCAGGAAAATTCTACTGATCTATTCTAGAAAACTTTGAAAGCAGAGTTTTCTTGGGATGATGGTCTTGAAATGACCACAGTTTATTACTTTTCCAAGACTGCTTCCTCCTGATCTTGACTCAAAAACTGCCAAATGACACATCTCTCATTTCATGCAGGATCTCTGTACAGCCAGAGAAGTCCTTCTAGAGTAAAACTTCTGTCTCCTTTTCTACTTACCTATTTTCCCTAAAGTCATATCTATGCCATAGTTGTGCATGCTATCTTACTTAATTCCAGTGATTTTTGTAGATTTAAGTTTTGTAGCTGTCCACCTGGGCTTGCAGTTTCTCCTGTCTGCTTAGTGTGCTCTTCACAGGAGCACAGAGAAGCCTAAGAATCTTCCTATAAATCTTCCTATTTCTAACCAGTGGCATGAAAGTCTTCCTGTCTGTCTACAGCCTCATATACCTTCTTAGTTTGTATCTGGGTGTATCTCACTTATTGGCTTCAGTCTTTCATTTCCAAAATTCTTGGCCAGGTTAGAAAGCTTGCTTGCAGCAACGTATGCTCTTATTTACATTGAGTGAGAACACCTTTTTAGTAGTCTGACACTCAACTGAAGAAGTACGTTAATGATTATGAAACATTGTCCTGGTTTTGGCTGAGACAAAGTTGGTTTTTCTTCATAGAGTCTGGCATGATGCTTTGCTTTTACATTAGGAGAAAAAACAATGTTAGTGACACTGTTAGTCACCAACATAGTCTTAGCAGCTGCTGAGCAATGGCTGCACAGAGACAAAGACATTTCATATTCTTGTGCTTTTCTGACAGTGAGGAGGGCTGAGGGGCCACAAGGAGCTGAGAGGGGACAGAAGTAGGACAGCTGACATAAACTGGTGAAAGGGAAAATTCCATAACTATATGACATCATGCAAAAAGCCTTAAAAACTGAGGGGAGTTGGCTTAACTGTCGGCCAGGTTAAACAAGAACATTGATATTTGAATTGTAACAAAAGCCATAAAAAATTGATCTCAAGTGAGCCAAATGCTTCATATAATATTGTCTCAGTGCAAGCTGAGACACTCATCTGTGTAAAAGTGTTGCTCTGCACACTGTGGACTCATGGCAATGTTGGGGAAAGTCATTTCAAACCACTGGACACAATGCAAGACACAGTGAGACACAACGTCTCTCCTAGGCCTTCATTTATTTAGCAATATACAGAGTTTCAGTCACAAAGTGCCAAAAGGAAGCTTAGCTATGTAGTACACAATATCACACGATACAACACCATCCATGAGTGACTTGACATTTATATTTATCTATGATTCGTAAATTGCAGGATCATGTTTAGAAGAGATGCTTATAAGAAGCAATCCAGCAAATGCTCAAAGTTCAAGTACAGTTGGCTAACTGAGATTAATATCTCACCAGTATTTCAGTTTTCAGATTAGTCAGATGAAGTGAAATATTTCATGCCCGTTTAAGTCATGGACACAGTGAGTTTATCATTTAAACATATCCAGAATCTTTGTTACCCTGTAGAAAACAAATCTGAAAGCACTTCAAGTAAGTATCTGTGCTTTACCTACATCTAAATTGGTATTTTACTATGAAGATAAAAAGAAAGAAACAGAATGTGAGAAAGAATGACCTACAAAGCTATTTTCTATTTTCTTTTCCAGTTTCACTGATCATTTGAATTCAAAACATTGTCTTCAGCATATCCCTCTGCAAAAAAGAAATAAGGGGCAAAAAAATACAAAATAAGTAACCTCTTCCAAGTTTTCCAGATTATTATTATTATTATTATTATTATTATTACTTGTCATGGTTTTATGATTTTTGGTTACTGGTAGTCCACATCATAACATCATGTAGTACACTGGGAGTTCAAGTGTTAATGCTCCAGTTCCGGGCACCTGTCCGGAAGAGAAGAACTACATTCCCCAGGGGCCTTTGCAGTCAGAGAGGAGATATAACCTCTGGCAAAGTCACCTGATGTCCCTTTTCTTCCCTCAGCTCTTGTCCCGACCGCACGCATCGCCTCAGCACTACTGTAAAGCCTATGGCTTTCAGATACTTTTTTCTCTTATTATATTTGATTTATATGCTTCAATTCTAATTATATTATAGTGTGTTATCTTGCATTCTGATACTGTATTTAGTAAATTTGTTTGTTTCTCCTCAGATCATTGCTGTTGTTTTTAATTATTTTGGGGTCCCCTGTTTCCCTTTTCCAGAAGTGTGAATTTTGCAAAATCCCTTTGCCATACTAGTCACGGAACCAGGCTGAACCAGCCCATAAACCGTTGATATTCTTGGTGGAGAATGCGGGCAGAAGCTGCTTTTTAGCTTTTTAGAATGAAACCGTTGACATTACTGCAGGCAGCACTAACATGAGAAGTAAATTTTTAATCCTATTCATGTTTGTGTAATTTAACAATTTAGAAAAGCAAGACAATAACTATCAATCTGTTAGGATATGCAGTCCCTTTGCACCATAAAGCCATCACACTGAGTTAAGAGTTGAAAAGAGCAATTCTATCTCATGCTAGACTGTGGAGAATTTCTTTGTGTGAAACGACAGTTCTGAAAGAAGTACCTCCTCATTCAAATCTAAACATAAAAAGGAAAAAAAAAAGGATGGAAATTTATGATATAAAACCTTGAAAACCTATTTGATTGTTAATAAGAATCAAACTGATAGTGGTAGAGCATTGCTATAATGGTGTTATAAGAAAAAAAAAAAAAAAGCTGACTAACATCAGGCTTTTTGAACAGATAATGAAAAAAGAAGTGCAGTAAACCTTCACATCTTCAGTACTAACAACCAAAGAGATCTCAGGTTTAAAATATACCAGCCACCTTTGAGTAGAGTCAAACAATAGTTTGCAGTCAAGTTTTATAAGAAAGGAAGATTTGGATGATTGAATATTAGGAACAGAACACAGGGTGGCTAAACACTGGAAAAGACTCTTCAGGGAAGTTGTCATGGCACCTAACCTGTCGGAGTTTAAGGAACATTTGGACAGTGCTCTCAGACATTGTGCTTGAAGTTTGGATGGTGTTGTGTTGAGCCAGAATTTCGACTCAGAGATCCTCCTGGGTCCTTTCTAAAACAGGATATTCTGTGATACTATGAACTGTGTACCTTTTTTTCCTTCAATTGCTTATATATGCAATAATGTACATTGTTGTATAATATTTTAAATTTATTAAAATGCCCCCCAAAATCACATTTTTAAAGAAAAGACAGATAGCCTGGAGCCATTGCTGGTATTATTAATTGTAGTCCAGTTTCCCTGAGGAAAAAGAAGATAAAAAGAAAACAGAAGCAGAAAGGTTGCTAGTGATGATATTTAACTTGCAAATTTGCTGTTAGAGAAGTACACACACACTGTTATCAACCCAGCAAAGACCAAGAGAATTTGTAGAAGCATCAAGCAGTGTAAAGCATTGTTTTTATCTGCTTCATTCCTCAACAGTTCTCAAACGTGTATTAGAGAATATTGTCTTGTTAGCTAAGCTGGAGGGTTATTAAACTCGAATTAAAAAAGAAAAAAAAGACGACAACAATGGAAAAACAAAACACATAACAAAAAAGCAATGAGCAAGACTTATTTGTTGACACTGCGGTGCTATGTTGGATCTATGTGCATTTTAGAAGATTTGAAGATGTAGGAAGTGTTAAAGTAATAGATTTCACTTCTTAGCTTCAGAGCCATGTCACAGGTTCTATATAGGTTGTTCCAAAAGTAATTCCTCCTATTTATTTCAATGAAAATTACAGCAGATACAAAGAGCACACTATTTACTAGAACAAATTATTCACTACAAAACACTGGTTTTCAATGTAGTCACCACCATTAGCTATGCATTTTATCAGTGATAAACAAGAGCTTGCATGCTGTGCTCATAAAAATCTGCACGGCTGTCTAGAATGTGGCTTGTCTTTCACTTCACTGTTGCCACTGCCGCCCCACTGCGTCAACATCTACTGTTTGGTCTCCATAAACATTCATTAAATATCAGTTAATGTCAGTGGATGCAATTTTTTTCTTAGCAGATGAATTTGATTACACACCTTTGCTTTATAAATGCACTTCCATGTCAGGTGCCATTTTCTCAGAGTGCCCCTCTGCTACCAGCTGTACCATGGCAACAAAATGTAACAGAATATTGGTGGGAAGGTTTAATCTCTACTACTGTACCACCAACATTGGCCTCTGATATTGTGGATCAGCATAATAAAATAGGAGGCATTATTTTGGAGCAGTCTTCATAAAAATAGCAATAACTAGAATACTTTATTTAGCCATACAGTTAGGTATATTTTTCAGTGTACCAGTTTACAGTGCTAATGTCAAAATACTTTCTTTAACAAATATGATCTCTTCCTGGAATAAAAACATACATTGGTCACAACTGTAAGAACTGTAATTAAGCCTTAGCATCCTGAAATTACTAGTGTTTACATTGTTGACAGTTTCATAACAAGTGAAAATGATGACAGTGAATACATCTAATTTTATGCAGCTCCACAATTTACTTCTCAAAAAAATTTGTTTGATCTTTAGTGAACAGTGACAGGCTTTTATCATTTATTTACCATGTAATACAGCCTTCCGTAGCATTTGTAAATGGCTTTTTGCATTGAGACATTATGAAAAACAAACCTTCTGAATGCTACTGTAAATTTATTTACATAGCAAATAAGGGAATTCTGTATTACACTGTAGGAAGCCACAATAATGTTATATTCTTATCATACTATATTTTAAGGACCTAAGCATGATTTAAAACCTGCAACAATTAACAAGCATGTCCACTGTGTTCCCCTATTTAAATATCAATTTATTTACTATATCATTATATATATCATTAAAAATATAAAATTTCAAATTTCAAAAAATGTAATATTAAAATTAAATATTAAAATTAAACTATTAATATGTATATTAAGTATTAAAATATAATTATATATATAATTAAAAATAATGTTCTTTTAAATTTATCAACTCCAGTAACCCTAGTATTAATTAGCACTGATTATAAAAGATACAATATAGGTACTGCCTAGTGTGATTTTAGATACATAAATACACCTTAGAAACAGATTTGCATTGTGAATATTTATTACCAAGAGCAAGTGATAACAACAAACAAACAAACAAGCAAAAAGATAAACAAGAAAATCACACCAAAGGTTATAAGACATATTCAGACAAAACTATCTCTGTAAGTATAAACTACTTTGTTTATGAAACTCTCTGTGAGACTTCATATGCATTGTTGCAGCTATATTGCTATATAGCTGCAAATATTAAAAGGGAAAGGATTAAATATATCAACTTGATGAAACAAGACTTGAATTTCTGAAAATACATTCACAAAAGATTAAGTTAAGCATATTACTACCAACCTTCAAATAATTATTGTCCTTGCAATATTCCTTGATTATTCATTTTCTCTTAATAAAATGCACAAGTGCATCTGTTTATTTTAACTAACAGTCTTTGTCTCTATCAATAATTCTGATCTCTCACAGCTTCCTGGTAATAAAACTTCTGTTTTTATTGTTGTTTGTTTGTTTTTAGTAAGGGAAATTAAATTGTACGCATCAAGTGTGAAAAGATGTATTAATTGTATTCTACCCACAACTGACATACTGTAGCTAAGGAAGCATAGAATTTTCTTGTTCAGTGTTTTGTAAATGGCACTATGAATCTGAAAAGAATGACTGTTTAAAATTTGCATAAACGCCGTACATTTACCAAAATCCTGGGAAATTTAATTGTAATGAGATTGCCCCATTTCCTTTTTTTTCCATTGTCATTCTAAAATACGTATTCTATTTATCATGGATTTTTCTTTCAATATCATTATATTTTGGATATAACTCCATAAGAGGAGGCAGTCTCCCTCACTGGAAGTACGTATAAACCCTGACAATGAATATTCCCTTTTATCTAACTCACATTTGTTTTTCTAATTGAACAAGTCATTAGAATTCCCACTTTTAATCTGTCATACATTTTGAAATGCAAAGGAGTGACAAAATGTGTAACTAAAATTTACTTGCTCATTTTTGATAGGACAGATCAAGTAAGAATCTTTGAAATACTGTATTTCTGTAGATTGTTGACGCTGAATGTCTACTTTAAAGCAGCTGATGATTTTTTCTTAGACCTGATGATATTTTTAGTTTTATTTAGCATTGTATATTTTATTTCTAAATGAGATTAATGCATACTACAATCTTTATTAATGTCACTAACTACTGCATGACAATTTTGAAATTGTACTGAGCTTACTGTATCAGTTTGTTTCATTAAGAGATGATAATTCTCCGTCTTTTTTTGTTTGTTTGTTTTTATTATCTCTGTCTTCTTAAACACTGTGCCTGGAAACGAGGAGAGCCTTCTGTTTATTACTTTCTTCATGCTCAAGTGCAGCCTATTTGAATTCACCCATCAGAAACACTTTTTTTTTTTTTTTTTTTTTTCAGGAATCAACTGAAATTCCATTTTTGTAAAGTCTGAGGTAGGAGGAAAATATATTTGGACGTAAATAGGAAATAATTGTTCACATTTTTTAGATTTTATTTCATTATGTTATTGTTTTTGTTTGTTTTGTTTTGTTTTTTTAATAACTAGATAAGTATTGCTAAAAAATAAAACATCTCTTCTAAATCTCCTGGGAAAGTAGAGACTGGTTTGTTTTAATGTAAACACTTTTTAAAAGTGTAAACATTTTTAGGATAAACACTTTAAAAAGTCACAATGGCTAGAAGCATGGAAATTTCTATATGTGACTATTATCTCTCAATATCACTGACTCTTGCATGACCTGGAGTGATATAAAGAGTTCCCTCTTTCTTCCTTGCAGCTTCTTTTCTCTCCTGCAGCTGACATAGTTGTTCTCAAAGAAGTTACATTACAAAAGTACAGCCTATTTTATCACTCTTACCCAGGAAATGCACTTTGCATAAATTTTGGCATCCAAAGAAACAAAGTTGAGTGCATCTGAGTTAGTTTTCTTCCACAGAAATAAGGTATGCTGGACACAGCACGGAACATTGCTCGGAGCTGTAAACATGCAGTTAATCCTCTGTGACATGAAGATGCATCCAGATTGTTTCAGTCAAGTAAACTTCAGCTCACTGAGGAGGAATAAATAAGATTCTGATTTTGATTGTGGTCGTAGATATGTAATTGTCCCTATTTTCTTCAGTGATATTTGGCATATACTTTCAGTCAGACAGCACAGTTCTGGCATGTCATATTGGACAATGAGGTAAACTCGATAGTTTGTTCTTCTCACTGTTCAGTAGTGTTTTTATAAAGACAAAGAGAGAGAAGAGACTTGACTATGCATAGTAATGTATTGGTCCATTTTCTGCTATATATATTTTTGAGTTATGCATTGATGTGTCTGTACTACTTCTGATGAGTGGCACTCTATTTTGTGGTCATCTGGATTGCCAGATGAGGAACAGTGGGGAGGAAGAATGTCTTCTTAGATAAAACATTCCAATTCTGTTTCGACTGAACCTCTGTGTTAGCAGAGTGTCAGCAATTGGACAGTGAGATCATTTTCACCTCAGGTACTTTTATCTGCCTACATATTTCTTTTATTACATGATTCTGCATTATAAAATCAGGTGAAGAATTTTCCCCAAGCAGCTCCAGAAGTACACTATACATCTTAACAATTCATCTTAACACTATTCATCTCAAATTCAATTCTTGCCATGTTTCTCATCCAACTTAAATATTTTGAGAATTGTAGTTTGCAAATTGTTTGTGAAGAATCGTGAAAAACATTTGTTCCCTAGCAGAAAAAGTTCTGCTGTCATATAAAGTATGTTCTTCCTCCCATGTACAGACTTAGAATATTCTTTTTGAAAAAGAACAGCTGAAGGAACTCCTCTGTCATACTCAAAAGTGCATGTGCCAAAACTATCTACCAGTCTCTGTATCTAGCTACACACACATTCAAGCAAGGGGATGTTTTGAAGATACAACAGGATTTATCATTCTCTGAAGATGAAGATGAAATGGATTATGTTTCCACCTGAGGTATTTCTGAAGTTCAAATACCAGCATTTAACTCAGAAATTAATGACTTCCTAGCATGCAATTAAATTCATCTGTATGTGTCTTCACTGCAAATTATTTAGATCTTTTGGAGAAATAATACCTTGTATTTGTACAAAGTCATCAGACCTCATTACAAATACTATTTTTAACCTATTCTATAAGTTAGTTCTTGATGTGAAGGTTCTATCTTTAGCGATATGAACTGGAAATGAACCAGCAAATTTAAATCCCTGGAGAATAATTATAACCTAGTGCCAAATCTGTGGAACCATTCATCAGCTTTATCAATTCATTCACTGTGCCTGATGGCATGTGTGAAGACCTATATATGAATTCCAGGGGAAAACAAACAAACTAACAAAGAAACAAAAAAACCCAGTAACTTCACTTTGTAAAAGGACAGCTTATTTGGAATCACTCTGAAACCTGCTATAAGAATTTTCTCTTGTTTTACTGAGGTTTATGTAACCATCACTTCACATCGCAAGGAACGAATGGTCTTTTATACCCCTTCAATTTGTCTATTTGACAATAGCTATTAACCATTATTATAAAGTACTATTCAACAATGTGATTTAAAGACATTAATATGAAGAAACTTAACAGCAAAGTTTTGTTACCATTAAGCAAGATATCCTTTCTTGGCAACACTGGGGTAGCATTGAGATAACTCTCCAAGAACGCTCCTCCAGTTGATCGTTTGTGAACAGGTTATGTTATCACGTGTTACCTATTCATTGCATTCTCAAATTCATTATCCCATCCACTCCCAGTGATTGCCAATGGGCATGGCCTTATATGGTGATCTTCAATGTCATCTAGCCTTATAGAACCATGATGGTCCACTGTCCAATGGTTGCCCAAAAAACATAGCCTTATTTGGTGATCTTCAGTGTCATCTAGCATCCTTCTAGCATTGTCATGGTCTATTGTTAGTCCTTGGGGGGGTTGTTTACTTCCTCCCAACAGTCCTTTCATCTCAGAGATTGCTGTGGAATGGAGGGACAATTTGAAAAGTTTCTGCACACACAGGTAAAGAAGACAAAAAGGAATGTCTCGATGCTGTCTGTCACATTTTAGGTGAATCTCACCTGGCATGTGTGTGGGTCCTGGCTTATAAGGACTCCACTAAACAGACACGTTTTTTCAGTTGTTGTTTCTTTTGCCTTGTTAAAGCAGAACAGTCTTACAGCACGTCCCCCATCTATGGCACTACATAACAGTTATCATCCACAACATCTAAAGGCTACTGTGGTGTTGCAAGCAAGCATCGACATAAAATTTTGCATAATAAATTCTTCAAATCAAATGTACGTAGCATAAATAACAACTTTATTTTTTTATTATTATTTTTTAAACATTTGTGGACTTTCTTTATCCCAGACAGCAAAGAGCTTGTGACAGTTGGGATAGACAATTCAGTTTATTTATTTATTTATTTAAATTGGCTGACATGATGCTGTACTTTTGATTTAGGAAAAAAACAATGTTGTTAACACACTGATAGCTTAGCTGTTGCTGAGCGATGTTTACACAGAGTCAAGGACTTTTCATCTTCTCATGTTGCTCAGCCAGTGAGGGGGTATCCATGAACTTGGGAGGGGATAGCCAGAGCACCTGACTCCAACTGGTCAAAGGGATATCTCATACAACATGGCATCATGCTGAACAACAAAACTGAGGGGAGATGGCTGGGGGTACTGCAGCTGTTTGAGCACTGACTGGCCTTTTACACTTCTCTCATTGACTTCACTTTGTGGTGAAGAGTGAGCAAACAGCAGTATGTTGCTTAGTTGCCTGCTGAATTAAACTACAATACACATATTCAAAATTATTCTATGTCTAAGAACTCATTATTTGCAAATAAGTTCAATTATAACAAGAATTCAAATATTTCTTCATGCAAAAGAGTTTTTTATTACTGTGGGTTACTCAGACTTTCACATGATTTCCTGGTTCAGCCTCACAGAATAATTTCTGTTGCTTCTATGGCAGATCACTGGATATTCTCTCTGAATTAAATCTTGGAAATAACTTTCTTCTCTCTCTCTCTTTTTCTTTCTTTCTTTTCTTTCTTTTTTTTTTTCTTTCCCTACATACTCATGCAACAAAATCCAAGCTTGTAAATATATAGAAAATTGTAGAAATTTAGGTTAATAATTCTGCTAAAATAGAATGTTATTGGGAAAAAAAAAAAAGTTTTTAAATCAGTGAATAGCTAAAAGATTTACAAAAAAATAGATATAGAGCTATACTTAGAGCTACATATATATATATATTCAGAGCAGTAGTAATGTATGGTAAGCACGTGCTGGCTTGATTTTTAAGAGAATGCTGAACATATAGCTAAACCAACAAACTTAATTTCACAGAATTGCAGGGGTTGGAAGGGACCTCAAGAGATCATCAAGTCCAACCACCTGTTGAAGCAGATTCCCTACAATAGATCACACAGGTAGGCATCTAGACATGTCTTGAATATCTCCATAGAAGGAGGCAATCTGAGACTGATAAGGAATGTCTCAAATCAACATGAGGCAAAAGCATCACTCTGTGGACAATTTTACATATGAAAGCTTCTCCTTGCTGTTGTTTGCCTTTGAAAGAGAGGGCTCAGGATTGTTTATTGGCCGATAACTTGGCCTGGGAGCAAATGAAACCAGCTTGATACAAGTCTGGGAGATGATACCACTGTATCCTGTGAAGACAAGATACAAGCCTACTTCCTCTTATCTTCTGACTTAAATTTTCAAGACCTGGATCAAAGGAGTTCCTGGTGAGATCCCGAAGCCAGATGCTGTCACTTCAAAAGAGTTGGCTCAGCCACTTTGGACTGTAAGTAAGAGTTTGTGTTGTTGTCATTAGTCCTCATCAACTGAACAACACAACCTCAGATGACCCATCACTACTGGAGACCAGCACCTGACACCACTGGATCAAGGAGTGGTGAACCACTTTGCTTTGCTGTGTTCGTGTATCTGACTGTCTGTCTCTCTTTCCTCATTTTCTATCTTTTCTCTTTGTCTTCTTTTATTCTTTTACTCTTTGTAGTAGCCCTTGCCTAATATTGTCTTACCTGCAACTCTTATTAATTGTATTTAGCAAATCAGCCAATTTTTACCTCCAAGTAGTTGTAGTTGTTAGTTGTTAAGAAAGCTCTCAATAAATTGATGTGCATTTGATTCCTCTGAGTCTTGGATGACTACATCATGGTAGCAATATATTTCAATAATGATGGTCAAAAACAAACAAACAAACAAACAAAAAAACAACAACAAACCAAAACCAAAACCAACCAACCTGCCAAACAAAAACACTTGTAGTGCAAAGCTGCAGTTCTACTCACAAATGGTCTAGGTGGAACCATGTAACAGGGATCCATGTCAGGGATGTTACCTGAAGGTGACAATACAAACACCAAGTTTATCATATTATAAATGATACAAAGGCTTTTAGGTGAACATACATTTAGAAAGTTGGATTAGAATTATCCTTCGCACATGATTTTATGCACATGGAAGTTGAAAAGTGATTAAAAGCAAACAAGCAAACAAAAACACCTAACAGCAATACAAATCAACTTTTTGAACATCAGTCAGGTAGTACACTTCAGCAAATTTTGGAGACAAAATGTTGGTGGAACACTAGATTCAATTTCTTCCCTGTAAACATAACTAATATTTACAGATGACTTAGATTACTAGTCCTCAAAGAGTAAACTACATTTTAAGTAAGATTTTATACTATTTCCACAATTAACTCTTTTTCAGTATGCTGCTTCACTGAGAGTTGTATTAAATGAGTATATATCAACATACTTCCAGGATAAGGAAAATCATTGGTTTAGAAGACATAATTAGTCTTTTATTAAATCTCCAGATTGGATCCACTCCTTGATATAGGATCCTTCTGACATTCCAAGTCAACCAGAGAAGGTTACGGACAACAATATATAAAGATGTTTGAATTAAGACCTACTCCCCTAAGAGCTGACAGTAAATTACGATTTTCTTATCCATGAGAAACGATCACTCATTTGTTGGGGGGGGAGGGGGGGGGGGGGGGGAGGGGAGGAACAAAAAAAAAGATTTCCACTGATCACTCAAATACACGTTGTGCTTGGGTTAAGGGAAAAAAGGAAGGAGAATTTGGAATCACTCCAGGAGAATTTGGTCTTCTTGAACATAAGGTATGATCATTATATAGATTTAGGTAACATTTCATAAATTTCCTTAAATATGAGCCGTAGGAAGATCTGTAATGATTTCCATGACTGATAATCCATTTATTTATTTATTTATTTATTTAATGCCAGTTAAAGTCCAGAATGTGTATAAATGTTGACATTTGATCTGATCCTGATCTGATAAAAATATTTTATAGGATATTAATATTTCTGCAGTAAAAATATTTGACAAAATTAAAACAAAGAAATGGGAACACTTGAAAAGATGCTACTATCTGTGTAACTGTTTGTATATTCTTATAGGTGTCTAATGCAGACCTCTATTTTCTCTGCAAAAATAGCAGCAATAGGAATTTCAAGACGTTATAAAAAACAGAAAGGGATTAATACTATTACCCACTCTGACTTGTGGCATTCCTAACAAAATAGCAGCTTGAAAGAGGAGTAAACAAAAGGAGTTTGCTAGTTAACAGTTAGTAGTAACTGGTTAACAGATGTTTAAAGGAGAAATTACAAGGGCAGTGATACTGTGGATACCGAATTATGGATATAAAGTCCACTGATCAAAGACCCATAGGGAAGGAATAGAGAGAAGTGGGCTGTTTCTTTGGGACGACATAAGGATGGTTAAGTTGAAGGATTTAAGAGGTTAAAAAAGGAGGAAAAGGAAGATACAAGGTAAGGTAAATCAGGGCTGCTCAGGGATCCCCATCAAGCAGTCTTGTATGTATATATGTATATATGTATATGAACACATATTTTGAGCAGAACAGTAAATATGTTTTTGATTCAACAATATGTTTGTCTTTTTTTTTCTACTATCAAGTGGACTTTGGATGCTAAAATCAGTGAGAAAAAATCCAGAGAGAACCTATAGAACCAGTGTGGCTCTGGAGCATGATGTTTAACTCAATCTGGTATTGTTTTTGGTAGAAAACACAAAATGACAACAATAATTTAAAATTATGAATGAGGACAAAGCTTGGGATACCAAGCTGATCCTAATTATTTGAAGAACATTTTTCATCTTGTCCTTAAAGAATATTTTTTCATCTACAGAGGGAAAGTTTCTGTCTAAATATCTAGTCTGTATACCTCCAAATACCAGATATCATCAAATCACATTCTTGACCTGAGACTAAGAAGTAATATCTCATGGAAATAGAACTGATCTCCTGTAAATATGACATTTTTTATGGATGCCACTGAGAATATGACATAGTAGTTTTAATATGTGCTACTCCATCTGAATTAAAGGAGAAATAATCTCTCTGACACAACTACTGAATTATGGTCTTACAGACAGGTCAATCAGTATAGATAACCATGATCTCACACATTTAATCAACTTGCCACATTCACTCTCAGAACACAATCAGATCCTTTTTTAAATAAAGTAAGGCAAAAGCTCTTCTACATAAAGAGAGAGAAGGATTCTAAACAAAATGAAAATATAACCAAAGAGATCGTGGTTTTAATCATATAAGTAAGAATGGCTGTTAGATTAAGAGAAGTTGTACACGGGAAAACATTATGACAGCTGACAAATTAATCCAATTCAGGAGCTGCTCTCTACGCTAATAATATATTTCTTTTCTTCTCTCTCAGCTGTTTTTCAGTGCAGCAGCAAAAATAAATAAATAAATAAATAAATCAAGACTTGAATGACATTCAGTGAATGAGGAAGCTAGATGTTCTCAGGCACTTTAGATTACATTCAACACTAACTGTAACTATAACAAAAGTACTAATTATCTGTTAGGAAAACCATTTTCTCTTTAGAGAAAACTTCTCTCTCTTTTTGGTAAATATATATACTATGCTTTTCACAGGAACATATATCAAATATTCATACTGCCTATACTGAAAACATTTTTTTCTAATTTCAGAGAATTTTATTATCTGCCTTTATGGGGTAAAATTTTCTATTAACCAAATGATTACAGCTTAAGATTTTTTCCTAAACATTCTTTGTGTCTTGTCCATCTATTAAATTATGGTTCTCCTGTGGAGCGGAGAACTGCAGTTTGCTTGTTTGTCTTTTCCATTTGAAATTAAACCACCCTGTATCAGTGCATTCATGTACAAATGATAATGGTGCTACTAGAGATGACATCTCAGCTATGACTGCATAATTAAATTTTTAAACTAAAACAATTGAGAATAAGGTCTAATCAAAACAGTTCACACAACGTGCTTCTAACAAATATTTAATTTAGAAAGCATCAGAAAGTACTATATACAGTTATAGTGTCAAAACTAGCAACAGAAGAATTCATATGGAAGAGCCTTGAGAAGTCCATTTATAGAGCAAATAATATAGACCCTGAAATCATGCATAAAATGTAACAGAGAAATCCAGTGTATCACGCAATTACATCAAAATTAAACTAAAAAAAAATGTTATGCTTTTCCAATCTCAAAACTCTTGAGCTGCCATTGTGTGATGGTATTCCAGTCATCTTTTTGAGCAAGAATGAATATGAAAGAAAATATGTTGTTTGAACATATTTCTACAGTGCTATACAATCTATATTTTATGGCATAATTACCTGTTCTATGATAACATGCCAGCAGACTAAAGTAGAGTAGAGGAGAGTAGAGTAGAGGAGAGTAGAGTAGAGGAGAGTAGAGTAGAACAGAGTAGGATAGGATAGGATAGGATAGGATAGGATAGGATAGGATAGGATAGGATAGGATAGGATAGGATAGGATAGGATAGGACAGTTAAATTGCAAGGGACCTTCAGAGAACATGAAGTCCAACTACTTGACTACTTCAGGGCTAGCCAAAAATAAACAATATTAATGGGGCATTACCCAAATTCCTCCTGAACACTAACAGGCATGGCACATCAACCACCTCTCTAGGACTCTCATTCCACTCTTTGACCACCCTCACGGCAAATAAATTTTTCTCTCTATCTGTTCTGAATCTCTTCTGATGTAGTTTTGGACATTCCTGCATGTCTTGCTACCATGGAGGTCAGCACCTCCCTCTCCATTTCCTTTTTTTCAGGAAGCTGTAGAGAGCAATGATATCACCTCTTAGCTTCCTTTTCTCCAGACTGGACAAATCAAGAGACTAGAACAACTCCTCATAGGACATGCCTTCCAGGCCTTTGACAGGCTTTGCTGTCCTTCTCCAGATGCTGTATGAATCCTTCTTTGTTTTCTGGCTCAAAGCTTGCTGCCTGAGGTATTTCTTGTGATAAGACTCTAGGAGATGAGAGGTGGGTGCTGTGGTGTGGCAATCAACATCACTATCTGGACAATTTACATTTGAAAGCATTTCTTTGAAGCTGTTTGCCTTCAGCCCAAGAGTTAAGGGAATACTCAGGACTGTTTACTGAACTGTTTACTGGCAGATCTGTCCTGTGACCAAAGTACTCCTGTCTGCTATGGGAGACTGGGGGATGATACTATTGTATCTTGTGAAGGCAAGATACTAGTTGGTGTCTCCATACTCCCTCTTATCTGCTGGCAAGGCCAGGGAGATAGGAACAAAAGGAATTCCTGCTGAGATCCAAAAGCCAGAAACTGTCATTCCAAAAGGCTGATTCAACCACTTTGGACTTATAAATAAGCTTGTGCTGCCATCTCAAGGATCATCATCATCACTGTCATCGTGGTGGTCACCGTCCTCATCAACAGAACAACTCCCAATGGCCCACCTCTACTGAAGAGAACGACTGAACCACGAACCATGCTGGACTCATGGTGGTGACTATCTCCCTATCTCCCTCTTGCTTCCTATAGAGAAGCAAGACTCCTTGCTCCTATTTCCTATCCTTTCTGCTGCCCTTCTTCCCTCCTCCATCGCCCCACTTTGTACCTATAAATACTCCTTGCTTCTATTTTCTATCTTTTCTATCACTCGCCTTCCCTTCCCCATCTCCCCACTCTGTAATAGTGTCCGTCCTCCCCTTTCTTCATCTCCCTTATTAACATTTGTAATAAACTAGTCAGACCAACATTTGAACCGTTGTTTCTTAATATCACGCCAGGCATACATATTTCAAAGAACCTCCTCACCCTCCTATAAATTGGAGTGAGACAGATGCTTTCATAGAATCATATGAATCATACAATCATAGAATGGCCTGGGTTGAAGAGGACCACAATGGTCACTGAGTTTCAACCCCCCTGCTGTGTACAGGGTCACCAGCCACTAGACCAGGCTGCCCAGAGCCACATCCAGCCTGGTTCTGAATGCCTTCGGGGATGGGGCATCCATGACCTCCTTGGGCAACCTGTTCCAGTGTGTCACTACCCTCTGTGTGAAAAACTTCCTCCTAATATCTAACCTAAACCTCCCGTGTCTCAGTTTAAAATCATTCCCCCTTATCCTACCATGATCCACCCTTCTAAACAGTTGTTCCCCCTCCTGTTTATACGCTCCCTTCAAGTACTGGAAGGCCTCAATGAGGTCTCCCAGAAGCCTTCTCTTCTCCAAGCTAAACAAGTCCAGTTCCCTCAACCTTTCCTCATAGGAGAGGTGCTCCAGCCCTCCTCTGGACCCCCTCCAAGAGCTCCACATCCTTCCTGTACTGGGGGCCCCAGGCCTGGACACAGTACTCCAGCTGGGGCCTCACAAGAACTGAGTAGAGGGGACAATCACCTCCCTCTCTCTGCTGGTTACCCCTTTTTCAATGCAGCCCAGAACACAGTTGGCCTTCTGGGCTGCAAGCGTACACTGCTGGCTCATGTCCAGCTTCTCATCTACCAGGACCTCCAAGTCCTTCTCAGTAGGGCTACTCTCAAGGGGTTCTTCCCCCAGTTTGCATAAATACCTGGGAATGCCCCCAACCCAAGTGCGTGCTGCACTTGTTTGCTCTCCATTCTGTCTAGCTTTTCAACTATCCTTGTGATGGCTGAAACACAAGCTTGCAGAGGATTTAAATGCAACTCAAAGTCTTGGAGTCTATTAACCAGATCATCTATAAGGGGTCTTCTTCCACCTCTGCCATACATTGCTGCAAATGTACTGGCATACTTTTCTGCTGCAGTCTTAGTGAATGTGCGCCACATATTTGGTGTACACCGGACTCTCTCAGGATCATGCTCTTGGTCTGGCTCGTCAGGGATGAAGTCAGGGCTGTACATCATTTCCACCACAGCACATTCTCTCAAATAACGGATGCCTTTTTCCATATCAGTCCATTTCATTTTCTCGGGCATGAGATCATCTTTAAAGGGGTGTTTGTCTCTCATGGCTAACAACATCCGCTTCCAGAGGGTGAAGGCCTGGTTCTGGCATATGCTAATATGTCTGTCAATGGCTGAGTCCCTAGCAATGCCACCAAGCTGACGAGCTTCTCTGCTATCTAGCCACACACTGTTGGCCCCATTGTCCCAGCATCGAAGTAACCAGGTGACAATAGGCTCATTGGGGTGGCGTGTGAATTCCTTTCTCAGACCACGAATTTCATTCATTTTCAAAGATCTATCCACAGTGGTTACGATGTCTTGCTCACCTCCTGCTCTTTCAGGACTTCCTGCCCTCCTTGGTGTTTGTGCATGCAGTCTTATTGAGAGCATGGGCACTCCAATTCCATGGAGCCACTCCACTGTACCTCTTTCCTCCTCTTCTCTTACATCGCCTGCTTCTTCTACTTCACCCTCCTGCTCTTCTCTTACATTGACTGCTTCCTCTGCTACACCCTCATCCTCTTTCTTCTGTTCTAACTGAGTGGAAATTTGTTTCGTTTTCCGTCCTCTTACAGGGGCAACTGACATCGATTCTGGTGCCTCCTGCGGTTGATCAGGTTGGTCAGTCCCGATGCTCTTACTCTCCAGCTCGGCTCAAAGTCTATCTCGCTCAATTATGAGAGTGCTTAGTTCAGATTCGAGCTTGGCTTGATGAGACTGAATTTTGGTTATCTCACTTTGGAGACTGAATTGTGCGTGCTGGAGGGCATCTCGCTCAGTTCAGAGTACATCCCGTTCGGACTTGAGGGAGTTCCTCTTGGACTGGAGTGTGTCTCGCTCAGACCGGAGATTCTCCTTCTCAGCTTGGAGATTCTCTCGTTCAGCCCGGAAATTCTCCTTCTCGGCTTGGAGATTCTCTCGCTCAGCCCGGAGATTCTCCTTCTCGGCTTGGGGATTCTCTCGCTCAGCCCGGAAATTATCCTTCTCAACTTGGAAACCCTTTCGCTCAGCCCAGAGACTCTCCTTCTCGGCTAGGAAAATCCTTCTCTCAATTTCCAGAATTCTTTCCCTCTCTGGGATAGTATTAAATAAGGCCCGATAAGCATTAGCCAGGCCCCAAATCATTTGTGCCTCCTCAGATCTGCCTAGGCCACAACATCTCTGTCTCAAATATCTGTTCAGGCTCTCAGGATCTTTTAGGTGTTCAGGAGTAAAGTTCCATGACACCGAACATGTCCATCTCTCTAAAGTCTCTCCCAAGTCTCTCCATACACCCAGCCACTCAGTATTCTCTGGTTTTGGAGGGGACTTCTTCAGAATATGATAATTCCAGATACTGAGTGAAATAATTACCATGGCAAACAGTGCATTCAGGGAGATTAACAGCGTGGTCAGGTGAGCATTCAAACAATCCATAAAGGATTCGCAAGAGAGACTGGGAACCTGCTTCAAAATCACAAATTCTGTGAAATTAGTAGCTCTCCCTGCAAACTGGTTTAAAACAGAAAGCAGAATATTTTTTTTTTTCCTTCCTAAAGCAAGATAGCAGTGCTCAAAGTTTACAAAATATCTCAGAATATTGGCAGTCCACCTGGACTTTCAAGGTCAAGTTTTTCAGTGAGCACCTATGAAAGAGATAAACTTTCCCAACGAAGCTCTCTGAAAGCAGAGAGAGATTCTTTCTAAAAAGCTAAAAAGCAGCTTTTGCCCGCATTCTCCACCAAAAATGTCAACGGTTTAAGGGCTGGTCCGGCCCGGTTCCACGACTAGTGGGGTGGAGGGATTTCACAAAATCCGCGCCTCCAGGAAGGGAAACAGGGGACCCCAAAATAATTAAAAACAGCAGCAACGATCTGAGGAGAAACAAACTAATTTACTAAATATAGTATCGGAATGTAAGATAACACACTATAACACAATATAAATCAACAATAATTGAGAGAAAGATTGTCCGAGAGCCAAAGGCCTTACGCTAATACTGAAGCCTTGCGTGCAGTCGGGCGCAGCAGTAGCGAGCCGATCCGACAGGGAACACGGTGAGACGAGAAGAGGGACAAGTCAGATGACCTGCACCCTTATATCTGTTCCCTTGAGCAGGAATGATAACAGTACTCGAAAAGGCTCTTGGGGAACGTAGTTCTTCTCTTCCAGACGGGTACCCGGAACTAAAGCATTTGCTCCTTAGCTCCCAGTACACTGCATGATGTTGTGATGTGGAATACTGATAACCAAAAATCATAAAACCATCACAAGCACCTTGCACTTGTCCTTGTTGAACCTTGCCAGGCTCTTATGGGTGCACGTCTCCGGTTCTTATGGGCACACTTCTCCAGCCTGTCCACGTCCATCTAGATGGCTTCCCTTCCATCCAGTGTATCAACAGTACCACTCTGCTTGGATCTTATCATTCTTTCAAGGACATTATCATACTTTTTATATTATGGAGCCCAGAACTGTGCACAATATTCAAGGTGAGGCTTCACCGCAGCTAAATATATTGGGAGAACCATCTTGTCTAACTGGCTGGCTATACTGTGTTTAATGCATCTAATACTGCTCTTTGCCCTCTAGCAGCCAGGGCACACTCTTGGCTCATTGTCTTGATTTCTCAATTTTGAAGCAGGTCTAGAGTCATATTTTGGATTTAAGAGAAAAATAGTGTTGATAATACACCAACGATTTAGTTGTAGCTGAGCAGCCCTTACATTATGTCAGTCATATCCAACCCATGGCCTGCCAGCTGCATGTGGCTAGCACACAGCTCACAGTGTGACCCTTGTCCTGCCCCACACTATCATGGCAGCTGCTCTTCTCCGTTAAACAAAACAGCTCGACCTGGGTGTGCACCCATGACTCAGCAACAACCAAACACTGGTGTGCCATTAGCACTGTCTGGGCTGAAGCAAGGACATGGCGAAGGCACAGTGCATTGTAAACTTAAGTTACTGCAAACAATTTTATGCATTTTGACACATTGACTAAACACAGACCCATGAACAGCAACAAAATGTGCACTTATTTTTCACTCTGATAAAAAAAAAAATAAAAGTAAATACAGGTTTCAAGATTGCTGGATGAAAAAAAAAAAAAAAAACATTTTGGAATAATTGTGATTCCGTTTTCAGTTAGTGTAAGTAAATTACCTGAAGATTTACAATTGGAATGTATAGACTTGCAATCAGATATTCAACTCAAAGAAAAAATTGATCATGCCTCTGTACTAGACTATCATAAGACTTCTCTTACCAGAGGAAAATAGCCCTTGCTTCACAAGAACACCATATCTTTGCTTTCTGGAAATATGTACGTTTGTGAACAACTATTTTCAATTATTAAGTACAGGAAGAGTAAAATTCCATCAAAATCTCTGACAAACACCTTGAGAACTCATCACGAACTGCAGCTCCTTCTATTGAGCCAGGCTGATTCATTAGTTTCAAAGAAATAAGAAATAAGATGAAATATCACTCATTTTATGGTTTTGTCACCTTTTGTTGTTGTTTTAATAAAATAAAAAAATAAAAAAATAATGATTAAAATAAATGCTGTTACATATTTACATTAAATATATTATATATTTTATGAGGGCTGCTCCAAAAATCATACCTCCTGTTTTATTATGAGGTCTGCTCCAAAAATAATACCTCCTGGGTTTATTATTATTATTATATATATAATTAATATAATATATATTATTATATATATTATATAATAATAAAACCAGGAGGATGTTGGTGGTATGGCAGTAGAGTTTGAACATTCTTGTCAATACTCTGTTAGACTTTGTTGCTGTGTAACAGATGGTAGTAGAGTGGTAGTCTGACAAAGTGGTGTCTGACATGGAAGTGCGTATGAAGAGAAAAGGTATAACTGAATTGCTCCATGAGGAAAAAATTGTGTCCATTAACATTCACTGACACTTGCTGAACATTTTTGAAGACCAAACAGTGTATGTTATCACAGTGAGGCAGTAGGTGGTATATTTCAACACTGACAACATTGACAGTGTGCCACCTCCAATGGCACAGGTATTAACAAGCACAGCATGTGGGCTTTTGTTCATTGCTGGTGAAAGTGCATAGCTAATGGTGGTGACTGTGTTGAAAAAAATAGCATTTTTTAGCTGAGAATTTACTCTATGAAATTTCGTTCTTTGAATCTGTTGCAGTTTCCATGTAAATAAATAGGATGCATTAATTTTGAAGTGACCTATGTAGTATTAACCTCGTCACATTGCACACTAATGACACAAAACACTGCTTTGGTAGTGCTAAATCCAATGTATCATATCTGATATTTAGTCATATCCTTACCAACTCATAAAAATTATATATTTGTCAACTTAGCTGTTATAAAGCAACTTTTAATTAACTACTGGCCATGAAGTCAGTATATTTTCTTCTCTAATATTTTATTACTGTTTGTTACTATTGCTTTTCACTTTTTACATATCACGTATTTTCATTATTTCCTCTGCTGCCCTCTATCTTTATAGTCTTCAATTTTACACATAATCACAGATCAACGGAATGACTGAGGTCGGCAGGGACCTCTGGAGGTCGTCTTGTCTAACCCACAAGCTCAGGGAACAACACCCAGAGCAAGTCGCCCAAGACCATATCAAGAAGGCTTTTGGAAGATGTCAAAGTACTAAACCACTTGCAGAGTAAAGATGAGCTTCCAGCTTTTCTTTCATCATTCTTTTTTTTCTTCTTCTCCAATTCAAAGACATCATATTTGAAAAATAACATTTCTTTAACACTTTTGCTAGAACTTTAGGATTTATCTTTAGATCTTTAGATAAATCTTCAGCTTTTTAATCCAGTGACAAAACTGTTTGTTTGTTTGTTTGTTTGTTTTGTTTTGTTTTGTTTGTTTAATTCCCACTGTAGGAGTTAAAATAGGATCCTATGCCAACATCCATTCTATGTAAAGACTAATTGGTCTACTGTGTTGAAGACTTGTAGTTTAACATATTTATTCCTACTGTGAAAAGTTCAATATTATTTTCTCAAATAGTATTTGTCACTGCCCTGAATGCTTCTAGAACAAGCATTCCTCTTTTTCTTAGCAGCGTGTCTCCTACTCTAAATGACATTCAGGCAATGCTTCAGTAAACTGGTAGATGTTCATCATGGTTTGACACTTGGCAGCTATTCCAGGAGGCAGCTGTTCCTTTGGTAATATTTTATGTATCAAGAACACATATGGTGGTGATTTTATTCCATCTGTTGATTCTGCTAATGTTACTGTGATGTACATTTCTTTTTAAATTCTTTTCCAAAATTATGTTATTATGAATTTTACTCCTTCAATAAAGTTTCAACTTCCTTAATGATGGATGTGCGATCTTGTGGCTTGCCTGGACCTCCTTGAATTGTCTTGGAATTCTTATAAAATGAACAACATAGTTAATGTAAGAAAACTTACTTTAATAGTTATTATTTTTTTTTAATTAAATCAAACAACCAGAAAAAGGTAACATAAACATAGAAGTAGGGAGATATTTGGTCAATGCTCAATTATTGCTTAGTGATAAGTGCATGCCAGGGGCTAGGCTGGGCTAGGCTGGGGAAGAGCAGCCTCCATGATGGTGAAGGGTATGGCACAAGCCACATGCACGCTTCAGCTCATGGTCTGGATGTCTCTGTCCTTAACCTAAGAGATAGTAATGATCTTTACAAATTCCAGTCATGTACTACCAGAATGTAATGAGTTTTTTCAGTGGATTCAGATGGTAGATGTTTATTTATTTATTTAAATGACAGCGAATAGGCAAATACTGGAGAAAGCTGCACAAAGAAGTTGTGGAATATCTGTGAATGCATCCTTTTAAAATGCAGATGGATAGGATACAGGATGTTTTAATCTAATTCTGATCTGGAACTAAAATTTGGCCCTGAGATCTCTTTCGAGGTACATTATTTTGATTATTTCTAAAATCTGGGTCATCAGTCAAGACCATACAAACTCTCAAGTAGAAAAAGGTAATCTCTGTTATTAAAGTAATTCTTGTTGGCTAGACATAAATTTCAAATTTACCATCACTCAGCACCACTTGGATGTTCAACAATCCTTTACTCCCTTGAAGTCTTCCCTCTGCAACCCATATGTGAATCTTTCAGCCTATGAAGAACCTCACTGGTACAATGACAGGATATGGATGGCTCTGTTCAGACAAAAGGAGAACACCCTATAGGAACTAATCTAAGTAAAAGATTCTTGCATTTAAATTACTAATATAATCTGCCTTCTATTCAGTCTCACAGAAATCTAAACAGTACAATTTGCTTTTTTTGCTGATGTTGTTGGTTGTTGGTTTATTTGTTTTCAGATAGCATTTTTTAATAAACCTTTGTGCTTTTCATCTTTCCAGCAGATAAGCTGAAGTCATCATTCATCAAGTTCTCAAGCTAGGAATATTCAATATTTCAACCATGTAATTGTGTCCACCTCTGTAGAAATGCAGATCTAAATGTCTAATCTGATATGGACTGGACATAAGCAAAGTTCCATGTTAATGCTTGTAGATAAAGAAATTTTGGTCTAAAACATTAATTTAGAGAATTAATCTGGATTATTCCCTTTTTGTTCTCATTAATAAGAGTGATTGATTTTGTGCTTCATTGTTCCATCTTTCTGCTTATTCCCCTCTCTTTTTACAGTTAAGATAGAGCAGGAGGAGAAAAATAAAAAAGAAATTAGAGATCGGACTAAAGCATTATGTTAAATGTTTACACTGAAGGTTTTCAAACAGTCAATAATTAAGACAATAATTAAGAATATCCTGTTTGTTGAAGGTGCAAGACCTCGTAATTCAGGACAGCAATATATACGTAGCATGGCTAATTAGCACAAATAATTAAGAGATTTTCTCATTAATTTTATCACATTATTAGAGACAAAGGTTGTAGAATAATTGTGGTCATAAAATACATGGCTTGTAATGTGATAGATTTTGCTGCTGGTGGTAGGGCGGGCAGCAGCTAAACATACACATACTTCCAACAGTGTCAGCAAACTTTCAGTACTATGCGTGAAATATACCTGTTGACTTCACACATCTTCATCCAAAGATATTGACTAGAGCATTGTAGCCAATTGTTCAAAATAGGTGATTCTCTTAAGATACTTAGCTATTGGTACAGCCTAACGTTAGATACTGTGTGTAGTTCTGGTCCCAACAATATAAAAGAGAATATTAAAATAAATGAATGCATCCAAAGTGTGGGAGATGGAGAGGTCACCTTGACCTCATCAAATGTTGATTCACTGATAATGAGGCTCAGGAAAAGAGACAGAAGGTCTGAATAAACAGGGGTGTTTTGTACCTAGGCATAAGATAAGCTCTTTGCTGTTTATGAAGACTTGTTATGGAACTTGCTTGCTTTCTAGCCAATGGACTGTTAGTGGAATACACTAACAGAATACACGTTAGAATATAAAAGGCTTGCTTAGAAGAATAAGCGTGGATACACAAGATGATGCAGACAGAGCAATAAAGAAATCTTCTTGGTGCGAGAAGCCTGTGTTGTGTCGCTAACTCGCGACACCAGAAGATGACAAAAATGCTACTAAAAAGCTTGGAAAAGCATTTCCTATGAAGAGATGTTCTGGACACTTGGTTTGTATAGTCTGTAGAAAAGGAAGCCAAGAGGTAATATGATTGCTCTCCACAGCTTCCTGAAGAGGGGAAACACAGAAGCAGGTGCTGGTTTCATCTCCCCAGTAACTAATTATAGGATATGTGGGAATGGCACAAAGCTGTGCTGGGACAGATTCAGACAGATATAAGGAAAAATCAGAGAGCTGGAGCACCTCCCCTGTGAGGACAAGCTGAGAGAGTTGGGGCTCTTCAGCCTAAAGAAGAGAAGGCTCCGAGGGGACCTTGTAGCAGCCTTCCAGTACCTGAAGGGGGCCTGTAAGAAGGCTAGGAAGTAATTTTTTATAAGGTCTTGTAGTGACAGGACAAGGGGAAATGGTTTTAAACTGGAAGTGGGTAGATTTAGAATAGATATTAGGAAGAAATTCTTTACTGTGAGGATGATGAGACTCTTGAAGCATTCAAAACCAGTTTGGATAGGGCTTTGAGCAACCTGGTCTAGAGGGATGTGTCCCTGCCTAGAGCAAGAGGGTTGGAACTAGATGATCTTAAATGTCCCTTCCAACGCAAACCATTTTATGATTCTAAAATTTCTTTACAGTGGGGGTGGTTAAACACTGAAACAGGCTTCCTAGTGAGGTTGTTGATGAATCAAGAATGTCAGTATTCAAAAAAAAAAAAAAAAAAAAAAAAAAAGGATAATGTATTTAATAATATGTTTTGGCTTTTGATTATCCCTGAAGTGGTCATGCAGTTGGGCTTTATGATCTTTGAATATCTCTTGCAGCTGAGCTATTCCTTTCTGTTGTGTAATTAAACCCTTGTGAATAGAGATCAGATCTTAGGTAACATTGAAAAGTGATGATGTGAACAAAATACTGCAAGGTCTTGATGTTATTTGTATCTCTAACATGTTATTTTCCAGTTTTTCACCATTGATTTGAACTTTTGTCAAGAATTTATGGGCTGATTTGGCCCAGTTCCGTGACTAGTGGGGCGGAGGGACCTGCAGATCCACGCCCCAGAAAGGGATAAGGGAAAAAGATAGAGAGATGGACCTAAAACAAAACAGTGGCAACAATTTGAGGAGACAGAAACTAATTTACTAAATAAGGTATCAGAATGCAAGATAACACACTGTAATACAATATAATACAATATAATTAGAATTGGAACTAATACATCAAATAAAATGAGAGTGTCCGAAAACTGAAGGCCTAGCTCCAGTGGTGAGGCGAGATGCATAGTCAGGACAAGCAGAAGGGAGGAGAGCCAGGTCCCATGATTTTGCCAGGGATTTTATTCTTCTCTGAATGCAAAGTCCTCTGGGGTACGTAGTTCTTAGAATCATAGAATCACTAAGGTTGGAAAAGACCCACAGGATCACCCAGTCGAACCATTCATCCATCACCAATAGTTCTCACTGAACCATGTCCCTCAACACAATGTCCAAATGTTCCTCCTTCTTCTTCTCTTCTGGGATAGGTACCCAGAACTGGAGCATTAACTCTTTAACTCCCAGTGCAGTACATGATGTTATGATACCAATAACAAAAAAATCATAAAACCCTGACACTTTTCAGATCCAGTGTAACAAATTGTTAAAACCTGCAAATAACTACAGGAAAGGCTTTGCATAAAGTTACTTAATTCACTATTATTTGATTTAAAAATAAAGCCTGAGGAAGACTGAAGGGAAAACAAATTAAGTCTTTCCTAAAAATTTTCCAAGATCCAAGAAGGTCCAAATGACCAAGGTGTAAGTTAGAAAATCTCTAGGAATCCATCAGAACTCATAGGATTTCCATTTTCCACACTGTTATTCTAGTACATAAACTTTCCACTCCACTTCATGAGAAAAAATGAGATTAAAAATACATAATTTTTTTTCCATATTCTTTTTTTTCTTTTTTTTTTTTAGTTTTTCTTTTTCTTTTCCTTTTTCTTTTCCTTTTCCTTTTCCCCACTGTTGATTTAATCTACCTTCTTTAATCTCCACTGTTTGTTTTCCCTGGTTACTTTTGATCCACAGAAAAGAAGTTTAACGCAGTTGGATGATCAGCCAAGCTTCTCTTATGTGATTGTGTTCCCATTGAAGAGTAATCTGAGAGTAATTTCCTTGAAAGTGTTTCATAGCAGATACAATTTTTGCTATTACAGGATCACAAGCTGTGATAACTGCTTAGTGATCAAGTGACTACTGCCTGCCTTGCTATAGCTGTAGCTCTGTGACTGCTGCCTGTGGCAAGAGGCCACCTTCCAGATGAAAAATAGCTTTTTCTTTCAAAGGTCATGCTGGAGGCTACTATGAAATTAACTGGCAGGCAAAGGAAACAAACAAATAGCCCCATGTGATTTTCAAGACTTAAGAGAATGGATAAACCAGCTCTGACATCGAACTTCTCCTAGCAACGAATTTGGTAACCTTGATAAGTCACTGCAAATAGACTTCTTTAGATTAGAGTGTTAAATCTTAAATTATAAGAATAATTTCCTTAGCTACAGATAATATGTCTTCTTTTGCTGTCAAAATGTCTTTGAGGATAACAATAATGAAAGCATTATATTGTTTTTCACTAGCTAAAATTTTTCTGGGTTTACTCCTACTTAGTCCTATGTGTCTTCCTTTCTAAATCTGAGCACAAAATCAAGATTAAATATCAGAATATAGGCATAAACTTTATACTCAGAAAGAAGTTCATAAATTACCAAATTGTACAGTGCTATTTATCTCACATAGAACATTTTGAAATTTGTAAAAATTTGTGAAAGTTATCAAAAGAATATTATGAGATTAATTTATTAAGTCTGTTCTTGTGGAATGGTTGTCTACTGATAAGAACATCTCTTTACATTTTCCTTACATGGATATGAAGCAACCTCTTACAAACTGGCATATGATGCAATGACCACTTCCCCCCCCCCCCCCCCCCCCCAAATATTTGGCTCCCCATAAATGACTAACAGAGATTTTAAATCAAAAATCACCATTCCTTATTAGAATATGAACAATAGTATTTCTTTTTTTAATGAAGAAATATTGCAGTGGCCATATAAGACTTTTACAAGCATTTTTACAAGCACTATACACAATCTGCCCCTTTTGACTGATTTCAGGCACTGAATTGTTTTGTTGCTGTTGTTGTTGTTTGTTTGTTTGTTTGTTTTTCTTGTTTGTTCGCTTGTTTGTTTGTTTTGGTACCTTTTTTTTTTTTTTCCCCTCTCTGTATTAAGACTCTTTCCATAATCTCTGGAATTTGACTGATCTGTTCAATTTCTCACAGAAGTCTCTCTGTGTCCATGTGATTTGCAAGCTCCACATCTTTGCTGTGGATCCTCACTGTAGGCTCCAGAACAGTGGTCAGCCTAGTTCAGTCTCTGTCACTGTAAAGGAATAATGCATACAAACAAGTGAGACATATTCAATCATAGGCACTCTCTGAGACCAGAATACCTCAGCCCGCTTGTACATCCAAGATAAGAATACACATCTGCAATACAGCAGCATTTGCTCCTCTCTGAGGACAGTTCTGGAAATGATGTGTAATGCTTTCTAAATCCACTCAGCTTGTCAAAAATGTCTTCCTTGTTATTGAAGGCCATGGTTAAACCCTAATTCAATTTCTAGCCAACCCTAGAGGGGATGTTGTAAGAGATTATTCTTTTGCATCATTGTCTCAAAGCTTGATGAGGGATACAGATGAACAAGTCCATGCAAGTCCTGGTCAAGGGTTGAGAAATCCTTTGCCTGGAGAACACAGATGGACAAGTCGTGGGCAAGGGTTGCAAAATCCTTTGTTTGAAGGACACAGATGGACAAGGCCAGGGGCAATGAGAGAGAGAGAAGCTGGAGCTTAATGGCCAGGAAGCAGACCTTATCTGGAGGGAGATAGATGTCTCAGGGGATACTGCACATGACTGTTACCCAAGCACCCAGAAATGCCACGTTGGAAGAAGGATAAAGGGAAGAACAAGCATGAGATTAGGTTTCTGACAACAGATTCCTCACAAAGAACAAGATGTTTTCTGACATGATAAGCTTCACAACCTGCCTCTCCCTCTTGGACTTGCTCTGTGCTCTACCTGCTTGCTGCCTAAGGCCAGCCACTCTGCTGCTGCTGCCCCCCTGAGAAGGTGACTTCCATCGTATTCCTCACTACGGAATGTCTGCATGCAGATGGACTCTCCTGGGCCTGTTACTGCAGACCTGCTGCTTCCTCCTGGACCTACCCTGTGGCTTCTTCCTGGACCTACCCAGTACCCGCACCTTCCTTCTACCTAAGACTGGCCACACTGCTGCTGCTCTCCCCCTGCACTTTTGCCTCAGACCATCAGAACAGCATGCAATGGGACTGCTGCTGGATCCTGGTGGTGACTATCCCTGCTTTACATAATTCTTGCTTCTTTCCTATCTTTTCTATTGTCCGCCTTCCTTTCCCCATCACCCTAATCCATAATAGTATCCGTCCTCCCCTTCCCCATCTCCCTGATTAAGGTTTGTAATAAACTGGTTGGACCAACATTTGAACTGTTGTTTCTTAATCCCACACCAGGTATACATATATCAAAGAATCTCCTCTCCCTCCTATAAATTGGAGCGAGACAGAATGTGAAAGGTTAAGGTACAAGAAAGTGACATAATACCTGCTTGTAGTCTCAATGCATCACCGAGAATAAGCCTTAGATCTGTGTTTGATAAGATCTTAAATGTTTGTCTCAGTAGCTTCTTTTGTACAATGCATTGTTTCACTTGCTGCTTTTCACTTTCTGAAAAAAACATTAAAAAGAGAATGGAAGAAGCAATTTAAATATATATGTATCTTAAAGAATTGCCTAACATTGTTTCCCTAACTGGAACTAGCCCAGATAAGTTTATTTTGAATTTCATGTTTTTCTTTCATGTACTTCATAATTTTTCATTGACCACTACCTTTAGGCTATGTCTGTATTTATCTGCTGGAAAATATAAGGTTCAGGGATACTGACCCCTCATTATTCTTACACGGCTTCCCTTGAAGACAGTTCCAATTTGTGACTGATACCCAGGTTTTTTTCCACAGAAACTAAGAGTTAGGAGGAGGAGGCGTATGAGTTACAGGTGTTTCTAGAGTCCCATATCTAAATGCCACATGGAAGTTCTGTGAAATCAAGCCCAGGACTGATTTACAGAGTATCCAGCATGTGTCTAAATGTAGCTGTTTTTTGGGGGAGGAAATAAATAACCTGATAGACTATACATTTTTTAAAAAATGGCACTGTTATAAAATGAACTTTTTTTTTTTTTTTTTTTTTTTTAATGTATTTCAGTAAAGAATCGAGATCATGGCTATGATTGCAGTTATAAGCAGTATCTTATTTTGAAAGAGGGAGGTAATATTGTATCTAGATGCTTTTACCTAGGAATTTTAACCAAAACTTGAAACATTCTGTAGATAGTATTCTGTTGTCCTTATTTAACCACTGAAAATAACTGAGTTAATACTGATCGTCCATGTTCATTCTTTACAGTGAAGAGTAACACTGTCAGCTCTTGGCTGAGAGGGATATTCAAAAAAGTGACTATGATATCAGGGGAAAGGGTATTAATTACACTTCAGTTATTTACACAAGGAAAAGCGTAGTTATTTCTATTAGCAATGAGGCACTTTAACTTGATTCTTGGAGTATAATTGTTAGCATCACTGTAAATGCACTTCATGTAAATTCTGCATTAACATTTCAATGAGACTAACAGTAAATTTTTGTCTTTATATGTATGTTGCTTCTTTTGGCATATGTGCTACATGAAAGTTATGCGACGTACGGAGGTTTGGATACTTGGTTTATATTTAGCTGTCTATGTAGTAGAAATCTAAGACTGGGTGAGCACAGTTACATCCCCTCGAGTTCAGTGATATCAGTATACTCTTAACAACAAAGTGACCTATGATGGCATTGTGTCTGTACTGATTTAGCTACTGTTATCATATACATGTGAAGTTATTTAAAGCAGGACTGTCTCACTCCAGTTTATCGGAGGGAGATGAGGTTTTTGATGTGTGTATACCTGGCATGAGATTAGGAAACAACGGTTCAAATGTTGGTCCAACCAGTTTATTACAAATCCTAGTCGTTCAGGGAGATGGGGAAGAGGAGAAGGGCGATAGAAAAGATAGGAAATAGAAGCAAGGAGTCCGTATAGGAAGCAGGAGGGAGATAGTCACCACCATAGTCCAACGTGGTTCGTAGTTCAGTCATTGATTTTCAGTAGTGGTGGGTCGTCGAGTCTTTTGTTGACAGTGGTGACCACAGCAGCGAACACGACAACGATGGCAGTACAAACTTATTTGTAAGTCCAAATTGGTTGAGTCAGCTCTCCTTGGAGTGGCAGCTACTGGCTCTGGGATCTCAGCAGAAATTCCTTTGTTATCATCTTCCGGGCCTTGCCAACAGATAAGAGGAAGCAGGGATGCCCATCTGCATCCTGTTTCTCACAGGGCACGATGGTATTGTTCCCCAGTTTTCCCACACCAAGCTGGGGCTATTAGGCCAGATCTTCCGCCAGTAACCACTCCTGAGCACTCTCTTCCGGAGGCAAGCAGCTCTGGAGGAAGGTGCTTTCAAATGTCAAAGTGATGTTGATTGTCACACGGTAGCACCCATCATTTGCCACCTCCATAAATCAGTTAAGAGTCTTATCACAAGGAATACCTCAGGAAGCAAGCTTTGAGACAGAAGACAAAGAAGGGCTCTCACAAGGACCTGTAAATCATTGAATCGTAGAATCATTAAGGTTGGAAGAGATCTTCAATATCACCTAGTCCAATCATTCATTTACCACCAATATTGCCCACTAATCCATGTCCCTAAGTACTACCTCTACACTTTCCTTAAACACAGCCAGGGACGATGTCTTCCCCACCTCCCTGGGCAGCCTGTTCAATACCTCACCACTCTTTCTAAAAAGAAATTCTTCCTGATATCCAACCTGAACCTCTCTTCATGCAACTTGAGTCCATTCCTATTGCTGTTACCTGGGAGAATAGGCCGACTCCCATCTCACCACAATCTCCTTTCACATACTTGTAGAGTGTGATGCTCTTTATGTATTTAGACTAACAAGCACATTCCAATTCAATCAGATTTTTTTTTATTTTATTCATTTTATTTTATTTTATTTTATTTTATTTTACTTTATTTTATTATTCAGTTTATTTCAGCTTTGTCTTTGCTATAACAGGGACTAAAATATTAAGGGATATGTTCCTTTCTTCAGGCACCCCATTGAGTAGGACATAAGAATTGAGCAGGTTAGGAGGCCAAGAGTCATTATTTATAAATAATATATTATTGTACTACATAATACAGTGTATATCCTCTGCTAGACAGCTAGACTGGGACAGCTGACTATATATATCCCCCTATCCCCTCCTCCCCTCAAAATAAAAATAAAAATAAAAATAAAAATAAAAATAAAAATAAAAAAAAGTTGTTTGTAAGCAATTGTGGTTTAACCTGGCAGGGAGCTAAGCACCACACAGTTGTTTAAGTTGTATACTCACTACACAGTCAACCCAATGGAATAGGGGAGAGAATCAGAAAAAGGTAAAATTTGTGAGTTGATATAAAGGTAGTTTTATAGGACAGAAAAAGGAGAAGTAATAATAATAACAACAACAACAACGAAGTTCATAACAAGTGATGCATCACATGCTGTGAGAATCCTAGCCATACTCGCAGAAGTCTCATCCACCACATCCCTTTCTAATTCTCCCAGTTTTATAGTTCTGTGGTATGAAATATTACTATGGCCGGTTTGGGTCAGCTGTCCTGGTTCTGCCCTCCCAGCTTCTCATGCTCTTTGCACTGGCAGGGCAGCAGGAGAAACTGAAAAGTCCTTGACTTTGTTTAAGCACTGCCCAGCAGCAACTGAAGAATCCATCTGCAGTGAAAATTATTTTCATCTTAAATTCAAAACTTGGCACCATACAAGTTATTATGAAGAAAATTAACTCTATCTTAGCTAAAACCAGGACAGTACTTTTCCTTTTCAGATTTCAGAGCTTCCAGATTTCAAATATGGTCACCAATATCTATTTATTTTTTTCAGGAAAAACATAAAAATTGTTACTTTAACAGCAATTCAGATTTTTTTATTATTATTTTATTTATTATTTATTTATTTATTTATTAACACCTATTTAGAAGTTATTTCATGCTACTCAGATCTTTAGTATCAGGAATGTGTAGATACAATCAGTGATTTAGGGAGTGCTGTGATGGGTAGTTTTAGATGACTGTTAAATCAGGCAAATTTCAAGCTACAAAAAACAAACAAACAAACAAAAAAACACTTTACTAGTCTGACATTCATTAATATGCTTAATGCTAATGGATAATTCAATCCTTTATTATGCATTATCAATCATTATCACTACATATTCAAAACAATTACTCCTTAGTAATCATAACTTACCTTAGCCATAAGAATGCAATACTAAAGCTCTCACTGTCAGTCACCATAACAAACTGATAACAACAGACTGGGGCCTAGGGCCATGTACAGCCAGCAAAAGGCACAAACAGTGCCTTACAATAACAGGCCAGTGGCCTATTATTTGTCATGTGAATCCTATTTTTAGGGAGCCACTGAATAGAAAAATGCTTCTCTAGCTTTACCCTATTAGTATACTTAGTTTTAGGATTAAAAAAATAAAAGCTAATTTAACACATTTTTAATGTGTTTCTATGCTTGTGAATATGAGAAGTCTCTGCTGTAGCCATAGTCACAGTGACTAGATTGTATTTCAGTCTCTGATAAATCATTCATATATTTCATTACATCCATCTAGGTATTTCATGTACATTTTTTAATCCTTTCACAGTATTTGAACACTGCTCAAATTTCTGGTGATAGAAAAAATACTTGTCAGTATTTTGTAAATGAAGGCCCAGAGGAGATAAACTAAGCTTCAGTCTAGTAATATAAAATAGAATTCTATATTTTATGTGGTTTGTATGGGATACATGGCTTACTGTCTGAGTTACAGTCTCAGAGATTTAATGCAAGTCAGGTAAGAAGTATTTGGAAGAGCCAGGAATAGAACTCAAACTTTGACTGATCTGATGCTTTTTATTTATTTATTTATTTTCCCCACAAGATTATCCACCTTGATGCAGGTAATATTTTTTTAATATTAGTAATAACATGTATGCTAAATCTTCTAATATTATCTTAGTCATCAGAATTCCCATCAGTTACCTGACATCATCTTCCTATAATGGACATATCGTCGCTTATTACTAATTTTAATTCAGTGTAGTCACGACTGCCATCTGCTTTTTATTTTTCTTATCAAGATTTTTAAATAGACCCCATACAGTCTCAGTATTTGATATTTCAGATTTTTGAAAAGGAAAGAGATTTTCTTTCTCAAAGGGAGAAAATAAATCCTCCCTACTGACCCCATAATAATTCAGAAGGTGCTTTAATTACTCTTAAGAAGAGTGCTTTCATCTCACTTTTGACAGATCTCCAATCTGTAACATTAAGGTGCCCATAATGTCTATTTTAGTAGTAAGGTGATATTAAGATTGCATGAACCCTTAGAATGGAAAATTTTTAGGTAAAAACCACAGTTTAAAAAGGAACTAATTATTTTCTTGCTTAGCTGTATCTCCCCAGTATTCTGTTTTCTATTGCCTTGTCCAGTACAGTTGTCTTAGTACATTACTTATCCAAAGTATTTTAGGATCAGTTACTGAGGTTATCATCAGTTTTTGTTTTCTCTTATCTTGCTTCAGTAAATGATCTCTCATCAGGTTTCCTCTTCTGTAAAACACCATACAGAATGAAGATAACTTTTAATTCTTCCTTCTGCCTTCAATGTATATCTTTCATTTCCCCATACAGTATCCATATGTAATGCTGAATGAGTAATTAGGACCCTCTACTTCTAAAGGTACTCCAACCTTCACTGATACCTGAAATCTATAGAAGATAACTTAAAAACATATTTTTTGAAAATACAAGGTTTTTTTTTTTTTCTTTTTTCTTTTTTTCTTTTCTGAAATAAGAAAACTTATTTATTCCTATTTTATTCTGCAGCAGGTTTATAGACAATTGAAATAGAATTTAATCTTGGAAAATGAGAAATGTACAATTTTGTTAGAAAATAAAAACCAAACCAAATTATGCCATTAAACAAGTACGAAACTACAAATCATATTATTATTGGTAATACTGAAACACATTTTTCAGAACAATAATTATATTAGTGTTCAATGATTCATTAAAAGTTAAATGAATTACTGTTAACTACTCTGTGAAAGAAAACAGGATCTGTCATGCTGTCAAATATGATATAAAACTAATATATGTACATAAGAATAACATACTTAGATGATTTGACTGAAAAAAATGTTTCACCAAAGCAATACATGGGCAAAATTATTAGTGAAAATAGAATATTTAAACTTACTTATGAATATCTATATCCTGGCTACTGACATTGTGTTTAGAATACACATGGAAAACACAGACAGGGAAAATATTTACATATTAGTCTATGGACTAGCTATGTTATTTATATAATTGCTTAAAAAAAAAAAATCATTATATTTATATAAATACAGCATGCATTGCCTTATTAGTTTAATTCTATAGAAATAGACATAGAAACAAGTGGATTAATAATAAAAGCTTTAAAAACATGAGTTTCATAGAATCATACAATCATAGAATGGCCTGGGTTGAAAAGGACCACAATGATCATTGAGTTTCAACCCCCCTGCTATGTGCAGGGTCGCCAACCACTAGACCAGGCGGCCTAGAGACACATCCAGCCTGGCTTTGAATGCCTCCAGGGATGGGGCATCCACTACCTCCTTGGGCAACCTGTTCCAGTGTGACACCACCCTCTGCGTGAAACACTTCCTCCTAATATCTAAGCTAAACCTCCCCTGTCTAAGTTTAAAACCATTCCCATTGTCCCTTGTCCAATCACTATCCACCCTTGTAAACAACCATTCCCCCTCCTGTTTATACGCTCCCTTCAAGTACTGGAAGGCTGCAATGAGGTCTCCCAGGAGCCTTCTCTTCTCTAAGCTAAACAAGCCCAGTTCCCAGTTCCAGCACCTTGCACTTGGCTTTATTGAACCTCATTGGGTTTTCATGGGCCCACTTCTCCAGCCTCTCCAGGTCCCTCTGGATGGCTTCCCTTTCTTCCAGTGTATTGACTGCACCTCTCAGCTTGGTGTCATCCGCAAACTTGCTGACAGTGCACTTGATGCCATCGTCTATGTCACTGATGAAGATGTTGAAGAGCACTGGTCCCAAGGTTGACCGCGGTCTTGGGAGGGACACCATTTGTGACCGGTCTCCACTCTGACACAGACCCATTGATCACAACTCTCTGGCTGCATTCAGTCAGCCAATTCCTAATCCACCGAACAGTCCATCCTTCACATCCACACCTCTCTAAATTGGAGAGAAGGATGTGGTGACGGACCATGTCAAAGGCCTTGCAGAAGTCCAGGTAGATGACATCCACCACCCTTACTCTGTCCACTGAAGCTGTAACTCCATCATAGAAGGCCACCAGATTGGTCAGGCAAGATCTGCCCTTGGTGAAACCATGCTGGTTGTCTCGAATCACCTCTTTATCTCATATGTGCCTTAGCACAGCTTCTAGGAGGATGTGCTCCATGATCTTTCCAGGCACAGAGGTGAGGTTCACCGGCCTGTAGTTCCCTGGGTCCTCCTTTCTCCCTTTCCTAAAAATGGGAGTAATGCTTCCCTTTATCCCGTCACCGGGGACTTCATCAGACAGCCATGATTTTCAAATATGATGGAGAGTGGCTCGGCAACCACATCAGCCATCTCTTTCAGAACCCTAGGATGGATATTATCTGGCCCCATGGACTTATACACATTCAATTTCATGAGGAGGACTCGGACTTGTTCCACTGTTACAGTGGGACAGAATCCACTCCCCACACCCTCACCTAGAGGCTCATGGTCCTGGCAGACATGGGAAGCCTGACCACCTGTGAAGACTGAGGCAAAGCACTCACTGAGTACCTCAGCTTTTTCTATGTCTGAGGAAGCCAGCTCCCTGTTACCTTTCATCAGAGGCGAAACACTCTCCTTGGCCTGTCTCCTCCTGCCTATGTACCCGTAGAACCCCTTCTTATTTTTCACATCTTTCACCAAGTTCAGCTCCATCTGCACCTTGGCTTTCCTAATCATGTCTCTACACACACGGACAACAGCCCTGTATTCCTCCCGGGATACACAACCCTGCTTCCACTTTCTGTACGTTTCCCTCTTTCCTATCAGTTTAACCTGCAGGTCCTTGCACAGCCACAACGGTTGCCTGCCTCCCCTGCTCAACTTCTTCTGCTGGGGGATGGAGAGCCATTGAACTTTCAGAAGGGTATCCTTAAAGAGCTGCCAGCTTTGTTCTGTACCCATGCCCTTAAGGATGGTTTCCCAGGGGATCCCACTCAGCAGTTCCTTGAGCAGCCAGAAGTTTGCTCTCCTAAAGCACAGGGTCCTAACTCAAAGCACAGGGTCCTACCTTAGGGTCCTAGCACAGGGTCTTAGGTCAGGGTCCTAGCCTAGAGTTTGTCATCTTCCTAATTAATGCTAATCTTTGTCATCTTTCTAATTAATTCTTAAAGTACTTATTTTTCTTCAAACTCATATGCTGACTGCAGTGCCCACTTCAGAGTGTTTAGCATATTAAACAACCTCTGTCTGATGCCAAAGCCTTGGCTTAAAGACATATTTTTATGATAAAGACTTAATATGGGAAAGTTAGTTGACGTGAATTTTGACTAGAATAAAATCTCATTCATAACAAACATTCTTATGCTTTTTTTATGCCTAACCATGATACTGCTCATTCTTTTTGAAAGTTTTTCATGTTTTTCTTTGGCAGTACTATTTTTAAGGGGCATCAACATCAATTTATAGTGTTGACCCTGTATCAACTTGTTGAAGAACATTTTCCTGAGAATTCCTACTCAGTTCAGTGTAAATATTAGTCACAACTATGAAAATACTGATGAAAAAAATCACTTGACACAGTTCCTTTGACTGGTACAAAAGGGATAGAAAAAGCTATAGTGCATCCATTAGGCTAAAAAAAGAAAAATATATATACACAATTTTGAAGCTTTTGCTTTTTCTGTGTATAAAAGCGGATTAGCTGATTTATTTCTGCCCTTTAAACTATTCATTTCTTGATGTTTGGCTGTATATCTTAATGAAGAGTTAATTTTAGTATGGAAGCTGGTATGGCTGCACCTGCATGTGTTTTGATCTGGTGAAAGCAGACATTGATAAACATAGTAAGTTCTGAATAACAAAGAATAGGAATCATCCTAAGGAAAAATATTCTTTAGTGTCACATTCTTAAGGTCATCATGGAAAACAGGTAAAATCCAAATAAAAAAACTCACTATTGCCCTGCAAAATTTAAGCTTGCTTGTGTTCACTTTATTCAGCCACAGAAATTAGTCAAAGCTTGACCTAGTAGTCAACCTTAATGTGTATTATTCTAATTTAGGCATCATAGATTACATTATGCTAATTTATGAATCCTAAGGTAAATCTGACATAGCTAGCAGCAAATCTTTAAACACTGTGGGTTTATTCAGACTGTCAGTGTTCCTAAGATGGAGCAAAGAGGAATTTACCTATAGGCTTAAGAACATGATTCAGACCACCTACAAAAAAAGACTGCCAAGTTCTGGAGATACTCACATTTAACTGGCACTTTGCTTAAGTTTCGTGAACACTTACTCATATACTCCCTATCATGTTAAGAAGTTTCACAGCTCATGTTAGATACTTACAGCTTACATTTTAATATGATTCATAAAAGAAGTAAAATGGTATGCAAAATCTCCATAATTTACTTGGGTTTCTTGACATTATAGGCATGGTCTAAAACCACTTAGTTTACTCATACAGTGTTAATTCAGCTCAAAATATAGCCAGGGGCACAAAAAGTAGAGCTAAAACAGAACTTACTGTAATACTCTTGTTGTTAGAAGAATATGAAATTCTTGTTGTTAGAACATTTAAATCAGATTTGGTTTTAGATTCTCTGGACTAGATGAGATGAGCCACTCTCCAGTCCCTTAGGGAGTTCATTTTGTGAAATGTCAGAGAGTGAAAAGCATACTGAAACACATCATCATCTTCTGTATCGTACTGTCTTACTGAGGAGTTTTCCTTTTTGGTAAGCACTGAAGGTTTTTGTTTTTTTTTTTTAGAGCACCTAAACCTGTCAGGCAGTAAATGAAAAAAGGAAAGCAACGCTCCACAGATTTTTCTACAATTCTCTTTAACTGAATACCTAGCCACGGTTCTAAGGTCCTAACCTGGTACTGTATCAGATTAGATATCTAGTTGTACCATTTCCTAGGTCAACAGTGGAGCAAAAATATAGAAAAGTAGATCAGCCTCTGCCTATTTTGCTTTAGGGGAGATAATCCTCCAGTAACAGGATAGCACAGTAGTGCATTTAATTGCTGTAGAAAAGTCTTAAAGCACTGAAATGCCAGTATTAAGTAGTAAAAATCACTTTATATATTCCCTATAAGTGTATTTATATTTAAAAAAAAATAATTATTTTATGAAAATGCATTCTTTTGTACAAAGAATGTATTTTCAAGGATTGACTCTATGAAACATTATGTAAAATGAACTCCATTTCCTACATGCTTTGAAATTTCACATTACATTTCTATTCCTTGTTTAGTATGTTACCTGTAGAACCATCTCACATCAAATGGAAAACTGCACCTTCTTGCCGTAAGACTGTGAAAGATATTGTTAGATATGTTTGACATGAATTAAATCAGCTGGAATATCAACAGCTCGTGCATTCTGCGGATTTAAATGTAATTTCAAACAACTATATGATACCAATATCAATCATATTTGATAAATTGTTTTATTTTTCAGGTCTTTCAAGTAGTATTTTTAATTGTCTTCTCTTTTATATATAGTGTAGTAGCCTAAAAGTGACCTTATTTCCTTCATTATAAATTTACTAGAATCCCATGTATCATTGCATGCTTTTGTATTCCTTCATAGCTTAAATATTGAGAACATATAGTATCAGATACACAAATTTGTTTGATAGGAAGTAGTCACACATTTCTCTACTTCAGCTTCCTTTTTAGCTCTAGAAATCTTTTAAATTTATAATTGCTTTGACAGTAGTCTAGATTCAAAAGAATTACAGTCAAGGGAATATTTTTTTTTTCTTTTTCTTTTTTCTTTCTTTTTTTATTTTTTGTCTTTAGTATCTTTCTTGTCTTCCAATTTTTACAGAAATACTGTTGGCTGAATGTTTTGCTAATATAATAGAATTTGTAACTTAATAAAATGGGAACAAAGTAAGTGTATTCAGGATTGTTTTTCTGAAATAAAGCAAAAACACTAATGTAATTCTATTTTTTATCATTTAATTTTAATTGACTTTGTATAATGCTTATTAAGCTTTGCTTTTTCTTTCATATTCGTTGCCTCTTCTCCCCTTGAAAATACTGGCTGTGACAGAGCCATAAATTTAAACAAAATTTCCTGAATTGTATCCTGATGTTCCTATTACAAAAAATATCTATTTCTCTGTCAGCAATTACCACCCATTCTCTATGCAATGGCTATGGAAACAGATATCTGTGAAAAGGATAATATATATATGTATACTTATAAATTTGTGTATATTTGCATATATGTATAAAAACAGATAGATTATAAATGTATTTATGGATTGTGGATACATATTTCTAAATCTTTTTTCTACACATTGTCTTTTCTCATGCTAACAGCTGTCATAACTATTATATTATATCAGTATGGGATTATATGAGCAATATAGCCATACCTCCTTCTTACAGATAAATATAAAAATGAAGTAAAACAAAACAAAACAAACAAAACAAAACAAAAAAATCCACTATGTTTGATTTATTACTTGATTTTGGAAGTACAGATATTCTCTGATGACTGCTTAATCTCTTGCTAATTAAAACAAAAACAAAGCACATGATTGTGATAATCAGCTAGAAATAGTTATTTGAAAATGTAATATTATTAAAGCTAAGGGGATTTAATTCTATACAACATAAAAAGTGTATATTCTTTTAATAACATGATATATCTGTTGTTAATATTAACAATTTTTGTTCATTAATGACCTTTTGTAATGTTTTAGACACTTGCAGCTCCCCCATAAACAAACAAGAAAAAAAAATCCAGCTTTTTTTTTTTTTTTTTCTGAAAATAGTGAATAGTTAGAATTCACTTAGACATGTAACATCTGCATATCCTTAATTTAATTTAAGATTGTTGCTGTCTTTCATAGTTAGGTCACAGTGTGCATATGATGACATTTCTTTTTTTGCTCCATGAGTTTGAGTAGAGCACAAATGTCAAAATGTATTTGTCTATGATTTCCACAATTGGGTATACTTCAGCATGCAGAACTACTGAAGCTAGACCTCCATGACCTAGCTCAAATTCTGAATGCAGTTTATTCACGCTATTACATTATATTACGTTACATTACGTTACATCACATTACATCACATTAGTTTACGTTACATTCATTACATTTATTATAATACTATATATAATTATAATTAAAAATATAGACTATAGTCTATTTTATATAAAATATAGACTACACACTATTTTATATATTAAAAATATATATAAATAAAAATATAGCTTGCTAATAAGTGATTACATTTGAACAATCTTTTTTATTTAGAGAATCAATACAAAAGGAACTTTTTACTGTGTTCTAAAATTGATTTACTCTTACAGAGGGACAGCAAGCCCCTAGGTTTGCAGTGAATCATTTATCAGAAGAACAGTTCTTCACAAGTGCTAGGAAAATAAAAAAACAAAAGTAAGTACTGAAGACCATTAACAACAGTGCATTTTACCCTGGACTACTGGAAAAGTTATTATGATCCTAATATAGCAAAAGAATAACTAATGCACATTGGCTACTCACTAAATTAATTTTTGTTTAGCTGCTGGGGTATTAAAGCTAATTTACTTGATTTAGAATATAATTTCTATCATTCTGAGAAAGTTTGTCTTTCAATAACATAAGGCATACTTCTTTGCATATAAGAATTAATTTATTAACAAGTACCAGATAATAGAGTGCATGGAATGTTACAATGCATTATGAAATGATACATTTATATATAGAGAGAGGGAGAACAGTATTCTATATACAAAGTGAGACTGAAACATAACAGTGCTATAGTTATGCTGTAGAAGCTAGTGGAATAGTTATTTTGTAGAAGCTAGTTGTAGTTGTGACTGGAACCTAGTTTTGATGAATATCTGAAAGTCTGAGACTGAGATAAGTATTCGTGAGTAGAAGCTGAATTAATGAAGAGCTAGGCTGAGCACACAGGGATTTCAAAATTTATTTTCAGTTAACTCTGACATACGACCATTTTCCCTTACCAGATAACTTTAAACTCTTATTCTAAGATATGCATTGTTGTTCAGCTGTTCTTCAGATTTTTCTTATCTTCTGCAGGGCTCCCTGCCGCTGCGGGCTAGTCAGGCTGTCATCACCCCAGCTCTGGTATTTGCACAAAGGGCATCAAACACAATCTTCTGCCTCACACGGGGCACCATTTGTTGCCTTCTGCAACTGTGATGTTAGCCTCCTGTGTTAGCTCTCTTGTGCACACTGGCCAATTACCTGATCAGGGCTAAATGACTGCAGACGCACAACAATATGATGAGCAGTAAAATGGCGTCTACTCACTACTAAGCACAGCTTATATACCTTTACTTAAGCTATCGTGCCCTGTCCTGATTTGTCCGTACTGGATCTTAACCCCTTACCACAATTCCTTATTTGGCTCCTATTGTTTTCTCATTCCTTCGCCTTCTTATCTTGTTTACTTCGTTAGCAAGGACAGTCTGTCTGAACACAACAGCACCCTTTCACTATGCTTAGGGAGAGACCTATCCCGTACAGCACGTATCCCCGTCAAGCGCCTACTACAACAGCACACATTACAGCTTAAATTCAGAGTGCCATCTAGCGCAGAATAGGAATGTTAAAAAGTAAAATTTAAAGTGAATATATATATATATTAAGCCAGTGTACCTCAACAATATCTTAAGGTTCATAAAAACACAAATTAAAGATATGTATATATAATGTAGTAGATTCGAGGAAATAGGTCATTTTAAAAACTACACACACGTGTATATATATATATATATATACACGTGTGTGTAGTTTTTAAAATATATATATATAAATAATGTGTAGTTTTTAAAATATATATATATATATCAGTGAAAAAGTCACCATAAGTTTCATCTAGAAAATCTTTAACGTACAACTGCATTTATACTTAAGAGTATCTGACACAACAACGTACAGAATTCAGGAATTTCTTTGCCTTTATGCAGAACCACTTCATACAAACTCACTGTGGTCTCGTATTCTTTTTACGTTGCTTGGTTGTTTATATTAGAGAGAGGCTTTGGGATTTCCTTGATTTTTTGTGGAAGATGGTTACTGTTACTCTTTTTTTTTTTCCTCAGTATCATTGAAAGTTAATTAATCTGTACAATTCTTTTATTGCATATATATGATAGAATTCCTTGATCATCAAAGTATATTTGGGAGCACATTTCACTCACTAATTAATTTAAAAATATATATTTAAAAAATCACATTCTTGGCACAAATGAGTCAGTAGGATTTTTTAGGTTCTTAATTTTTATTTATTTATTTATTTATTTAGTGCTGATGTTATAGTTTATTTGATTGGTAGTCAAAAAATAGAGCAGCATCTAAGATTCAGTCTAAGATTCAGGTAAAAAGGCACTTTTCTGGGAGGTTAGAAAAAAAATGAAAAAAAAAAAATCAATGGCCAAAATATTTTTATTTCTTTTACTAGCTAAGTTTCAAACCAAAGTATTAGTGAGTTTGAAAAAAATGTTCCTACTTTATCAGTGAAGTTTTGGCTGTCTCTCAAGTCCTCTGGAAATACCAAATATTCTACAAGTTAAGGAGCTCTCATTCTTTCCTGTTGATATTTCATTTTTAATAAAACACATCAAAAAAAGCACTGAAAGTCTAGAGCTGTTATATACAAGATCCTACTTTACACAGCTGCAGTTAAATACCATGTTCAATTGATCCCTTTCTACTCCTTATAAGCAGCAATCTCATTTTACAAATCTTTCCACTTCACTTCCATTCCTCACTACAATTCACCAACATATGCAGTTTTTGATAAAAGTACCCCACATTCAAATGAGATATAAAGTAACTATGACTATGTTGTCAGCATATTCTATATTTAACCCAGCCAGTAATTCCAAGAAAATAAGCAAACTATGCATATTCTTCAGGCAAGATGAAGATTTCATGAAAAATATATTTTAGGTAATCATATAAGTAGATGTCTTATAGTGTTATTCCTCATTGTACAATTATGAACAATTTGACCAGTTTGAACAGCACACGGTTTATCTGATATCTGGTATCTGGTATCACGGTATCTGGTATCTGTTACCAAGTATAGATTTTTAACCAGGAATGCCTTCTGAGTGTTAGAAATATGCATTTCTTCCTGACCACACTACACAAAGTGAGTGGTTAGGAAAGGTCATAAGCTAAGTATTGTAGGAATCCCACCAACAGAATTTTAAAGACAGATGCAATGCATCACTGAATCTCTTTTATAGCCCTCCTCTATCACTTTTCCTGCTGCACTTCTGAACAATTTATCCTGGTCCAAATTCCTATCTAGAGGCAGATTACCTCCAGAGTCCCAGTAGGTTATGTATCATCTGGTATTTTTTTATTTAAGTCAGAAATTATGACAAATGACCTGTAGGTTAAACAAGAACAATTTAAAAAAAAAAAATCTAAAATTAAGACTTTCTTCCATATGTTTGGAACTGATTACAAGGGAATTGAAATACTCCCTTATGATTAACCTCAGCATCAGAAGGAAGTTATACAGATGGGCTCTACAGATAAACCAGCTGATCATTTCAGATCTTTGGCTCTTGTTTCTCCTGTTGCTTGAGAAGGGTAAATTACTTCCCAACTCAGTGTAATAATGTTTAAATGATAAAAATATTTAACATTTTCATAATTTTTAAATGCAAAATACCCTTTCCCTTGAAAATACCAAATGGATATACTTGGGCAAATCATAATTTCTTTCACTGCTTGTCATTCATTGTTCATATCAATAAAAACAGGAAAAGTCTTACATCCACTTTATGGTATATTTGAATACAGTTATTTATTTTACACAAAACAAACTTTTTTTCTTCCCCTGCCCCCAAAAAAGTCAGATTTCCCATGAGAGGAGGTGAGATTCTTTTTCTTTCTTACAAAAATATTACAGGCCAATTGACCAATTCTCCATTTAGAACATTTGGAATTCTCTTGAGTAATAAGTATTTAGTCACATTCTCCAACTTACATTTTAAAACGTCGGTGCAATAGAGAATATTAATTTTCCAAAAATAATAGTGAGTTTAATTTTTCTGTGGTCATCTTACTGATGACTCCTAATAGTGTAGATATCTAATTTAAGTGGAATCATTTTCAATATGGAGAACTTAAATGAGATATTCATCAAGGCTCTTTTTTAGTTACTATATAGGTACATGAACTTCCAGAGCAGATGTCTGTGTGGTTGTCAAGTCCCTAGCCTTGGATATATTCAAAAACAACCTCGATACAAAACTGTTCAACCAGCACCAGGTGGCCCTGATTGAGCAGCAGTGTTGGACAAGATGGCCTTCAGAGCTGCCTTTCAACCTCAAACATTATGTCTGCCCCCTTATCTTGGACAATTTCACAATAGGATGAATCACCCTCTGAAAATGTTTAGTTCTTCCTCCTGATTAAACAGGGAGACTAAATGACCAGTTAAGTGTAGACATCTCATTTATCCAGGGCTAAAATTAAGTAAGATAACTCACACAAAATGTGTTGGGATTACTACAAACAACAATTAAAACAGACACCATCATGTACTGAATAACCTGCTTATCCCATCTTATCTGAATATAATGCAGGTAATGCAAAATCATCTATTGAACTAAGAGTGTTCTATGAAACTGTAGACATTAAGACTATCTTAGCAGTAACTCAGATATATTCTTGGATCTTCAACCCAGATCTGCTTGAGTCAATTCTTCCCCTCAGGAAGAAGAAGGTTGTGTGAATGCAGGATACGCTCTACTATATAACAAGATGTATCCAGGAAGAGGTGAGCAGGCACCTGAAAAGATCTTAAGGGTTGCAAAGTTCAGAAACATTTAAAGTTTATGGGAGATCATCGTGGATACTCTCCAATGCTCTTCTTTATTTGGACTTCCAAAAGGGATTACTACTACTGAAATAAATAAATAAATAAATAAATAAATAAATATTTTTTAAAATCACTAAATACATGCAGATAACCCATTATAGCAATAAATTCTCTTCTGCTAATTCATAAAATGTTATTTTACTACTGTGGTTTTTTTTTTTTTTTTTTTTTTTTTTTTTTGTCTTTTAGACAAAAAGGATAACATTGGAGTAAGAGAAAGAATTTAAAAATTCCTTGGTGTTCATGCAAAATTGATTTTAAAGGCTAGACTTGGAAATCTATACAGTATGAGTTAATTGGGCCTTGATAAATTGAGAAACGTAAAATGCAAAGAGTCTCAAAAATGAGCATTATCTTATTCTTGGTACAGAAGAACAGATAGCAGAAGACTGAAACACTTTTAGTAAACAGCATTATCTCTGTTGTATCTGTGTAGAAGTCTCTACTACTCCCAGATGGAGTACTAAGTTCAGGACTGGGGCCCTCAGAACAAAAATGATGTGGAACTGTTGGAGTGGATCCAGAGGAGGGCTACAAAGATGATCAGAGGGCTGGAACACCTTTCTTATAATGATAGGCTGTTTAGTCTTGAAAAGAAAAGGCTATAGGGAGATTTTATAGTGGTCTTCTAGTATCTAAAGGAGGCCTACAACAAAGATGGAGAGGAACAATTTAGGGTACTGTAGTGTCAGTACAAGGGACTGTAAGAGACTTTAAAGGACTGTAGTGTCAGTACAAGAAGTAATGGTTATAAATGGAGAGAATAGATTTAGATTAGAGAGTAGGAAGAAATACTTTTCTCAGAGGGTAGTGAGGCAGTGGAACAGGCTGCCTGGAAAGGTTATGGCTGCCTCATCCAGCCCAAGGCCAGAAGGATGGGATACTATGCAGCCTGATCTAGTGGGTGCCAGCACTGCCCACAGCAGAGGGTTTGGAACTAAATTATCTTTAATATCTCTTCCAATCCAGACCATTGCATGATTTTGTGATATTCTTAAGCTTTTTTTGGTCTTTACATTTCCTAGTCTTACTAAAGAACTCTAGATTCTTCTAACAGAAAGCTTTATGAGCTAACATTCTCTAAGCTACATTAGCTGTGCAATTTATTTGCTATGACAGCTCAATATCTGCCCTTGCTACTGCCCTGCTTCTGTCCCCATCCTCAAACACAAACTTCATTTAGCTCTTTTCCAGGTGAAGTGTTTTTTTCATACTTAAATGTAAACTTATTCATCATTCATACAAAAGCTGTTTTATATAATCTCATGCTTTTATATAATATTATATTGTGGGGTTTTTTTGTTTGTTTGTTTCCTGTGGGTTTGCTTTAGACTTTAAAATGCCATAAAAATGCTTTATTTTTTCAGACTCAGTTCTTTCACTAACAGTTCCTAACATTTGATAATTTTAAGCGCTACTGCACTGATATTTTCAGATACACCTAACAATTATAACTTCAAGATCCCATTTAGTATGGTTAATCATCCACTCAGAATTACTGTATATAAAAAGCTGGGATATTCTGCATCATGTTACAGTTATCTTCCTTTACATTTATCTACCTTTATAAAAACAAACAAACAAACAAACTTTCTTGGTATTCTGAAGTTATTTGGCAGTTTTTCACACTTGGTTTAATCTCTATTGTTTTAATAAGAGAAGTCTCATCACTTCAATATCTACCACCTGTGTATCACTTACAGTAACAGGGAACAGCTAGACACACACATACAAAATCTTAAAAAATATCTGAAAGAACTCATCCTGCATTCTATTTCCTATTTTTTTATCAGTCTTTAAGAATTTTCCACAATAGACCATATCTATTTCCTTTCAGAAGCTCTAAGTGATTTTTTAAACCTGATCTTTGTTGTCTATTCTGACTTCTTCAAAGAACTCTGCTAAGTTTACAAGGAGCAGTTAGATTTTATTGATGGTATCTTGACTTTTTCTTGCAATCCAGCTATTAATTCAGTGTCCTACTCCTATGCTTTTGAGTATTTTTTGTTAACTTTCCCAGTAACAGATATTTGCTCATCAGCCTGTAGTTACTTATATTTTCTCTGTAAATTTTAGTCATATTCCTATCTTTTGGTAATATGGATATTTTAAAATACTGATTATGATATGTTAAATAAGAGGTTGCTGCATCTCCACGTACCTAGATCCAACTTAGTTTAAGACATAGTACCAGTAGGCACACATACTCTGAACACATATATGCACCCACCTGTATACATATACATGTGACTATCCAGACAGATCACGGACATAGACAGATCTCTCGCAAAAAAAACTTGACAGAACCAATGGCCTCATCCTGTTATCCTCTCTGGTTATGTAGGATGGATGTCTGCTAGCAATACATATATATATATTTGTACAATGTGAATCAGTAGCTGTCAGTAACTGACTCCGGATCCCTGTCTTCCCATCTGCTTGTACCTGCAATTCTCAAGTGCTCTTCAGCTGCATACTGTATCACATGCCCTCATGCAGTGATCACCTTCAGTCTCCCAGGTGCTATGGCAGTGAATCATTTTGATGGCTGGTAGAATGGGAAGTCTGACATATACCTCAAGAAGATTTGATGTTGGGTGAGAATAGTGAATGATTTGAGTTCTACAATTTTAATTGCTATATAATGCTGTATATAATCTCTACTATGATTTTTGTATGTCATGTCAATGCTATTATACTAAGAGTCACCCAGATTAATGAGGAATAAATTTTAATTAAATTGGGCAGTGCAGTGGTGATGCAAGCAGAGTTGGCTTCAGCATGGAACAGGACTGTTGTGGCAAAGTGAGCCCAATGTCATGGACTAAAATGAATTAATTTGACATTTTAAAGGGACATTGTAATGATAGTCTTAAGGGATGGCCACAGACTAAGGGAGTGATATCTTTGCATGTATAGCGAAGGACAGGAAGGGTGGTGGTAATCAATTAGGATGTATTGGAAAGTGTAAGATGTGAACATGATGTAGACTGTACAGAACAAGAGGTGGATGATGTCCTGCTTTAGGCTGGGATAGAGCTAATTTTCTTCCTAGTAGCTGATAAGGTGCTATATTTTTGATTTAATATGAAAATAATGCTGATAACACACTGATGTTTTATCAACATGCAATATAAGCATCACGATCAATGCTTATAATAAAGTAAGGATTTTTCAGTTTTCTCATGGTACTCTGCCTATGAGGAGGCTGGAAGTGCACAAGTATCTGGGAGGGGACAGAGCCAAGATAACAGACCAAAACTGGCCAATGGGATATTCCATGCTATATGATATTATGTTAAACAAAAATCTGAGGAAATTTAGCTGAAGGGGAATGTCTGCTACTTGGGGATTGACTGGGCATTGTGGGCACTGACCAATAGGTGATAAAGAATTGCCCTGTGTATCACTTGTTTTGTTTATTCTTTTTGTTCTTATTGTTATTTTCCTTACTTTCCTCCACCTTCCAACCCCCCCCCCCCCACCCATACACACACACACACACACACACTTATTTCCCTTCCCTTCCCTTCCCTTCCCTTCCCTTCCCTTCCCTTCCCTTCCCTTCCCTTCCCTTCCCTTCCCTTCCCTTCCCTTCCCTTCCCTTCCCTTCCCTTCCCTTCCCTTCCCTTCCCTTCCCTTCCCTTCCCTTCCCTTCCCTTCCCTTCCCTTCCCTTCCCTTCCCTTCCCTTCCCTTCCCTTCCCTTCCCTTCCCTTCCCTTCCTTTCCCTTTTTTCTTATCAAATTTTCCTTAACTCAAAAATTCTTCCACTTTCATTTTTAATTTATTTTTACCATCCTACTTTGGAAGGGAATGAGTGAATGACTGTGTGGCGCTTACCTGCTTATCAGGTTGAACTACAATAATACTAAACTACTCTCTGACCAAAACAGTTGACAAGAATCCAGTCCAAGAATACACATTGTATACTACCATATGAGCTACTGAATTTACTTTCTCTGCACCTACCTGTGATGCTGTTTTCTATATTTCCTGTTTTTTTGTATAATATGTTCTATTGAGTTTAGTTTTTGAAGTTAGGAGGAATTAAGAAAAAGTATGACTTGCAATCTGATTTTTTTGAAAAATTAATAAAACAGAACATTGATTGACAGTATGTGGATACCATACATGGAAGAGAATAAAACAGTCTTTTCATTTTCATGCTGCAACAATCTGTTAAAGATAGAAGAAAGCTATTTATCATGATTTTTTTCTCAACTTGGACAGCTGTTAGCACTTTTGACTTAAAGTAATTCCACCATTTAACAGTACAAGATTCCAGTCTGTTCAAACACCATCCAGTTTAGGATGGGTTTTAGATGACTGAATCCAAACTAACAATCTAATCTGTCTTCTTTTCAAGACTTCCTAAATCTAAGCCACTAATTTCATTATTATTATTATTATTATTATTATTATTATTATTATTATTATTATTTAATGTAACCTGAAACCTCCCTTTATGTCTAACTGTAGTCACACATGAATGTTCTGGATAGATAGATGCCAATGTTTAAGTTGGGGCTGGTCAAAAATCTTGGTGTGGTTAGGACAACAGCCAAGCTTGTGACTACTTTTTAGTTAACAGATTAATGGGAGTGAAAGAACTGGATACTAAAATTTTCTAATATTGAGAAAGGTTGAAACTACATCTTCCACAAGCTTAAAGGAGTCTTAACATACAGAAAAGGAAAAAAATTGGTTTGCCTCTGCTACTTTAATGAAGTTGGAGAATTATGAAAACAAAAGCTGGAAGGAGTGTAGATAGATGGAAATCTGATGTAAAAGTTAAGGAGCTCTACAGTTTGTTATGTTTATCTTACTTCCATTTTATAAATAAAACAGTAAAATGTAAAATGGTTTACACCTAGTAGTGAAGACCAGACTGAAGGCTTAGATTTGCTAAATATCTAGTTGAAAGAAACATTGTTATTGTTATAAATATATTTTAAATATGACAAAATTATAGGAACAAGAATTATTTACTGATTTATTTTCCGCTTCTAACATCACTAAGGGAGATGATGCAATCAATTTTATATCTTTCATCTCTAGCTCATTTCCTGCAGACCTCCACATGCATCAATATTAAAACAAGCAAACAAATAGAAAACATGAACATGAAATTAGCAATTAAATTCTACACATAGGAATAGTTTAAATTATTAGGAGATATTCTATATATGCTTTAGAAGTACAAAAATGAGCAAAAGTGACTTTCTGTAGAACAACTCTCAGCATAGATAGCATAATGCTTTCAACTACAGATATACTTTTTTCACTTCTATCTTCAAGAGTCACAGTAGAAAATTACTTTTGCCACACTTGCATTGTAGAATTTAAAATGTAAAATCCATAACAATGGCTATAGTAGGACTGAGGCAAAGTAACTTTCTAAATACCTGAAAATTATAGAACTAGGCAGATAATATGTAAGAAACTAAGGTCAGAATCAAGGTAGGAAATTGAACATTCAGGGCTAGCTTTAGGCTGAGTTTTATACCTACCTTGTTCTTTACTGGTAGGTAATCAAAATAATCTATTATGATTTTATAAGGATTGTTTGAGAATACTCTTTCTTAAGTTATGTGACTTTTCAGTACTATACCAAAAAGTGCCACAAAAAGAAAGCAGAATCCAAGTGCAGAAAATCTGATACCACTTTAAGTTATTTTGCAGTATTTCTTTTGGAAATATAGTTTTATGATGTCTTCCTATTTCACACTACATTTGCTTTAGAGACACTTAAATGTGTTTACATTATTCTATTTCTATACAGAAAAAAAATATTGATAAATTACTTTTCAGAGTCTTTTCAGCATCTAAAGTTCAGCAGCAGGACAGAGCATATCTGAGACTTGACAGTTAAAAAAATGAAGTTAAAAAGGAAAAAGGTAAAAGGGAGGGGAAGGGGAACTTGAGCAAGGCAAGGTGAGGTGAAGCAAAGAAAATAAAGATAAAAGCCTTTAATTTTCTGAAGTAATAAGAGATTTAATTCTCAGTGGAATGGAAGAAGTAGTTGTTATATCTGCTGATAAAAATAAAGCAAAACAAACTAAGCAAATTAGATAAACAACCAAATGCAGTACAATACAATGTACCAGTAATAAAATTCATCCTAAAACCAAAATCGACATGTAACATTAAAATGTAAACTCATAGATATTGTTGTTACCCAATTCTTTTCTTCCAGTCCATAAATGTGACAGTGAAAAATTCAAGTATGATATCATTAAAGAACCTTAGTCTTCAAGAAGTAAAACTTAGAAGGAGGTGTCAGATCCCCATTGTGTCATAAAACCAACATACATAGTTTCACATATGAGCAGGGTTGTCTCCATGAGGTTTTTACAACTTCCTAAAAATTGAAAACATCTAATAAATGTAAGATATATTGGATGTATTAAACCTAGTAAAATAAAGTATTCTAGTTTAACAAAAGCAAATGCCAGATCCTGTACCTGGAACAGGGCAATCCTGTATCCACATACAAACTGGAGGGTGAGAGGATAGAGAGTGGTTCTGAGGGTTTCGGTTGATGGCAAACTGAATGTGAATCAGCATTGTGCCCTGGCAGTCAAAATAATCAACCATAGCTGATCAGGTACAGCACTGCCAATTAGACAGGGGAAGGGATTGCTCCATTCTGCTGTACGCTGATGCAGCCTTACTTCCATCACTGTGTGCTGTTTTGGGCACTGCAACATGTGAAGAATATAAAACTGTTCAAGAGTGTCCAAAGGAGGACTACAAAGATTCAGCCTAGAGAAGATAAGACCTTATCACAATCTACATCTTCCTCAGAGGAGAACAAAGAAGCAAGTACTGACCTTTTCTCTCTGGTTACCAGGGGTCTGATTGAACCCAAGGGAATAGCATTAAGACACAATTGATTACTTATTAGGAAAAGCGTCTTCACTGAGAAGGTATCTGGGCACAGAAACACACTCCTCAGGGCATCAAGAATGTCAAAATCATATAATAGAATCATAGGATGATAAAATCATAGAATAGCTTGAGTTGAAATGGACCTCAAGAATCACCAAATTCCAACCCTGCACTGTCACAGGCAGGGTTGCCAATGGCTAGATCAAATACTAGATCAGATTGCTCAGGGCCTCGTCCAATCTGGCCATAAACACCTCCAGGGATGGGGCATCCACAACCTCTCTGGTCAACCTGTTCTAGCATCTCACCATCCTGTTGGTGAAATCTTCCCCCTGACATCTCATCTAAACCTTCTCTGCTTTAGTTTAAAACCATTCACTCTTGTCCTATCACTGTCTACCCTTGCAAAAAGTTAATTTCCCTCATGTTAATAATTCCAAGCCCAGTTCCTTCAGTCTGTCTTGATAGGAGAGCTGCTTCATGACATTCCTCTGGACCCTCTCCAAAAGCCCACGTCTTTCCTGCATTGAGGGCACCAGATCAGGATGCAGTACGTCAGATGGGGCCTCATAAAAACAAAGTAGAGACATCTTTCTCACCCTGCTGGCCACTCCTCTTCTGATGCAGCCCAGGATACCACTGGCCTTCTGGGCTGTGAGTGCACACTGCTGGCTCATATTCAGTTTTTGATCAACCAGAACCCCTAACTCCTTCTCAGAAGGGCTGCTTCCAAGGATTTCTTCTCCCAGTTTGTATACATACCTGGGATTACCTTGACCCAAGTGCAGAACTTTGCATTTTGCTTTGTTAAACCTCATTCACGTGGGTTCACGTGGGCCTACCTTTCACATTTCTCAGAGTCCCTCTGTATGTCATCCCTTCCTTCTGCTGTATCAACTGCATTGCTCAGCTTGGCGTCATCAGCAAACTTGCTGAAGGTGCACTCAATCCCATCATCTATGCCATTGATGAAGATGTTAAAAATATTGGTCCCAAAATAGACCCCTGGGGGACACTGTTAGTCACTGGCCTCCAACTGGATATAGAACCACCGACCACAACCCTCTCGCTGTGACCTTCCAGCTAATTCTTTATCCACTTCAAATCTGTATCTCTCCAATTTAGAGATCAGGGTCTGCTGGGGGATTTCATCAAAGGGAGCACAGTGATTGAGGATCACAGCGAACAAGATGAGCAAACAGTGTGTAGCTTGTCAGAAGGTTGTGGATTGGGCACTTTGCATGGACAGTTCATGCAGAGGGGGTGAGTAGGACATGCTGATCTTCTCATCCAAGTCTTGAACAGGATAGATCTCTACTAGTACCAACATGGTGACCATCCAGTCTGGCAGGCAGGCTGAGGCAGAAATACACATGGTGGGCCCATAAACTTTCTGGGCTGATGCGTGCACACAGATGGACCTCCTGAGGAGTGAGAAGGCTGTCCATACCTTTGGCTGTATGGAACTCCAGAATGTGGGTGTCACCTGAGGGACTAAGGAATGTGAGGGGTGTCCTGGGTGCAGGTGTGCCCAACTTGATGATCTTTTTGAGCATCTGACCAGGCTGAGAGAGGAAGTAGCCAGGTTGAGATGTATTCAGAAGTGTGAGAGAGGTACTGATGCTTTATGTCATGCAGTGGCACAGGCAGTCAGATATTTCTGTCTTGGGGCCCAGCTAGGGGAGGAAAGTAAGGAGGCTTCCCACTGGACAGAGGGTAAACATGCAGGGTGAAGGAGACTGGACCTCTGCTGAAGGCAAAAGGATAAGACTCATCTCTGCTCCTGAAGTCCCACTAACCAATAAATTTCACACTCTAGAATGGGAGAGAGAAGAGCCAGAAAGGGGTGATCACATAAAAAGCTCCAAGTGAGGACCCATGTCTCAACCAATGATGTTAAAAGAAGGCAAAGTGTCATAGTAATTGTAGACTCTTTGCTGAGAGGCAATGAGGTGCACACCTGTTGCCTGGATAACTTCTCTAGAGAGGTTTTCCGCCTGCCAGAGACCTGCATTTGGAACATTAAGAAGGGAATATTAGCTATGATAAAGCCAGATGACTACTATCCCCTCCTGGTCTTTCAATCTGAGTTGCACAATACTGCGACCAGGAAATTAAAAATTATCAAAAAAAAGACTTTGTATCTCTTGGGAAGATGTTGAAAAATGCTGGGAAAACAATAAGGTGAGTTGCAAGGGATCCAGGAGACTTCATCTACTCTACTGGCAATAGGTTTTTTTCGTTCAGGTATTGAACAGACCAATCAGAGGTGAAGTGTTATTGGACCTGGTGCTCATCAATGCAGATTGTTAAAGAAATTAGAATTGCTGGCAGCCTGGGCTGCAGCAAACATGCTTTTGTTGAGTTTGTGGTCTTAAGGAACGTGGCCCTGGCAAAGAGTGGAGTCAGGACCCTGAACTTTGAGAAAGCGAACATCAGGCTGTTTAAGGAATTGTTAGACAAGGTCTCCGGGGAAGATGTCCTTAGAGACAGAGGAACAGAGCAAAGCTGGCTACTCTTTAAGGATGTCTTTCTCAAGAGCTCTTCATCCCTCAGAATAATAAAGCAGGTAGAGACAGAAAACTGGAGTCTGTAAAGCTTTTGGAAAACACTTTCATAAATATAGTTTGAATTTCTGGATAGTCTTGCCTGGAGTCAGGATTTGGACTTGATCTTTGTGGGTACCATCCAACTTGGGATATTCTATGATACTCTGAAATTATTAAGTGGATACTGGAGGCTGTCAATAAAATTAAGTAAAATCAGGAAGAAAGGAACATAGGTTCCTGGAAGATGATGCATTTGCTTTCTCACTGAACAGTCATTTAAATTCAACAGGAAAACTGCTGTGATGAATTACATTTTAGACCATAGAGTACTCATATTCTTTTAGAATATGAGTCTAAAACATCAAAGATTTAGGGATATCCATTATCCAAGTACTCTAACTATAGATAACTAAGAATTGCCATGAAACACTTTTTGTTGAACTGTATCAGGATAACCTAATTCTATGAATACTTCTTGAGTCTAAAGTCAAGCCTAATTAAACTACTCAGCTAAGCAAACAAAGATGTCTGCCTTGAAAATTCAACATATATATACTAGGTCGCTAATATATTCCAGTCTTCTCACCATACCAGGTACGTTTTCATGAATTTCTTAACTGGATAGGAATATTTATATTTCCAAGGACTGAATCTGATCCAAATAATTATGTGGCCTAAACTTTTATAAAATTTGACCGAAACAATAAAGGCTTATCTAAAAAAAAGTATTAAGAGATCATTAATCCTTAGCAGATCTATAAAATAATAAAATGTAGAATAAATTTTGTGAGAAAGATGTATCATGTCTCTTCACAAAACTGAGCAAAGAGGAGAAAAGTGATATTATCATATAATATTTCATAATGAAAAGACTATAGAAAGGGGAAGTATATTATCAGTGGACAAAGAATTGATAGACGTAGTTCAGACAACCATGGGACTTTTCTGTACTTAACTATTGGCTTTATTAATATTTCTATTTCCTAATAAATACATAATCCTAGCTGTTACTAACATATTGTTGTCTGCCTAGATAGTATCTGAACAATGGGAAAGGAAAAATAGCCGACAAAAAACAAAAGAAAAGGAATAAAGAAAAATCAGATTAGCTACCTCAGTAAATGTAACACAGCTACTGTGGATCAGACTCATCCTTGTTGACATTAGACATGTGTTAAGACTCTTTATGTGATCAATAAAGAAAGAGACGCATATCCAGAAAGAATAGTGGGCACGCAGTCTATAGTACCAGACAAGATCTTACTCAAAAAAATCACTCCCTGTTTCAAAAAATGTGGTCATTTGAGTCACAACATCCATTTCACTCTGCAGTATTTCCCATGTTTTCACCTCACATACTAATACACTGATGATCCATATGTCTAGTCCTCTTGAGGAATGTCTTTAGTCTGAGTCTATTCAGAAGTTCCGTAACTGTTCTGCTATGAAAATAAAATGTTGCCATTATCATTATATTAATTAACTTCATTTTCAGTGCTAAAACCTACACAAGCCGCTTTTTTTTCTCATCCAGATCGCTTCCTTGTCCTTGCTTTTTACAACATGTATTGTTGCCTCAGACATGGTTCACAGTGAATAGATCTCACATTTATAGTATCAGACCACTGAGCAATTATAATGCTTTTTTTTTTTTTTTTTGGCAGAAGACAATGATAAGAACAATAAGTACTTATTAAACCATGTCTCCGTATAAGAAGTGATATAATTCCTCAAAGGAATATATGCCTGAATTTCACCAGATCTCAGTATTATTTATTTCACTGTTTTCTAGAATAAAGCTGTGAACCAGAATAATGTATGAGTCAGTCATTGGATATGAACACATTTTGTTAGTTTTTATCTTCTGAGTAAAAAGGATCATAAAGATGTAATCATAGGAAAAACAAACAAACAAACAATGAAAGTAGTTTGTATGTAGTATATATTTTGACTGATACGTGTGTGTAAGGTGAACTCCTGAACGTCAAATAATTAAATTGTCTCCCACTATCATCTCCCCCCCACCAATATCTTGACTGCACATTTGAAGACAATGGGGACTGCTATTACTTCTGTAGATTGAAATTGGAAGAAATATTTTAATTTAATAAAATGTTCATGCATTTAAATTTTCCTGGTATAACTATTTAATTCAAATAAAAATAAACGTCTCTTTTGGCACTTTATTTAATAATATAATAAATTAATCTTTCTTATTCAAGATACTACACCACCATAAAAATGATAAATTCTGGCTGGAGAGATTATCTCAAAATAGAAACTAATTATTGGTAGACTTGAAACTTACACAGTTTATCAGACCTATGATGTTAATTTATCTTTTTCAAATGAGATCTCAGGAAGATATTATATGGAGGTAGATATTTCTTTTCAGGTACACAGTGACAAGAATAATCCTTTCCTTCACTGTGTAAAACCTCCATTCAAGTTGTCTGTCAATAACATTGCTAGATTTATTATTATTCTATAATATTATGAAAAATTAACACTTTTGATTGACAATTATATTGGATTTGACTTGTCATACTTTTCTCTGTTTATAGACATTTTCTCAGTACTTATCTTTGTTTAAACACGCTCCACTGTTCAGAAGAGCAATTACTCTGGCTTTACTGATAGTAGGATCAGACATGCCATTTTGCAGTACCAAAGTAACTGGTTTCAGTGTAAAATGAACCAAACCTTATAAAAATATTTCACTAATCCTGGCTCATTCATTCTTAAGTCAATGAAAGTAATGATTGTTAGTTACAAAATATTATGCCGGTTTTCTTACTTGGTCTGTGATATTATTCCTTAGGCATAATTTAAATATAAATTTCTTTGGGCAAATATATTTGGGATGCTATACCAATCATCATGCTTTAACTTCACATAATTTCCTCTCTAACATGGAACTAAATAACTTTCCAAATAGTTTGCTCTGTTAGCATGTATTAAATAAGATTTGATTTTTTTTCCTATATTTGCATACTGTTTACAGAACCAAATAGACATAAATAAAGTGAACATGTAGAAAAATAAGCCTACAAACATGCATTTATGTATACCCACACAATATAATTCCCAAGTTCATGTTTCCAGAGTTCAAGAGAATGAATAATAATAATTATTATTATTATTCTGCTATATCGTCAGGAGCACAAGTCCCATCAATAACTTTAAATGTGCTTAAAGCATGCAGTGGTATAGAATCATAGAACTGCTCATTTTGGAAAAGATCATCAAGTCCAATGACAACCCAACCATATTACCCTAACTCTAACAACCCTCTGCTAAATCACATCCCTGAGCACTGCATCCAAATGGTTTTTAAACACATCCAGGGATGGTGACTCAACCACCTCCTCAGGGAACCGATTCCAGTGCTTAACAACACTTTTTGTAAAGAATTTTTTTTTCCTGATATCCAACCTAAGCTTACCCTGGTGTAACTTGAGGGCATTTTCCCTTGTGCTGTCATCTGTTATCAGTGAGAAGAGACCAGTCCTGCCCTCACTGTAATCACCTTTCAGGTATTGGAAGAAAGCAGTAAGGATTCCCCTCAGTCTCCTCCCCAGACTAAACAGCCCCAGTTCCTTTAGTCACACCTCATAGCGCATATTCTCCAAGCACTCCACAAGCCTTACTGCCCTTCCTTGGACCTGCTCCAGCACCTCAATGTCCTTTCTGCATTGAGAATAATGACAAGCTATAATGAAATATTGGTCAATGTCATGCCCTCATCCCCAAGCAGTCAGAAGTTTGTATGGTTGTTGTCTCAGGTAACTCAAGATAATACAGCTAAGGATCTTGGAAGAAAGCACCCTGGTTTCATCTGAGACAGTGTTAAAAGCACATTGATGTTTTGTTTGTTACTGAGTGATGAGAGCACACCTGGGCTCAGGCCAGGCCAGACCAAGCTGCTCAGTGGGGAAGAGTCATTGCTCTCACGGCATAGCTGCAGGTGGGAAAGTGAAGCCAGGACATCTAGCCTGAATTAGGAAAAGGGTTATTCAGTGTCATGTGACATCATGCAAAAGGCTATTAAGCCCTGAGAATCCAGCTGGGGGTGCTAGTTGCTGCTGAGGGATTGGCTGGAGCTTGGTCAGCAGGTGGTGAAATGTTACATTGACAACAGGATGTCAGTTGGTGGGTTATTGTATTGTTAAACAGGCAGGTCGGAAGGTGACAAACAATTGTGTTGTAGATTTATACATATAACTATGTTTTTTTTTTTTTCTTATCTGTCTTAGTAAGTAGTTTTTAACCTCAATCTTTAAGTTCCATTTTGTTTCCAATTTTCTCTGTTGTCCCAGAAAGGGGGGGGAGTGAGAAAATGGCTGCTGTGCGGTGCATAGCTTCTCCCAGGCTAATCCACAACAAAGCTAGGAGAAACTTCAGTGAAGCTCTGGAGCTCTTGCACCTGAGAGCTGCTTTTACATGGTGATTCACATCCTTTGTTTCTGTGTGAGTGTTGCTGTATGCCTGGGCTTGCCTGTGACATTCTGTGCCATGCTGTGCTATTCCTTTGTCCTGCTGTGCCACACCTCTTTGATTCTTGTGTCATAATTGTGCTTTACTTGTGCCATGCTTATGTCAGGTGTTACCAAGTCGGTACTATGCCTGTGCCTTAGTGGGTCATATTATTGCTTGTGTTGTGCTTGTGCAATGAGAAGCAAAACACGTGGTCACTACTCTAGCAAGCTATCTAGAGCATGAAGGAGGGGGCTTTGCAAAGGAGAGGCAACAACTCTGGGCTGATCTCCTTACCTTGTGAGACTATGCGGAACTGTTGAGCGGGTAACAGGCAAACTTTCTGGGGGAGAGAGATCTTGCAAACTATGCATGCACACTAAGGAGGGTTAACTAGTGGTCACTTCAGAAAGGGGACAGCAAGACCACATGAAGCCTCTCTAACCCACAGATCCATTTCCAGAGTATTCTTAAAATTGAATTGTGCAGTGGTAGGGTCATACCTCAATCCTAATGGTATTCAGACCTCCCTTTAACACCTAGACCCCTGATTTATTTTGGGGATGTTCTGAAGAAGGACTGTGTGATCAGCAGAATTGCATAACTAGTGTCTGAGCTCCTGCTTGAGAAGAGTGGGGCTCAAGCACATAAAAGGCAAAAAACTGCCATTTTGAGTACATCTCCACTACCAGAGAAACAACTTTGACTAATGTGGCATTGATGGATTTTTTTGTTAATAAATATACAGGTATATATAATATGCAAACATACAGTATTGAATAATGAAATATTTTGTGTTTCTGTGAAGACTTTGAATTTCTGTAAAGCATTGAAAGCGAATATAAAGAAAATAACTGCTCAAGTAGAACTGATTCAAAATAGGCAGCTGTGCCGTATTACTGCTTTGAGAAGAAAAAAAACAAAAACAAAAAAAGGATATTTCTCATAATAAATTCTATCTGGAAATTATGAATGATTCTTAACAAATTTTAAAAGTCAAAGAAATACATTAACTCATCTGAACTTCATTTGATGATATTTTTCTGATTAGAAAGCCTGTAAGAGGTTGAAGTACTTTTGTTTTTCTGTCTCTTCTGCAAAAGCATCACTTGAAAAACAGTCTGTTTCCATTTTTCTGCTAAAATGTAGAGGTGAAGTAAGATGGATGGGGTGCTCCTTCACATCCAGCCTTTATATTCCTATCAAGTAATATCTCCAGTGAGTGATTTCACCATTAGGAAGTTTGTCTTCCCTGTGTAACATTGCTATGCATCCTGAGATTAAATTGTTGATGTATACTTCATCACAGCTGATGTTTCTGAATGTCTTTCAAATGTCAACTCTGAAACAGTCTGTTTCATTTAGGACATTTACAGGAGGTGTAACCAAACGGTGGCTTGCAAATCACAAGCAGCTCATTGTCAGTTAAAAATCAGAGTGCTTGTATAATGCCTAATATTTTCTATCTTCTCCCTACTATGCATCTGACATCTGGTGATGTTAGAAATAAAGAATCTAATAAATCATGAATCTAGAATGCTAGAATGAACATTTCCAAGTGATAGAGCTTTCTCTCAATTAAAATGAAAAAAAGGTAGTATGGTGTGATCATTTTCACTTTGTTTTTCTTTGCCTAGTGAACAGTCTTTTCCTACACGTGAGTCAACTCTTTCACCACTCTGATTCTTTCATCAATCCCACTTGGGAAGAGCGAGAAAGGAGTTGTGTGGTACTAAGCATCCTACTGGGGTTAAACTGAAACATACAGGCATAGTTTCAGAAGTTCTAATCATTCCTTTGAATTTCACAGCAACAAATGTGTTTCTAGGAGAAAACAAATAGAAAGCTACCCAGACAATAAATAAGTCAAACTAATTTTCAGTGTAAAGAGAAATTAAAACAATAGTCAGACAAGACAGCCTTAAAACAAAGCAAAATAAACAAACAAAAAAAGCATGAGAAAAGATCTGCAAACATCATTTATATGATGTTAAACATAAGAATTTTATGCCATTGGGTAGAATGCTGTTTTGTTTTCTTGTGTTTTGTTGTTCAGTGAACACACTATAAAATGGTATATATAGATTAAATTTTTGAGGAATCAGTCACAAATTCCTGGATCAGGGACAAAGCTTTAGACATTCAGACTGTAGTTTATTCTGGGTAATTACTTCTCATCTCTCTGTGTGGACTGTGGTAAATTGAAACACATATTTTCATTTCACGTTAGCAGGTACAAAAAGACTAAGGCAACTGCATTTAACTGGAATGTATACAGAAATCTAAAAGGTAAATATATTAATAACATAATGAATAATCTCATAAATTTATTCAGACATACTAAATGGTCCTTATTCTTTGTAAGTCTACATTTACGCATTCAAAAAAAATGTAAAATATTTACTGGATTTAAACTTGACATTATAAATTATATGACTGTTATACGACATTAGTAAAGGAATGCTTTTTCCTTTCATCTTTTTAAGGTTTTTTTCCCCACTATAATGATTAGGAGTACAACGGTATGACATGCATTTATTCATTAATAATGGTTATATAACCATCAATTTGTGAATAGCCATTTTATAATTACAAATATGTTTTATGCCTTAAATATGCACCTGCCAAAGACTAAGCCAAATTGCAGTACATGGGTCACTTCTGTACTTCATGTACATTATGAATTAAAAGTAAATTCAGAGTGCATTTAAGCCTAGACAACAGATGGCATTTCGTAGTACAAGCATATTGCACCATATGTCTATAAAAAGTACTTGGCATTTCTCACATTATAAAATGGAATTAAATTATAACATTTTATTTTTAATATTATTTTAATATTAACATTGATTAATGTTTTAATAAAATGTTGAAAAACACTTTCAGTATTCTACTGAAATTTAGTCTCTCTCACTTAAGTGATGAGGATGAAATTATAAAAAGATCTCTTAGATCTCTTAGATCTTAGAAGAGATCCTTAATTTCCTTAATTTCTGTTTAAAAACAAACAAACAAACAAACAAAAACAACTTGCCTTTTCTTGGAAGCTCATGAAGAAAACTACCTCCTACAAATACTAGCAAAAATCTTAAAATTATTTTGTTTAGCTGTTATATGTCTGCCCTAATTTACTTAGAGCTAATTCTGCTTATATTTAGATTGCTTTCTTGTCCATATCCTATGCAGTTCACCATAGTAATTGAGAGCATAATGGCAAGCATAAGGTTTCCAAGACTTATTCATTTATTTATTTTTAAGGGACAATTTATACTCTTTAGAAACAGATGGGTCTGAAACATTTTTCTGGGTTTATGTCAATTCCCATATATATAGCCTTTTGCCATAAAAGGAATGCGTAACAACACTATTAATAAAAATGTACAAATTACATTACAGTATGTACGTCCAAAGGTAAGGGAGAGTTGAGATACACAAAAGTTGTGAGAAAGGTTTATGATCAGAAGATCAAATGGAACTAAGCTTATGTTATAAAAGATGCATTTGAATAACAGTGAAAATAAAATTTGAAAGGACCTTATAGTGGCCTTCCAGTACCTGAAGGGAGCTTACAGGAAGGCTAGGAGGGCTTTTTATACAGGCATGTAGCAGCAAGACAAGGGGAAATGAAACAGCGTTAAACTGGAAGAGAGTAAATTTTCGCTAGATATGAGGAAGAACTAAGGTTTGGATTGGAAGGAACCTTTATGATAATCTAGTTCCAACCCTCTTGTTATAGTCAGGGACACCTCTCTCTAGACCAGATTGTCCAAAGCCCCATTCAGCCTGGTCATTTCCCCCCATCCCGTCTCTACATGCCCTTATAAGAAGTCCCTCCCCAATTTTCCTGTAGATCCCCTTCAGGTACTAGAAAGCCACTAAAAGGTCCCCCAGGAACCTTCTCTTCATGCTGAAGAGCCCAACTCTCTCAGCCTGTCCTCACTGGGGAGGTGCTTCAGCCCTCTGGTCTTCTTCATGGTCCTCCTCTGAACCTGCTCCAACAGTTCGATGTCCTTCTTGTGTTGGGGGCTCCAGAACTGGAAACAGTACTCCAGATGAGGTCTTACAAGAACAGAGTAGAGGGGCAGAATCACTTCCCTTGACCTGCTGGTTGTGATTCTCTTGGTGCAACCCAGGATACCGTTGGCTATCTGGGCTGCAAGTGCACACTGCCGGCTCAAGTTGAGTCTTTCGTCAACTGTCACCCCAAAATTCTTCTCCTCGGGGCTACTCTCAAATCATTCTCTGTCCAATCTGTATCTGTGCTTGGGATTTCCCTGACCTGGGTGCAGGACCTTGCACTTGTCCTCACTGAACTTCATGAAGTTGGCATGGGCCTACCTCTCAAGCCTGTCCAGGTCCCTCTGGATGGCATCCCTCCCCTCTGACATATCAAATGCACCACTTAGCTTGGTGTCATCTGCAAACTTGCTGAGTGTGCCCTCAATCCTACAGTCCATGTTGCCTACAAAGATGTCAAGTAACACCAGTCCTAGCACCAAACCCTGAGGATCTCCACTTGTCACCGATCTCCACTTGGACACAGAGCCATTGCCCTCAACTCTCTGAGAGCAACCATCCAGCCAATTCCTTATCCAGTGAGAGGTTCATTGATCAAATCCATTTTTCTCCAATTTGTTGACCAGGATGTCATGCAGGACACTGTCAAATTGTTCGCACAAGTCCAGGTAGATGACATCAGTTGCTCTTTCTTTATCTACTGATGCTGTAACTACATTGTAAAAGGCCACCAAGTTTGTCAGGCATGACTTGCCCTTGGTGAAGCCATGTTGGTTACCACCAATCACCTCATCTTTATTTTCCATGTGCCTTAGTAGGGAGTTCAGAAGGATCTGCTCCATTATCTCGCCAGGCACAGAGCTAAGACTGACCGGTGCCTGTAGTTCACTATATGTTGTTTTTGTTTTTGTTTTGTTTTTTGATTGTTTTTTTGTTTTTTTTTCTCTGGATCTTATCACTAAAGTCACCTTTGCATCACTGCATAACATAAACAAAATCAGTGGGTTAGATAATGATGCATTTAAAATCCATATCATTTTGGCTTAGAAAAAATATAAATTTGTAATAAATTACTATGATTTATTTACACTTTATCATGTAGATAAAGTCAGATTCTAGACATTGGACATTCTGTACTTTTTTTCAGTGCAGCAGAGGAGGTCATTGATGCTAGTAATGTTCATTTATTAATAGATTTATGTTGCTTTTCAAATGATTTAGACTACTGGAGGAATTTATTCTACCTGGCACATTTTTTTAACTGCTTGAGGCAGACTGATTTGCATGCTCAGTTCTCAGAAGATGTGACAGGTTGTGAATGCTTAAACTGACAGCAGACTGTCAGTAGTAGCTAACTTTCCTCTTTTCACATTGTGTGTCTAGGAAAGTCAACCAGTACTCAAAAGATGGCATTTGCACAAATTACCCTATAAGACACTTTTTTTTTTTTTTTTTTAATCAGAAATAATAGGTGCCTGGAATAAATGCAAATAGTCAACATAGCTCTCAGTCATGTCATTTCCAAAGTTTCACTGAAGAGAATGACTTTTCAAAGTTACAAAATGTCTGTTGGTTGTCTCTGGTTGGTGCCAGCCTATATAAATGGAAAGCTGCATTCTTCTAAAATATTTCAGAGATGCTACATAATAAGTAGTTTGTGCGGTACGTGCAGGATATTTATGGCATCCTGCAGATGTCTTCCTCTCTAAAGAAAGATCCTGGTATTGCTGAATTGTTCTTCATTCTAGGGCTTTCATAGTAAAAAAACAACAGCTATGATACACAAAGTAGGGAAACTCTTAACATCTTCCAATTAGATATCAATGAAAATGAATGTATGCAGATTTGTCTCTTTTCTTCAGTTGTTCAACTAGCGTGGTCTTACTCTTTGGGAAATTGGAAAAAAATCTTAATCCACTTTCAAAGATTAAACTGTTGTCCTTATTATGTCTTTGCTTTCAATCATTCTCTGTCTCTCTAACACTGTCCCAAAAGACCTTGAACTCTGAATTATAAACCCCAGAATCCCAATCTAACTATGTATCCTGTGACCCAATCTGACAGCATAAAAGGTCATTATCTAATGAAGTCCTGAATTAATTTGTTCTTGAAGTTCATTAACTAAACATAAATTAGAATGTATCTTAACATAAATCAAACTTTAAATCTCAAAGTAACCTGTTCTAGCAGTAGTGAATTAAGTCTAATTACTGGTATAACATTCCAGTGTTACTTATGGCCATTTATTCTAAAACAGAGTGGGTAAAGTAAAGCAGACTGTAGTTCAACTTTGTCTAATTTCAGTTTTGAGATAGGAAATATATTATACCACAACTTTCCAAAGGGGAGTTGTTCAGTTGTTTTTCCATCGTACATATCTTCATTATTTTATAAAACAATTAGATTTTTATTTTTAACTTAATAGTCTTTATTTGACTATGAACATTTGATGCTTGACATCATCCCTTTGGGGGTGATCCTTGTGACATAGAAGTCCACATCATTCTGAATCAGGAGTCAGAGACAGGAAATGTTTCGTATGGCATTTCAAATAGCAGTGTTTGTCCATGATTGCATGACTGAATTATATTAACTGAAGTTAAATTGCGGTGTAAAAATCACTGTTCAAACAACTTCCAAGTAGCATGAAGGCTTACTTTTTTCTGTTAAATAGCGTTCTCTATTTTTAATTGACTGTATTGACAAAGGGTAAGACTGTTGCTTAAATCTAAGCATTTTAGAACATTCGGGACCCTGTGTTTTATTTGTTTTGCCTTCCACGTTACTTTGGAAGGAGATGTATCTCTTGTATATATACTGTAGTGTACTATGTACGGCCCCTGATAGTTCCATTGTTAAAATCTAGAGCTTCTCAGGTGACACTGTGCACCTATGTTTCCATTATACCTATTTCCTTTGTCTTGAAGCTTAGACAATGATGTTAGCAGGGAATGCCTCCACTGAACATGAATTTAATTTTGAAACTGAAACTATCCCATTGTGTTAGAAGAAAGATCATGTAGAAAACAGATTTTTCTGTGTGAAATTTAGTCTAAATCAGTCACAGAAATATTTGAAAGACTGATGTCAGTGTTGTCTTAACAAATAACATCGGGGTAACATTCACTCTACAGTCATTATCACTTTGTTTGTTTCTTTGTTTTGTTCTCGTGCCCTCTGCTTTCTGTTCAACTCATTAAGTATCTTCTACCTATGCAATGATGTTAGTATTTTACTTTGTGAATTTTTCGTGCTTACAGAAGTCATTTCCAAAACACTTCCATCACTTCTGGCATAATTTTCCCTTCCTGACCTCTACAAATCTTCCCAAGCTGCACATTTTAATATTAATAAATGTAAAGCTATCACTGTACTCCCTAATTTCTGAGTTTCTAAAAGCTATGTTGATTCCTGACATGATTTAGAATAGCCAATGTGGCTGCTAATCAAACTAGATTGTGACAATATATAAGATGCAATATATTGGCTGAATAAAATGAAGTATCCTCCCATCAAGGGTATTAGAGAAAGAAAAGAAAAAGGGCATAATAGACTTTCTACCAGCTGTTGCTGGGCAAACCCCCAGAAATCTGTTTACAGCAGTTCTTAACTGTACATCACAGTATCCCAAGGGAGTAGGAATAGATCCACTGGCTGGTTTGCAAATTGAGTATTAATCTATACTTGGAGATGTATCTTAAAATATATTTTATAAATACATTCTAAGAATATATAACCATGACAACTCTCCCCAGCACAGTTATCTCTCCACTGCATTTGAAGTAGCACAAGGAGTCTTTGATCTTCTTTCAGCTACCCCATCTGTTTGATCTTTCGTCAGTTATTTTGTCTGTTTCCGTGCTCAAACTTCTACAGAATTTTGTTCTTCTGACAGATCCTTTTCAGGCTCTTAAGATTTTAATTACTTCAAAATCCAGCTATTTTATATGCTCAGTCTCATTTTTAATAATATTTAGGGTTTATAGGTTATTGTTTGTACTAATGTATGTGTTAAGTTATCTAGGAGTTTATTTATTTATTTTTGTGAAGCACTCCTGCCACTTGTCAACTTCCCTTAAGTGCTTTGGGTCTTCTATACTTTCACCTGCACTTTGTCACTTGACAGAATTAACATACCTGATCTACTTAAAATTAGAGGGTTATGCAGAAAGCCTAAGTAAACAATGCTGCTTCTAAGAGAGGATTTAAATCTTCTATTACCTGTTTTTCTAAGACTTTAAGAAATAATGAAAATCATGTATGAATTAGAAACGGTGTTAAGAGAAATACATAACAGAAATTGTAGAATACATCTTGATATACAGAGTTTGGCATTAAATTAGGAAATACCCTAACTAGTGCTATTTTATATTCAATTTTGTTCTCAGGTAAAATGTGAACGAGGATATTAAAAAAAATGCTGATCCATTTTTAAACATCACTGACCTTTCCAAGAATCATGTTTGGCACTCGGTTTAATTCTGTTTTCTTACACTGTGCTTTTCTGTAATATATGCAAGTATAGAAAGAAACAGATTAATATAGGCATATTCACTCATTATTCATCAGCTAGACATTTTCTGTTCCTGAGTAATCTCCAATCTGATTTATTGCTAAAATAAATAAATAAATAAAGTTCTAAATATAAACGCTCTAACATTAAAGACTACACATGGATTAAATTGTGTTCTAAGTGGAAGTGGACCTAACAGACGTAGCAATTTTCTACAGATAATTACTGTTGGATAATCTGCTGGAACTATTAAAATATTTACAACTCCACTTTACATTTTTGAATTTTCAGTTTACAATAGAACACATCTTGTTACAGTTAGCCTGGTAGATGAAAAGTGATTCCTGGTTTTTAAAATTCATTTAAAAAGTGACTTCATCTTTTTAATTAATTCAGGCATGAACAGTACCATCTATACATGGTTATACGATACATACCTTTCCTGTATGTTAATGTTTATTTTAATTTGTGTCACTGTTTAAATTCCCATTTGACGTTGAATTACAATGAAAAGCAGTTCTTTCCCTTCTTATCCCTAAAAATCTCCAATGAGAGAATTTAATTAAGCAAACTTTCACCCGATTTCTGAAGTTTTCTAGGTTCATTGTTATCTGAACCAGTAATTTATCTTTTTCTGTGGTTATTGTGAACAGTAGGTGAAAGGACAAAAATTGCAATTTAGCCTCAGTTATCAATTTACTTCTAATGACACTGATATCTATATTTGGGCACTTAAAACCTTCCCTGAGGAAAATCAAATTATAAAATACCTCATGTTTTTAATGAATAAAAGGGTGACAATTTAAAATCTGTTTTCATGCACAGAAGACAGGGAGATTGTAAATCTACAATGTAAAATCTTAAGCAACACATTATGCTATGTGCTGGATTTTTGCTTTGCTTTATAATTTTAAAACATTTAAACCATTATAATTTACAAAACTGCTTTATAAATGATAATGATTATAATGACTTAATAAATACCATTATGAATTGAAAAAAAAAAAAAAATGGACATTGGCTGGACATTTGAAAGGCAATAACTGTTTTCCTTTGAGAAATAGCCTGCAAATGATGCAAAAAAAATTAGGGACAACTAACCGTGTACTAAAATTAATTTGTTCATTATCTAGTACCAGAAATGTATTAAGAAACCATGAATGAGATGTATCTTAAATATCAGAAAGAGGAAACTAAATAAATATGAGTACAAAAAAAAAAAAAAAAAAGTTTTATATGTACCAGTAATTTCTTCTTTGCAATTATTAATGTGGCATTAGGCAGAATGGATAATTACTCTGTATCATCTGTGCTCCAGACACTTTTCATTGCAGATGTCCATGGGAATGGTCTGAGACTAAAGCTACTAAAGAACACACACACCACACACAGTAATGTAATGCAGAAGTCAGTAATTATATGTCAGGGGAATTTGATTCCTTCTGTTAGTTCTATAGGTTTCTATGGTCATGAAACTCCTTTCATCTTGTTTCTTTGTTCTCTATCACATTTGCCCTTGATCACTCTACAAACTGATCAGTTTTCTGAAAGGCTCAATGTCTGTGTTGAAATCTACATTTCAATCTCTTCATTGAAAATGTATGTTAATTCCTTGACTGTCTAATTTATGGTTCATACAGCTTAATTATCTACCTTATAATAGACAGTATGTACCTCAAAAATTGAAACTTAACCTATCTAATTTTGCATATAAATTTTCATTAAAAAAGGCAGTATGCTACAACTCCCTATAAAAATATTAATTTTAATCCTAATCATATTAATGTGCCTCTGAGTCACATTTTGAGGAAGTTCATTTTCGTCATATGTCCCATACAGAGCAAAATGCAGGATTCTTCATTTCAATCTACCAGTGCCTTTCAAGTTAGTCATGTGATGCTTACCACCGTGGTTTCTCTGTATTTAAAGAATCACACAGAATCACAGAACTGTACAATTGGAAATAATTTTTCTTCATTAATTTAACTCAGGAATGGCACCATAGGGTCACTCATCTAAAAAAATGAATATTTCAGTTTTGATTATCACATATCTAAGAGCCATAATCAGATCAGTAATAATGAGATCTAAGATGAATATATTGGATATAATGTTATTAAGAGAATTTGTCAAGCTACTCAATCTTTTAGGGTTGTCATGCATCACTGTACAAAAAAAAAAAAAAAAAAAAAAAAAAAAAAAACTCCTCCCCCCCCCCCAGAAAAATTACTACGTACTCTATTACTACATATACTATGTATTCATGCTGTGAACGGCATATGCTAAAATACCTGTGACAAAACTGTGTAACTGCATATATTTTATACGCCAAATATGCTAACTGTATACTCATATAAAGCTACATATGTATAGCTTTATATGTTTTAATTAAAGCTTTATATGTTTTATTATTTGTTGTTATTGTTGTTCTGCTATGAATATTTTGGCTTGACATAGCACTGCTTCATTTAGCTTTGTGAGATTCTTCTTCTTGCTTCATCACTTTGTAGCTGACTATACATTGTTGGGAAATCAGAAAATGCAAACTCTAGAAGTAGAAATGAAGTCCAAAAACAGAATTAGAAACTGTTTCATGCTCTTTGCAAAGCATTGCCAAAAAAAAAGGAGCACTCCTTAGTGACCAGTGATAGTGACAGTCTGTGAGTCCCAAGAGGACATACTGTAACTCTATGGAAAGCTGCTGCTTCCTCAGAAGGGACAGATTTTAATACAAAAAATCAGACTAACTGGAAAGTGATAGATAATTGAGAGGGGAGAAAAAAATAAACTTAAAAGAAAATGATATTTATGAAGTTGAACTCTTATTCTAAAAAAAAAAATATTTTTGTGTAACTGGATAGTATTGTGATTTTATAAATATATATATATATATATATATATATATAAAATTACTGGTGGTATGAAATTTTTAAGTGGAATCATACATCTCTCTTCAAAACGTATAAATCAGCCTTGGCTGAGTACAGAAGGAAAAGTTCAGTGGAGAGTCTTTTCACAAATCTCTGGACATACATCTGTCTGAAATCAAGATGAAATTTATTAGTACTACATCAATTTCCTAGCAAGTAAATAGCCTTCTGAAACAGCTGTGTGTAAATGTGGTGACTGTGAATGTTTGGAGGCGATGTAACAATGTAATCAATGCTGCAATTGAAAGTGGTTGTAGAGTTGGAGGCATTATGCATTATGACCATTATAGCCCACTTACAACTTCAGAAGTATTGCAAATCCATGCAATAAATAAATAAATAAATAAAATCATTTGCATTTGTTAAAATTGTTGGGGAAAAAGTAAAATTCCCCATAAGCACTTGACTAACTCAACAGAGTGGTCAGGAATCAAATTTTACGCCACTTCTCACAAACTAAAACAATGTATAACTGAAAAAAATGAAAACTAAAACAGCAAAACAGAACAAAACATATCTGTTTCTTTCTGCCCGCCTAAGCATACTGTAATGGAACTAATCTGAGATTCACTTCAGATCTGACATTTTTCTGAAGTTAAGTGCAATGAAGCACACTATAAGTTTGTTTCTTATTATGCAGTTTGAAATGAGACAATGAAGCACTTACTTTGTTCTTACTTTGAAGTAAACTCTGTGAGTACATTAAAAACAAAAAACAGAAAAAAAAAACTGGCAGATTCTGGCTTATCATACTGTTTGCTTAATTCTTAAAACTACACAATCATAACAAGCTAGAAATAAAATGTTTCCTCGACTATTTTAAGTGATGATCCCATTTGCTTATTCCTATATTTAATTTATAGAAAGCAGTAGAAATAATGTGTTAACACAGCATTTTGCTAATAGCTGAAAGTGTAACTTAGACGGCTTTATGCTTGAGATAATTGTGGCACATACTCAAAATGGTAAGTGGGGGTCTGATAAGACAGTTGAAGTACTACTGAATATTAAGAAGAGTATATGAACCTGGCCTTATAACAAAAATAAGTAAATAAAAAGTAGTGTTCCTACGCATCCTCATCAAAAGATTCTATATGTCTTTCAAGTATTTCTCATGTGTTTACTTGTATACATATATATCTGCATATATGTATTTATTTCTATATGTATTGCAGAAATGTCATCAGATAGAGTGGTCTACATAGTAATAAATATTACAAAGTTTTTCATGCCACAGAAATAGAATTAAATAGGGTATTGACAAAAGTATCAGCAAGGTTGTCTCCTAAATATACAGTTGAATCTTAAAAATGTTTAATTAGCATAACAGCAAGAGTTGTAGAGTAGGTAGCATAGGTATCAATAGAAGTTAGAGTAATATGACTTATATATAATGTAATATAATATGTCTAGACTATGAAGAACTTTACAAAAATGCTGCAATATCACTATCTCCATTTTACAGAAAATGAGGTACAGAGAGGTGAAGTGCATTAGGAACAAGAGATAGAACAAGGAATAACACACAAGTCTCTTGATTTCTAATTCAGTGCAAAAGTACTTTGTGCCTTGATAGCTATTCACTCAGTTTCTGCTATAACTTTTAAAATTGATTACAGCTAGTCTTAAGAATTATACAAATTTAATCTTATTCTCTAGCATTGCTTACACATTTTAAAAGAGAATTAGACTGACAAAGCGCAGAGTTGTAAAACTTTTTTTAAAATAATTAATCAAAATTAATCACAACCTGACCATTGTTGATATACTTTCCCTTTCATAGAATCATAAAGTCATAGAACCATTAAGGTTGAAAAAGACCTCTAAGATCATCCAGTCCAGCCACCATTCTATCTCCACCATGCCTAGTAACCATGTCCTTCAGTGTCACATTCACATGGTTCTTGAACAGCTCCAGGGGCGGTGACGCCACCAACTTCATGGGCAGCCTGTTCCAATTCCTCCATACAGGAAGTCAGATTAACAGCCATAACCTATCTTGATTTTAAAAATTCAAAAAACCTCTGAACACGTAGCTATAATTGTCTCATTATTCTCTTCCTAATGGAAGACAATAACTGATTTTACTACATAATTTCCTGAGTCAGTACTGGATTATTTGGGAATATAATTATGTATGAAGAACTCTGCTGAATATCCACTGCTAATAATAACTTTTAAGGAGCTTTAGCTCTACAACTGTAATCTAAATAAGAGTTTCTGCTACATGCAGCAGAAAGCCATTGCTTATTTTCCTGTAATAACATGGAGGCACTGGGGCTCCAGAATATTCATTCCAGAGAGAACTACACTGATTCTGAGTGTCTGCTCCTGTTGATACATCCTGCCATCAAGGAGGTAAGCAGCTCCTATGATATAGTAAGAATATGAAACTGAATATCTGACTTCAAACAGAAATTTCTAATATTTTAGTCTACATCAAGATTTAAACAGTTCTTCTTCACTATGATACAGAGCTAACTTTTCAAATTTTCTCTCCACAGATCCCAGCAGATATACTTAAGCCACTAAAATCTATGAAACAGTGGCACAACTCAACTGATCATTGTTTTTAGGAAAACAGTATATCAGATCTTTCAAGTATGACAAACACATACTGCTTCTCACAATATTTACAAATTTCAAGGCTAAGAATGGTATTTTACCAGAAATACCTACCTGAGCTGCATTCTAATGAGATCTATAGACAGAACATATTTAGGAATAAGCTTTTTCTAGGCAGATGTTATTAAGTAAATAGTTTTGTTTGAATTTCAGCAAGATTTTTGAACATCTTTATTTTTTATTTTGAGGTGACTTTGGGCATAAGTTCAACTCTTCTACTATAGCATTCTTTTCAGTTTTCTACATTTCACATTCAGTTTCTGCGATTTTACGTCTTCTTAAGTGTAATATATTACCCTGTATTTAAATTCAGGGCAGTTTCTTTATTCAGCTTCAGCATTGCTAAGGCCTTACCTGGAGTACTTGGTACAGCTCCGGACCCCCTAAGGTCACCACTAGTAAAAGAGAGAAGTGAGAATACTGGAAAGATTCTAATAGAGGACCACCATGATGATCAAAGGACTAGATAACCTCACTAAGAAAATACTTTATGTGTCTTCCCCTACCCCCCTCCCCCCCAGCAGATAATTCCACTTAAGGATAAATGAAAATATAACAAAACATACAAAACAAATTTGTTGTATGTCCTCCCATTTATTTCCTAAATATATTGACATTTGCAATCACTTGTGGCACAACATTTTATGCCCAAGTTTTCTGCCTCACAAATGCCACTTGTATTCAGCAAATTACAGTCGTAATGTTTTTCCAGACTCCAACAGAATGTGTCAATACACACACTCACTACATCTTTGTTATTCCTTTTCTAATGCCCTCTTTCTTTGAAATCTATACATAGTGTTGTGCAGACACTGACATAATTTTCTGTATCAGACATAATTTAGGGAATGCGATAAGACACAATCATATTATTAGAAAAAAACATAATTTATGTTGTGAGATCCTATCATTATTATAAAAAGACCACATTACCTAGAAACATATTATTTTTTTTTTACATTTTTAACTTTAAGGTTAAAAATATGTATGTGTTCCTGACCTGTGTTGAAACTGATTCACTGTGTTTTTCTAATTTTTATTTTCTTCTATCTCACTAACAACCAGACCTCATGGAAGAATTTCAAAGATGCTGAATACCTGTACTTTCTACTGATAACAAAATACAGATCACTGGGACTTTTTCTTACCATATCATCCCTCTAAGTCTAATTTTTGCAAGTCTTACTTAACCAGTTTAGCATTAAGACAAAAAATAGTATAAAAGGTGATGGGCAATATTTCACAGAATTCAGAATGTAAAATATATATGAGAAACAGTGCAGGTTGAAGTCTTCAGAAAGTTCATATGGTACAAAAGTAATTTCCTGCACATTATCTTTGCTCCACAAGGTAACAGTGAGAAGTATAATCTTTACAGTTCTCTCAATTCATCTCCCTAGAAATTGATATAATGTCAAACTTATCAGGAAAACTACTTTCTGTAGTCTGCTCTTTTATAAATCAATAGACATTGATTTTTTTTTCCTGCTTTTCTCATTTTTCTACACCTCAATGTTTGCTCCCTACTAGCTCTCAAAATTCCATACCCTTTTAAAGTCTTAGTCTTTCTATAAATCTGTCTCCCGAATAAGATTTTTAGTCACATTCCTTTTCCTTTATCAATAAACAGAGTTCCCATTGAAAGTTTTGTGTTAAAAAATCTCCCCTATTTTCCTGATTTTAAAAGGTGTACGTAATTTCCTGTCAAGTGAAAACTTACAGTTTCAGCAAGCACCTTGAAACACGAGTTTGTTTTTATTTGGCTCTTCACTGATTTTGGATAAAGGTGTCAACTTTTGGAAGCTAATACTTGAGGATAGTAAAAAGTTAGAAGGAAAATGAACAGCAACAACAGAAGAAAAGTCTGTAATATCAATTATCATACAGAGATATTAAGTCTAGTACAGAAAAAAAAGTTGTCATATGAAACTTGACAATTCTAAAGCACCAAAGGCCTTCAAGAATTAACTTACATCAGTGATTTAGTCTTATTGCTCTTGTGTGTTGGAAGATTAGCATAGATTACATCATGTGAAAATTTGATCAACAGAATAGTGGCATTAAGGGTTCGAACAGTGCAAATGAAGTGTTCTGCAAACTCTGGTATTCTGAAATTTGCTTTCAGTGGGCTCAAGAAGAAATTTTGTACATACTCAGTAAGTCAATTTCCCCAAAGTATAAACATGACATCTATGTCATTGCTGAATATCAAAAGTCAATAGATTGCTACTAAATAAATTCTTTTATTTTTTTTCTATTTTCTGTAAGCCTCATGAGTCACTTTTGTCTTGATTCTGTAATTTAACTGCTGAAATTACAATTTTCTTGTTCTAGTCTGTGAAATCTGAAGATTACAGGCTGTTAGGAAACCACAGCCAAATATTTTCAAGACTTGAAGAATACTAAATATTTGAAAAATTATGTCAGTCTGCTGTAAATTTGGGAGTTATATCCAGCAGCAAGAACCTGTATTAGTTAACTAATGTTTTATGATAAATAAGGTTCCAGAATGTTACAGCAAAATAGAACAAACTCTCATAAATCTTGTTCTTTCTCTTGGACATGTTCTTTAATAGTACTTACATATTGTTATAACTATATTTAATATGAGGTGTCAAAAATAGTTCCACCATTGTGTGTCACCTGGTTGATCTAATTCTTGGATTGCTACTAAGCATAACATTTTAGTGACAATTTTCATATTGCCTGAAAAGTTGTTCTTCTAGATTAAGTGAGTCCTACAGGTTATTCCTCATTCATTTCAATGTTATTGAAGGAGAAATTTGTAAATTAGCTTTCAATGTCTTTATCTTCAATGCCATGCTTAAAGAAGACAAACTGACAAATTCCATTAACTTTATTGATTGTAACTGACCTCAGTTCATTTAAATTGAAGAATGAACTAAAATGGCAAAAGTTTATCTGTTTGATACAGTTGTGCACAGATGTCTTTTCCAACCTTAATAAATCCATGATTCTATATCCAGGTCTCAGGTATATTGCTTCATTCTGTTCATTTTTTCTCAAAAAATGCTATCTAGTGTATTAGTATGTAGTATGATAGACAAAAACATCTCCAGGCTAGTTTAGAAGAAAGTGAACAGTAGTTATTGTTTGATTGGTTGCTTTTTCATAATGTCAAACTGATTTTTACTTTGCTAGGACTCCTTTAAAGTTTATAAATATTGTAGGGAAAAGTCATTCACTGAGCAAATAAATAAATGCATAGTCTTCTTATTCAACAACCTTTTGACATTTGGATGACTTTGGTGTAAGTGGAGAACCAACATGGTTTTTTTTGTTGTTGTTTTTGTTGTTTGGTGTTTTTTTTTTTTTTTCCATGAATATTAGAGTTACATTTTTTGCAGAATATTTGTTTCCAACAGCTCCTACAGATGTGAATATTCATTTTTGTTCTCCTGTCCCTCATACACACTGCTGTTTTTCTGAAAGACTAAAAGCAAAACAAAACAACAAACAAAAGAACAACAACAACAAATGCATCACTAATAACAACAACACTCTTACCTTAGTTTAATGAAATTTAGTCTTTGGATCCTGGTCACAAAGAACAACTGCCAGAAGACTGCCAGGAACAGAATGTAAAAGCAGGTGGCTAAAGTCACGTGAAATATCATTGATCAACTCCAAAGTAATGCTGAAGTCAACTAATATTTATATCAGTCTGTCACAGCTGTGAATAATTATGGCTCAGCTATTGCCAAGTGCAAATATTTATGAAAATAAGAAACAAATTATTGCTAAAATGGGACAAAGCACAAAAACAGTCAGGGAGGAAAAAAAGGGGGGGAGGGGGAGAGAAAACAACCTTAAGACATAGTACTTAAAACTGAGGTGATTGCAAATAACAAATATCTTTTTTTTTTTTTTTTTCACAGAAAAACTAAGAAATTTGATCACTACAAGAAAACAAAACTGTCCCAGGACATAAAGTACTATAATATAATACAATGGAGTGGGAATGTCTAAATTCTAGTCATAACAGGGGAAAAAAATATATATATTAAAAAAAAATGTATAGTTACTCTTTTAATTCCCTGCCCTTCCTTCTTCCTGTGAGCACTAGATATATAATTATAATCTAAGATTCTTCAAGTCTATCTTCAAATCATAGTCTAGATTAGCTGCTTTTTAATCCCTTCTAATAGCTGTTTACATTTTTCAGTAAAAGGAACGTCAGGTAATGAGTCACGTAACCAAACAGTACAGAAATAAACAGAGCTATCTTACAATTTTTGTTTCAGTTATATGAAATAATTATTATTCTTTTCAATGTCTCTGAGATAATATTAGCCGTTTGCAGACCTTAGTTGAAACAAGCTATAACATTTTATCTCTTAATTCTTTAACTGCACTCATCACACAGTGAAAATGAAATACATATGCAGAATAGGAGAAGGGGACATCTTTTCCAGAAAATAATTGCAGTTCAAATGAAGGAAGAGAACATGTGTTTGGGGAAGTAGGGTCCATGAGTTTGAAACCTATTTTTACAAATAACCACTTTACCAGTAAAAATATTATGGAGATATGCTTCAGGATGCAAGAGTGATGATACATGTTTTTACCTGGTATATGGAGAGGTTCTAGTTTTTCCTGAAGGCCATACAGAGCTTTTCTCCATTTTCTCTAATTTGAAAACTAGCACTGTAATAACAAAAAGTAGTTCACTGATGAGACAGTTGAAAATTATTGTTTTTTTAGTATTAAAAATCATGCAAGCAGATGGAATTTTGTTTACTTAAATGCTTCTCTGCTATTTTAGTTTTGAATCCAAATCCTAATAATTTTAGGCTAGAAGTTCCATTGACTTAAGTGGCACAAATAAGACTCTTTTTAACTTGGTGCTGAGATTAATGTAGAAGTATAAGATGAAGTTAATTAATTCACAGGTGTTTTCCCTGATGAAAACATGCTATTCTGGCAAGACTCTTCTGTTTTGTTCTGCTATTGCCTATTAGCTATTGTTTTCAGTGCTCCCAGAAACTTTAATTTTTGGACCAGTTTTAGGTGCTTATTACTTATTCAGACATTTCCCAATTAGGTTAAGAATTACCTCAAGCTGAAATTTTGACAATGTTAAGTATATTTTTAACTTCTACAAGAAATACTTCAGCTACTCCACGAAGCTATGGAAAAATGCATTATATTTGAATGTTAATAGAATTCTGGCAATCTGTTCTTTGGAATGCTGTTATTACACCAAACCTCAGGATAGGAACTTGAAATCTGGCATTGAACTGACTTCTGCATAATGGATTTCCTTTTTTCCATTCCTGTGAAAGTCTGTCCTTGTTTGACTTCGTTATGAGCTTTAGAAAGAGTGGTATGCATATTCTTAGTAGAGATTTTTTAGAGATTCTAATTTCTGGAAGTTTGACTAAGTATTTTGAAGCCTCCCATAGCTATTAGAAATGTCTAAACAGCCACCTGCTATCTAGACAATTATTACAGGTGTAAATCCATTATCTTCCCTCTAGAGATCCTTCTGGGTGACAAACTAGGTGAGAAATCAAAGGCTCATCCTTTCTGTGCTTTCAGTTATTTTCTGTTGTCAAAGTAGCAGAGAGAGACAATTCCTACTCTTAACTTACCAATGCCTAAATGAACATTTCCAATTCTACAAGTCTACTACGAGCTGCTACTCAACTTTGGAAAGATCTAACTAATGTTTAGCCTGTCTCAGACATATAGGATTTATTCAGTTTCTTTAAGTTCAGTTTCCACTTCTTTTTGAAACATCTGAGACATCTGCACAATGAAAGCAGATACAACAGAAGACAACAAAGAGATTTGTACCTTTAGAGCTATGCATGGGAAGTCGGACTTTTAAAAACTATGTACCTATACTTCAGGAATTGACTTGTTACTGTTGGGTATGTCCAAGAAGCTCTCCAAACGTGTAGATCTAAGGTGTTCTATTCCTTGCTTAACATTTGCCTAGGCCAGAGTCTGTCTATCTAAATTGGTAGAGATTGTGTTAATCAGATAGGCATTCTTGGAGGAAACTTCATAAAAAGAAGCAGAAGTTCTTGATATAATGTTGGTGATGTGATTTATTTCTTTGTTTTATGATTGACAGACTGTGTCAGGAACTAAATTATTTAAAGCATTTGACCAAAGAATGGATTCCCTAAAATTTAATCTTTCTGTGCAGATAGATTCCTTTTGGCCCTTCCACTTCCCTGGAATACCTGTTAACTCATATCTTAGCTTTTATGTATGTATTTAACTACACAGAAAGCATGGACAAACTGTGATACTGATAGTTTCTAGTTAAGGATTTTTTCCTTGAGAAGAAATACTGTTCTTAATGGTATTTATATAATTAATCAAAAGTAATTTAACAAAATGATTTACCTTGAAAAACAGCAAAGAAAAGTAAGAGTTAATAACAAACATTTGCCTTTTTGAATTGTTTTAGCTAATAAAATTGGAATTTTTATCCTCTTCTATCTAATTCTTCTGCCTGAAATCAACTGAGATTTTAGATAGCACACAGTTTTAAAGTTCATTAGTAATAACAATGGTCATAAATAAATATTGCTTTGTGTACAATTATATTTAACATTATACAATTGTAAACATATATTAAGGATATTCTGATTTTTATATGAGAAAGATATGGTTCAGAAGACTAGATTTATTTTATCCTATTCTCCTCCTTATGAAGAAAAAAAGAAAAGAAAAGAAAACAAAAACAATGACAAAAAACAACAACAACAACTTAGAAGCTAAATAAAGCCTCAGAAATCATGAAAGATCATATTTTTATCTTCAGCTTACTCACCCAAAACTAAAATAGCATTCAACTCCAGACTGTAAATGCCTACATTTAGTTGTCTTCAATCTGGAATTGAACCTCATCATTATATATAGATCTGTGCAACCTGGAATCCCACCCGATGTTACAAAAAATAAAAATTCAGATAGAATTATTGAGATGCTAGAAGGGAGGATTGATGAGCTAAGGTCATAGCTCCCAGCTTGCATAATTCAGTAAGTTAATGATGAAGAAGATGACTCTAAAGCAATCATTAACATATTTAGAAAGTTTAATAGAATGTCAGAGTAAAATTTCTTCAGCATCTATATTTATATATAAGTAGAAATTATAGAATCGACACTAAAGCTACCTATAAGGAAAAAAATCATATCATGTTAATATAGGAAAGAAATTTAGCAAAGACAGACTTGAAAATAAGGATGATGTAAAAAATATTGGAAAAAATAATATGGGAAAAAAAATCAACTTATGAATGTACTCATCTTACACAGTTTTTCATTTGATCCTGTTGTTTGCTTTACCACAATAAAGCAACTGATATCTTTAAGTTTATGCATCAAATTTATTTTATATTTTTTCAAAGTATTTTTTACTTTTTTTTTTTCCAAATATCAAAAACAGGAAAGATTTACTTCATCTTCTAAAAGGTTTACATGTAGTTAGGTATCCTCGTGGATTTAAGCATAAGGTAGATGCCTCACTCCCCTGTTTCAAGCTAATGTATCTCTGTGCACATTCTCAAATCTACAACTACTTTGTCAAATGCAAAGTATGAACTGAATATACAAGATGAACAAATAGAAATCTTCAGTATTCACCAACTTTTACTAGAAATAACCACATCATATCATCTGATTAATAACATTACACCATGATTTTATGTAACAGCAAGGAAAGCATAAAGAGGATAAATAGGAAAGTTCAATAATCTTGTCTGGCACCATGTTGTGTACGTTTCAATTTAACAAACACCGTATATGTAAGAAATTTCAATTGAGACAAAATGACTAAGCAATATTTCTCTTAGAGAACTAATTCAGTTTCCACCTGTATATCTAACATTGACCAAGTGCTCTAAGAAATTTCTCAGGCTAGCAATGTTTCAAATTCACTATCTTTTAAAGGTTAGGATAATAACTATGATAATGGACTGGATCATTTTGATAACACAGGTCAATAAATTTGAATTTAACTGTTACTAATAAAAGGCCATGGACTTTCCATTAACCTATCAAAATAATAATAATAACTACAGCAACAACAACAGTATCGGGAGTTTCTGGCATTTTCTTGACCTGAGATGACTAACCTGTTTTTGTCATAATAGGCTAACGGTTAAATCAATATAACTTCAATTTGTTTTAGTTTAACCCCGATTTGTGGCAGTATTGAGTATGGAGTAAATTGCCTTTGCTTTTACCTTAAAATGTGCTGTTGAAAGGATGCAGACAAAAGTAAGCAACAGAAGTCACAGACTGCAAAGAGAATTCACAATGGTTTTAACACATAACAAGATCCTGAATGTGAAATAAAATCTAGAACTATACCTTAAATCTTGACCCAAAATGTATAAGGAGAAGTTATTTAGAAATAAGGACAGATAACTGTTCTTACTGAATACATATATATATGTATTTCAGAGATTTAGAGATTGAATTGACAGAAGTGATTGCAAGTGATAAATCAACAAAAAATGAAAGTGATAAGTCAACAAATATGTGATAAATCACATACTGTAACTTGTCAGCTTTTACTGAGTCATTACCTTTGCTTATTTAAAGTCATCAGTCCTTAATCATATCCCACATTAAAATAGAATGTACAGTGTTCACGACTGCTGCCAGATTTATGGTTATGGGCTTATTCATCATTGTACATGGTCAGGCTAAAGAGCTCTTCAAGGAGAAAAGACAGGATGTGTACCTTCTTTCTTACACTTCAATTTGGGATCTTGTACTTTCATTAAACAGCTGAATTTCCAGGCAAATTCCAGCCCTTAACACCATACTTGGTATGGTGAGGTAGAAATTGTTATCCCATTTTTAGTAGGTGCCCCATTCTGTTCCTTGGCTTTGTTACGATTTTTGTTTGCTTGTGGTGGGGAAGATGGTGCAGACCTCCAGGATGAAGTTGCAGTCTTTGCGGTAAGAGAAGTACCCACCATTCACCATTCTGCCTTGAGAGTCTGGTAGGTTAAGTGCACTTGTCCAGTGCAAACGCACTGAATGGTCTCAGTTGCTGAGTTATACGCACTTCTACTCTCCTACTTTGACAGTGGAGAGGTGCCCTCCCACACAAACTGCTGTGCAACTCACTGAGTGATGTATCTCACCCAACTTGCCCACTCTGGCCTCAGAACTCCCTTAGAGCTGCTTCTGCATATGTGGGAAATGACCACCTTCCTGGCCCTGCCCATGTCTTATCTACTGCTCTTATGGGAGTTGCCAGCTCTGGGGTTTCTCCAGCACAGGAATACACCTGTATGCTGTAAACCCCTGTTTCACTGTAAAATGTACCTGCCCTGGAGCTGGTTGCCTAGCTCGAGAACAAGACATAGCACACCAAGTGCATCCTCACAAGTGCTGAGCAGAGTAGAAGGATCACCTCTCTTGACCTTCTGGTGATATTTTGTCTAATATAGCCAAGAATACTGTTAGCCTTCTTGCGAGGCAGGGTGCATATGGGTGAGTTACGGTGAAATAGTACACACTCAGTATCTGAATTTATGTACAGTTCAGCTGTCTTCAACAAAACCAATTTAAACAAATGCATTTTTATTTGGAATGGCAACATTACTATTATTATATACCTGTCATGTAAGCTATATCCCATTAAGCTATTCTAACTATCTCATATTTAACTATTTTCAAACTCTTAAATCAGGCTTCTTTGAGATACTAAAACCATTCTTAGGACATGGCCAAAGAAACTGTGTCTATGTTATATACAAAACAAATAGCAGTTCACTATATCATTCAAATTTGCTACCAAATGATCAAAGGGATAATCACAGTCTGATAAATGATCAGTTACTATCAATCTGCATTAACATAATTTTACACAAGGTCAGGATTGATGTTTTCACATACTGTTGATATAAAATATAAACAGTAGAAAACTGTCAGAAACACTGTATTATTTCCTATGGTTTCTTTTGCAGAAATGTGATTGTATATTTAAATACGATTCATCTTAACATTACACTGATAGGCGATCTACTCCTATATATATACTACATAAATTACTGTGGAAATCTATTATGAATTTATTTTCTACTTTTATTCTTAAAGATTTTCCCTACTAACACATTCTTCTGTGAACCTTACTGGCACTCCCTGGAGATCTTTCTCTCTAAAAACTGTAGAAAAAGTATATTTTCAACACTGTTTGTATGTTATTTGTTCTTTCAGTAGGTAAAATGTGTATACTGCTTTGTTGTTTGTTGTTTTTTTTTTTTAATAAAATCTTAATAGAAAATTCACTTTTCAATCACTTGAATGCAGTAACTAAAAATGCTGAATGTTAATATGCTTTTTTAATTTTTTATTTATTTTCTGTCTTACTATTCTTATCTTGAGTTTAAATAAATTTAAGACTGAGGAAGTTGGATTTATTTAGAATAGAGAAGGCTCTGGGAAGACCTTGTATAGATCTATCATTACTAAATGAATGGGAGCCTATAGGAGAGATGGAGAAAAGATGCTTTATCAGGAAGAGTAGTGACAGGACAACGTTTAACAGGTTGACCAAAAAAGGGTAGGTTCACATTAGTTATTCTTTACAGTGGGGGTACTGGGGCACTAGAACCAAAGAAGCTGTTGCTGCCCCAACCCTGAAAATGTTCAAGGACAGACTGGATAGAGCTTTGAGGAACCAGATTTCATGGAAGGTGTCCCTGCTCAGGGCAAGGGTGTTGGAACTAGATGATCCCCAAGCAATACTAGAAAAACAGTAGAACAATTAGAATACAGCTATCCATCATAAATTCTGAGGTTACAGACGAGAAAGCAAAATAATGCCATCATCAATGAAAATTCTAAACTTCTCCATGATTTCATCAATAAGAAGAAAGGAACATGATTCCTACTGAAGATAGTTACATTGTTCAAGAATTTTCAGGAATGTTTAAAATGCTTGAGAAGCTGAATTCAAACAAGAATATTTTTATAACTTTTTTACTTTTTGTGTAATGTTTTATACATTCTAAATTCTTTTATACTTCAAAATTACACATACACCACTGTTTATTTTTCCATATTATCTAATTATAGTTGTACAATTGTGTTTTGAAGTTGTGGCAAAGGTAGGATAAGTATGAAATCCTTAATAGTATATTCTTGTTCCAGTGCCATGACTATAACAGTAATATTTGAATAATTTGTATTACAATTCAGAAGATTGTGTGTGTTCTGATTTTGCAGTACCTGAGCCCTATTTATTTAAAATGTCTATGAATATCTTGCTTCTTACTAATATAATTCTTTTTAGCTAAAATCAGATGCACATTAAAAGTTTATTGAAGTGTCTCACTAGCCAACATATAACAAAAGAACAATTATTAATTAAAACTTGCCTTTTAGATCTATAAATCAAGGATTGTAAGTCTGTCATCTTTCTCCTATCAAAACAAAACAAACAAACAAGCAAACAAACAACAACAACAAAAAACAAATAAAGAGTTGTGTGAGTTGTGACACCAAGCTCTCAGGTGCAACTGTTGTAGAACCATCTTTACCTTTAAGAATTCTAAGTACATACATAGAAAGAAATGATAAGGAATTTTGATCTTTGTATCCTTAGGAAACATAAAATATTTTACAGTGTAAACCCACCTGAGAAATCGTTTCTATGCAAATAATAATATTCACTTCCCAAGTCACTGGCTGCGTGAGTAAATTGCATATAATTGACCTTTTCAATAATGCTATTACCTACTTTACACAATGGAGCATGAATCCAGGAGACCAAGGCTGCATCATGTCAATTGTAATTTGTTCAGTGACTTCAGTCGAAGCTAAGCAAAGTCTATAAGACACCAGTAGAACATAAAGCCTAATCTATATTACTGGATCACAGTAAGCTTTGACCCCAACCAGTCTGGAACTTTGACTCTTGAAAGTATATAGATTTGATCTTTATTGAACACTGTGAACTTTGCTGTCACATCTCACCTGGAAGATATCAGGATACCATTCAAAGACATGTTTATGTAAAACTATTTATGTACAAACCCTATTTCTCTCTGTTGACTGGAAATATAAAATTTATTCTCTCTTGTTAGATTTTACAATGTGAATGCAGAATACTCTCAGGGCTCTGAAAAAAACAACCAACCAACCAACACCAAACAAACAAACAAACAAACAAAACAGGTATGTATGCTTATATTCAGACTTTTTGTTCTTTGAAGTAGCTCTTGATCCTTCCTATTTTTCAATACTTAAGGATATGTAGTTCACACAGCGCATTTTTATGGTATGTGTGATTAAAAAACTATAACTTTGTTCTGGGTTGCAGAAGCAGAAGACTACTACATACTACATACATACATACTACATTCTGTGGTGTTTTAATTCTACTATTTCTAGCAGACAAAAAGCACAGAAAGGAATTTTCAGCTTTAAACCTGTAAAACTTAACATATCTTTCAATCTTACAGTTGTTGGTATCACACAATAACTGTTACCAAGGCATAACAATTTTAAACTTCATTAAAATATATGTTTATTTTGAGATAGCCTAGGCAAACTAAGCATACATATTTGTATCAGTACTCTGTTTTCCTTCATATCAAAGTGTTTATGAGTTGTGGTTAGCCAAGGACAGAATTCTTACTCTGCAAGAAATAGTAGGTTTGAATTACATAATTTAGAGGATCACCAAAAGTGCTTTCCTTGATACCATCTGGAGAGGAAGCTATATATTATTTAATAAAAAAAAAAGAAGATAACATTTATTTTTCTTTGAAGATTTTTTCTTGATTAATGTTTCTAATATCACACTAATTGGATTTTGCTGAAGATTATATAAGGCACATGCCATTTTACCTGACATCTAAAAAACAAATAGTTAAAAAAATAATAAAAAAAATAAAGTACTGGAAAATGTTGGAAATGCTAAAAAAAAAGAGAGAACTTACCTACTTTATGCATCCTTTGCTGAAGAAGTTACAAGTGTTTATGTATGTACCGGGTATAAAATTATGTTTATACCCAATCAAACACATGCAACCCATATTTGTTTAATTTAAATAATGAAAACATGAAAAATAAATTCTTTATTTTATATCAGATCCTCTCAGACTCCCAGAGATAGAAGGCCTCAACCTGAAACACACTGAAGAGGGGATTATTTTATTTTATTTTATTTTATTTTTCTTAAAGCCATGAATTATTTTCAGTGACCTTTATGGAAGTTATGATTTATAGCATGCTTCAGTATATTTTTAATCAGTGTTAATGTATAAAAGAATACAGATTTGCAGTTTAAAAAAAAAAACTTTAAAAAACATAAAATTTAATCCTCCACTTCAGCCATATTTCAGAATGCTTTAAAATATTTCTGCCTTACTTTTTGCATTTATTAGGGAATATTTTTCCTCTTATATTTTTGTCTTTGGATATTAGTAAGGGAAGAAGGAAAAAAAGGGAACTTCCTAACTTATATGGTCCAATGAGAATGAATGACTTAAAGAAAACCTTCCTCACTCCTTGAATTATTGGGATAGTGATTGCACAGTCATATTTAAAGTATATGCATGGGTCAGTCACAAAGAAGCATGTGCCCAATTTCAGAATTTAACTGTAGAATTCCAAAATGAGACTGGATATGTACAGATTGATTTTTCTAGTTCTTATATTTTGATGGTATTAACTGAGCAATAAAACTCATGCAAAGAATATCAGGATGATCATCCTGGATTATTGAAAAGAAAGCTATTTATACATCTCAAGAAATCAAAGTGTTTGATTTGTAAGAGATTCCTGTGTGTGTGTGTGTGTGTGTGTGTGTGCATGCACCCTAGCAATCAACTACACTTGTATTCTTTGCAATCTACTGCCCTTTCCCCATGTTACATTCTGAAACAAGTGTTTAACTGAAACTTCCTTAAATATTTGTCACCAAGAGGTAGCACACATAGACTGTTTCATTCCAAACGCTTGACGCCTGACAGAATTCTAAACAGTGGAAAATATAGTCATAAAAGTTATTCCAGGAAACATAAAACCAGACATTTCTATCTACTTCACCTATGATTAACAAGAGTAATAACTAATTTGGCAGGAAATTTTGTGCTGGCAGGAAGATGTGCTTTATTCATCACTAGAAATTATGCCAAAATAGTTCTATAATACTGACGGAGGGAAAAAAAAAAAAGCTCATTTGAAGTCCTTGTTTCTTTTTTCTATGTCCTTTAAATTTTTCAGTCCTTCTGATTTTGTGAAGCACAAATTTCACCTCATATACTTTTTATCTAATTACTCATTTTCAACAATTTCATTTTCATGGAATTTTAGTTATAAATCATAATGTGTAGAACTATTTCTGAAGTTAAAATAAGACGTCAGTTAAGAAGACAAAGAAGGTCCAGAAACTCCTCTTCAGATAGGGTGAGACTACACAGCATTGGTGGTGTTCTCACCAGGATCGGTGCCTAGCTTCAGCTGGAGGAAACATCTTGGGCCATGGGCAAAGCAGTATTTCAGAAGTAGACTTGCCTCTGAGGGTTCATGTCTGATTGCTTTTCCTGGGGATGGGTGAGATGCCCCACCTGTGATAGCAGGAAAGTAGACTCAGAGAGGACAAATGGAAGACTTGGGTGATCTTCACAGAGAAGAGGAAAGAGGGTGAGCTACACAGTGCAAGGAGGGATGGACAAGGAAAGGCTACACATAAATGAATGTAGATTAACACACCCAAGAAAGGGGTGGATAGGAATTTGTGACCTCTGACAGCAAATGAAAGACTCCTTGACCTCTAGATCTGAATTTACATATTTGATACAGCATTGAAATAGTTGAGAGGAGGAACCATCAGGAAATAGTGTTTCAAGACTTTGTTTTGCAGGAGATGGAGGTCCACACTGCTAATCGGACCTACTACCACAGGAGGTTTGTTGTTTACTGGCCTTGGATCTAGGATCTTGCACAGAGGCTTTAAACTTGGCACACCAGCAGATGGTGGTAAAAGCTTGCAGTTAGGTGAGGGAAGGTAACATGGACATACATGGGACAGGGTGTTGGAAGCAAGTGAGGTCTTCTGAAAGGTAAAATAGGCCTGAAGATCATCCACCACAAGCATAGGTACACAAATGTATGCAGCTTGGAAAATAATTGAGAGGAACTGACTTCCATGCATGGATACAGAATTGTGTCATCACTGTCCTTGGAGGTTTTCAAGACCCAGCTATATAAAGCCTTCATCAACTTGGTCTGAATTTGGTGCTGAAATTCCTTTGAGTGGAAGGTGGGCTAGATAACTTCCAACCTGGATAATAGTTTATTTCTCTTACGTCATGAATCTGCAGTAGACTATCAAAATAGAAAACCCTGTGCTTGCTAAACTGAATACTTGGTATAATACCTTCAGTTTTTTCAGCTCAATACAATGAAAATGTAACATAACACTGTTAAAGCATGCAAGCTATCTGCGGAAAGCCAAACATGTTTTTCACTGCATTCTTCATTCTTGATTACATATATATATATTAAAAAAAACCAAAACAAAACAAAACAAAAAAAAAGAGAGAGAGAGAGAGAGAGAGCATATACACAGAGTCTTTGTCTTGAGACGAAACTTTCAGTCCAAGTAATAAGGATCTTAAAAGAAGTCAAAACCACAGCATGGATAAACTTCTGCATCAGAACTCTTTATAATACTCTAGAACAAAGTTTTGTACAAGTAATGTTTTCCTTAAACAAAATATTAAATTATTTACAGTTCTAGTAGAAGTTATTTTTGTGTGAGCTTTGCAACTACAGCTGAAGTGACTGCCCTCCTAGTGGTATTACCGTTTGCAAATACAATGTAAGATGTTCCATTATAGTTTATCTCACTTCAGGTTTCAAGATCAATTGAAAATCCAGTGTCCAGCATTATTTCTTTGTGATGTACTGTTTGATAACATTAATACTCAGTTCAATTTAAGGTCTCACGTCTAGCCAAGCACTCTTGGCTTTCTGTGACATATGTGAAATGCGTTAGTGAACATCAGTGATGACTGTCTACTATTTTAAGCAACACAAAGTCCTGTCAGAGGTTTAGGGCAAGTTCAATGAGTTCAGTGAAAGTGAGAAATTAATTGAGAAAATTTTGATCAGGATTAGACACACTTACTATTACCAAATTTGAAACGTGTTACAAGTCAAGATCAAATTGACCTTAACTAAGTCACTTCTCTTTACTGTAATCAAAATTAATAGACATAGTTTCTGGTTACATTATATACCTAAAAATGTCTATTATCATGCATACAAACTGTTTCAGATGCTATGGTAAGAATATTCATATCATGACAGCAAAGTAGATGTTTTTGTTCTTTTGGAGTACAGCAATAAACTAGTATAAGTGTTGTAAATCTGTTTCTGAAATAAAAGTTTGTTTGAATGTACTGCAGATAACTTCCTTGGCCAAGTAATAGAGGTGCCACACTGGACCTTTTCTCACCAAAAAGAAGATATGTCAGCCACTGCTCCCAGTGCTGTGTCATCAGCAAATTTACTGAGCGTGCATTCCATGCTTTCATCCAGATCACTGATGAAGATGTTAAACAAGATTAGACTCAGTAACGCCCCCAGGGAACACTGCTGGCTACAGGCCGGTAACTAGACTCTGAACCACTGATCACAGCCTTCTGAGTTCTGCCAATCAGACAGTTCTCAGGCGACTTCACTGTCCACTCATCTATCCCACACTTCCTGAGCTGGTACCATCTGGATCAACTGTAGTGCAAATGCTTCTCCTTCAGTTAACTTGACTAACATGGGGGAGTGAATATGTGACTCAGTCTAACACTGAATATAGAAAGTAAACACCCAGCAAAAGAATTTTTAAGAGTGCGGTAGGCTTAAGTTGGCTTCAACCCACCTATTCCTTCCCTGAGGCTGCTCAGCATCACGACAGTGACCATATTATATATACCAGTAATAGGAATCACAGTAGTATTGTGATCAAACTTTATTGCAGTCACTACATGTTGTTAAGTGTAACTTACATCTCTTTTGTGATTTCAGTATACTTTGTGTCACTCTGCTAAACCAGAAATTGTGTGTAACATTAAATATATTCAAATAAGTCCATTTGTTATTAAATGTCCCACTCTCCACACACAAATATTTTGATATATATAATAATATATATAAGTTGCACCAGGAGAGATTTCATACTGATATAAGAAAGATATTTTACAATAAGAATAATCAATTACAGGAAAAACTTTCCCAGGGATGTGGCACCCAATCACTGGATATTTTCAAGATGTGATTGGACAAGGTTTTAGATAATCTCACCTGGACTCCTTTTTCTAATGAAATGTGAGACTGGATGGTTGAAAGAAACATGGTTAGCAGGTCAAAGCAGGTGATCCTTTACCCTTTGCTGGTAAGACCTCACCTGGAATACTGCATCCAGATGTGGAGTCCTCAGTCCAGAAGATACATGGGACTGTTGGAGTATATCTAAATGAGGGCACAAGAATGATCCAAAGGATGGAACATCTCTCCTAAAAGGACGAGCTGAGAGAGCTGGGACTGTTCAAGAGGGAGAAGAGTAGGCTCTGGGAAGACCTGGTAGTGGCCTTTCAGTATCTAAAGGGAGACAGACTCTGTAGCAGGGTCTGTTGTGACAGGACAAGAGGAAATGGTTTCAAACAAAAAGAGGTAAGATTTAGATTGGATATAAGAGAAAAGTTTCTTATTATAAGGGTTGTGAAGTTCTGAAATGAGTTGTCCAGAGAAGTGATGGATACCCCATTCACAGAAACATTCAAGTTTAGGTTGGAAGGGACTCTGAACAACCTGATCTAGCTATAGACATCCATGTTCATTGCAGGGGGGTTGGACTAGGTGACCACTAAAAATCTTTTCCAATTCAGATGATTTTATGATACTGTGATCTTTCAGGGTCTCTTCCAACCTGGGTTGTTCTATCTTAATAAGATTCTATGATCCTGTGATCCTACTTTTTGATGATTCCGTGATTCTCTGATCAATTGCCCTTTAGAAATAAAAAATAAAATAGTAAAATAAAATAAAGTAAGGATTGACTCAAAAATCAAGGTTTGAGACCTAAAACAAGTGACAGAATAGGTGGGATGATTAATTTTGTGATATTCACTTAATTGTTACTGATGGCATTACTCATAACTTTGTTTTCAAGATGGAATATACACTAGGGTAAGTTGTGGGAATACAAGAAAAACTGTTCAGAGCAGCAGCTATATAGCAAGGTAAACAGCATGAGAACCAAGGACACTGCCAGAAGAAGAAAGAATGGCTCACAGCTCTGATTGGATAAGTGCCTGCATGAACGGTTGAAGAGCATTTGTAGAATGCTTTGTTGACATGTAAAGGTGGATGGAAAAGTTGTAGGGGCGAATGGGAAAGCTGGAAAAAGAAAACTTGTGAAGGTATATAAGTGATGTGAGAACTTGTAATAAACAATTTGGATCGTTCACATCTGAGTCCGTGTATCAGATCCTGCAGTAAGTAGTCTATAAAGATATGTTTAGATACAGTTTGCATTTCTCTAAAAAAAAAAAAAAAAAAAAAAAAAAAAAAAAAGAGAGAGAGAGAGAGAGAGAGAAACTATGCCATAAATTTCCTTTACCTTCCCTTGCTATTTATAAAACTCTTAAACATTTCTTGTTTGTGGTTGCAAGTAAGCTTTGATTGTTATCAAAGAATTGGTCTCTAGTTTCTTAGCAACCTCTATTGTGTGACTAAAGCATCACTGAGGGCTTTGCAAAATGGCAAGAAGTGTAGTATCGGTTATTTACACATACAGACAGTAACACTGGCAATTTTATCCAGGCTAAAATCTGTCTTTTTTTTTTCACATCATTTTTATCCTGTAGATGAAGCCATAAGTTTGTTTGTTTGTTTGTTTGTTTTTCTATAAAATTCAATCTTCTATGCATGTCTCTGTCTTGCTCCAATTTATAGGAGGGAGAGGAGGTTCTTTGAAATATGTATGCCCGGTGTGAGATTAAGAAACAACGGTTCAAATGTTGGTCCGACCAGTTTATTACAAATGTTAGTAAGGGAGATGAAGAAAGGGGAGGACAGACACTATTATGGATTAGGGTGATGGGGAAGGGAAGGCAAGCAACAGAAAAGATAGAAAGAAGCAAGAAGTGCATAAAGCGGGGATAGTCACCACCAGGATCCGGCAGTAGTCCTGTTGCACGACATTCCGATGGTCCGAGGCCGAAGGGCAGGAGCAGCAAGGCTGGTCTTGGGCAACGAGAGGGTGCAGGTACCGGGTGGGTCCAGGAAGAAACTGCAGAGTAAGCCCGGGAGGAAGCAGCAGGTCTCAGGTAGCAGGCCCAGGGAAGTCCGTCAGCATGCAGCCCGTAGTAAGGGAACTGATGGCAGACACCTCAAGTCTGTTGTGGTGAGGGATCTGATGGCAGAAACCCTCTCCTAATGTTTGTTGGACCCTCTTTTATCCTCCTTTTTTCCTGCCTATGTGACACCCCTGGGTGCTTGAGCAAGAATCATGTGCACACCTCCTGAGATGGCCATCTTCCTCGAGATAAGTCCACACAAAAAGACCGTTTCCCGGCCATTAGCAGCAGCTTATCTCTCTCTCGTTGCCCCTGGCCTTGTGCATCTGTGCTCCTGAAAGGATTTCACAACCCTTAGCCAGGACCTGTCCATCAGTGTCCTCCAGACAGAAGATTTCTCTACCTTTGCCCAGGACTTGCCTGGACTTGTTCCTCAGCAAACTTTGAGTCAATCATATAAAAGAATAATCTCTTACAGTCTCCTGTCTTGCAGGTCCCTTCCAACTCTAAGGATACCATGATTCCATTATTCTATGATTCTTTTAATGCTGTAAACGGTTATTTGTAGGAAAATGAATCAAGCCCTAATCAAAACTAGCAGGAAAGACTATTCACCACATACCCACTGATCTGATTGTCACAGTAATTGGGACTGAATTTGTCAAATAATTACCCATATCTACATTTTTTCTATATAGATATGTATGCAATCCACTTAATTTTCTACTGCATCCTGTACTAACTTACCCGTAGATAGTAAAGCAATTAAATTTGAAACATCTTCAGAACTTTTGTATAAAGCAAGGGTTCTCTACAGATCTTATTTGCTAGTCCTAGGCGTCTACCTTAGATTCTCTGTGTCTCAGATTGTACGAAGTGCCTATGTATATCCACCTACATCACCCATTTAAACATCACCATCATTGTAATCTTGAAAGATGCTCATTTCCCCCTAAATAAGACATCCTCATTTGGTCAGATGAATGCCTCTTAAGCTCAAACTCCATGAAGACACAGGGCTTTATTGTCCATACCTTTAAATTTGGTGTCATCTAGGATCTGTACACATCTGCCTGATATGCTATAGGACTGCAGGAGATCTGTGTCTTTGAAAAGGAGATGTAATAACATACTTCTGATACTCTCAGGGAAAGAAGATGAGACTGGATACATATGTTTAATCAACTGATCTAAACTCACATGTACAAACATATTACAGTTAAACAACCTATTCTATAATAGAATAGTTTCTATTATTTATATTTGCAGAGCACATGACTTCCTGGGGTCACTATTTCTGCTATTTCCACAACTGATTTTTTTTTTTTTTTTTCTCGCTTATCTTCATTTCTTGGGAATTTTAATTTTGATTTTTTTTTTTTAATTGTGGATATAAGCAATATGGAGGGAGAATAGGTAGAAAAAAAGTACATCTCTGCCTTAGATATAGAGAGATAAACCAAGTAGTTATATTGAGAGTGTTTTTCTAAGCTTAACCTCAAACAAAAGCCGTTAAGATAACGGTCATCAACATATTACCCTGACTGCACGTGATTCATTTCACTTATTTCACCTTGCCAAGGACAATTCTACAAAGATGAACAAAAAAGGAATCTGTTTTGTGTGTGTGTGTGTGTGTGTGCATTGCTTCACACAGATGACCTCAAAGTTGAATATTTTAACCCAAATTCTGCAGCAGAAGGTGCTTGGGGAACAAAATAAATCTGAATAATAGCTATTTTTTAAAACTACAGAAATATTGAGAATTGGAACAGGGTGATATATCTCCTGAAAGCTTTCATTTTTATTTAGTGACAGTCACAGTGTACAGTAATAGAAGCAGATGTTAAGAGGTTCCATGTGATTTCATAGTATTCTAAATCATAGTATAAATAAGTGATATGAGATTATTATTTTCAAGCCTAGTTGTACAAATGTCTTCTTATAGTTAGTACACAACTCCAAATTCTTTAGTTTGTTTCCCATTAAGTTATTCTTGCCTTTAAGCCACCTGTGCAAACACGCCATTGTTCTCATTACTGAAGCATGAGAATAATCTTGCTTTCTAATGTATTTGTTCACACAATACAAGTAAAATATTACCTCAAGTCTGCTAGTCAGAAATTGCATTGCAGAAATGTGAAGGTCTTAAGCCTTACTGTACAATGACAATAGAACAGAATATTTGAAAGTCTCTGAATGCCTAAGAGCCTCCTTGGCTCAAGATTAGTTCTTATGTGATACATAGTTCTTATGTGATTCATTAGGGTGAATCAATGAAACTGGATTACTCATCTTTTTCGAAAATTTGAGCCTTTGAATACTCAATTTTTCAATTGCAGTAGGGAGGGAAATCAAACCCAATGTCATATCTTAGTATTGTTTTGCAGATGTATTCACTTCCAATTTTTTTTTTTCAAAGATTGAGTAAAATTCTACTCAACTTTGATGTTAACATTAACAATTTCATCAGCAGCAGACATTCTTCCAACCACCAGTGTACACCACAGTCATAGAATGTGAGACAAAACATGTAATTAAAAGGGCTATTTCTGATCTCCGAGATACTTGCAATTACTGGTCATATATTCAGCTTAATCTTGTTCCTTCTTGTAGAATCCACATAGACAGATAAAAAGCATTATGTTATAATAGAAAAGCATATACATCACAAAAATTGCTTTGTTTGCCCGACACACACCTGTGCTTTCTGAAATAGAAATTCTTCCAGCAAACACAATGCTGTCAACACATAATCAGCTCAGTATGACCCTATATCAAAACAAGTTTTGCTTGCAAACATTTGGATGTTACTATAATTATTTCCTCTAAATTTAGTTTAATTATTTGTCTAACTACTTTAGAATTAGATCATCAGAATATAAGCAGTGTTACAGGAGAGTCAGAGGTTTAACAGTTCTCTCATGTGCATTCCAAGTATATATGGGATTACTGAGGTTCAAAGGAAGCTCTTTTTTTGCACGTATTTTGAAATACTACTTGGAAATTGATCATTCCAGAGAAAACACAACTGTGTGAAGATAAGAAACAAGCTTTCCCACATTATGCAAATTTCCAAACAAGTCGATATTATATCACATCTGGAGTTGAGATATTTGAACTTCACAGTGTTTGGTTCAGCTCTTTATCTTTTTCTTTCCTTTTCAGAACTTATCCTTAACTACGACACTGTAACTGTAATATATACATGGTGAGAAAGTGCATGCAAAATCTGTCTTCACTTAGTCTTTCTTTGTATTTTTTTCTTTTTTATGCCTCTTGCTACTGAGTGGGTTATGACATTTAGATGTTTTTATGTGTTGGATTCAACTCAATCATTTTTAGAGGCTAAGAAATCATTTGAAGTGCAGGCTCTGATAAATAATTCTTGTGACTGAGACAAGCTCTTCTAAATACAGTTTCTGTTCTGTATAATTCTAAATGTGAAGAAGATACACATCTTTAAAGTAAGAAAAACTTTGTTTACTGACAGTAGGACTAGTGTTTACAACGCCTGATGAATAGGTACTTCATAAACATAAAGTAAAAATCTTTTATTTCAGAATACTCTAAAATCTAATGAAATAAATTAGAGGAGATCAAAAAATCTAATTTTAATAACAAAATGCAAAAATATTTCAGTAAGCTAGCATGCTCCACAGAATTTACCTGGAAGTGCATGATAGTCATAGAACAGCTTTCCTTCACTTGCCTCAGTGGTAAGAAAAAAACAGAATCAGATTGAGCTTCACAAATGATGTTCAATGAAAACAGGTTTTTTTTGTGCACTTCTCAGAATAACTTGTTTTAATTAGGCTCCATAAGATTTTGTGACCCTGAATATTTTCAATTATTATGTTTTTTTGTTTGTTTGTTTTTTCAGTGGGGGAAATAATGATGTTGTAATAAATGAAGAAATGAGCTTGTCTTTGAGGTGAAGAGAGAGCAATAACAAAACCAAGCAGGTATAAAGTTACTCTTTGTCTGACAGTGATCCCTTGGAGTGGAACTGCCTCTACTGTGGAATGGGATACAATAAAAAAACAAAAAAAAAGGAAGGAAAAGAAATTACTTGCTTATTTCTCCTATGCCAATTAGCCATGCTGAATATGCAGAGCTGGAGGAAACTGGGCTATGCTAAACACTGCATGGGAATTCACTAAGCTGCTTTACTTGCCCCCTTTCACAACAAAGTTTTTGGGAACGTGATTATGGGAATACAAGATGGAGTGACAGAACCAAAAGTAGGCTTAGAAGCTCTGTCAAAGTATGTAATAACCTATTCAGTCTTGAAAGATAACTATTAAAAATGGAGAAAGTACAATATATATGATTATGACAGATCTAAAGAACCTCCTACAATTTTTCACATTTCAGTAGAATACCTAATTCTGTTAAAGTAAACACTGTGAAAGTTTTCTTCTTTGTTGAAGCATTTAATCCTTTCACTATTTAACAATTTAAATTTCTCTCACATTATAGAAATTAAGTAATAATTGCTAAATTTAAGATCTATATATACAAATTTAGCAACCCTGAAAAAAGTAGATTTTAATTTCTTTTATAGGTGACCTGCATGATACATGAATAAAATTACAGGAAAAGAAGTTAATTCATAAGATAGTTAAGAAAAAGAATTTGCAAGAATAAATTACAGACTATAACATCTTCATCAATGACACCGACAGTGGAATTGAGTGCTCACTCAGCAAATTTGCAGATGACACCAAGCTGTGCAGAGCTGTCAGCACTCCTGATGGACAGGATGTCACCCAGACAGTCCTAGACAGGCCCGAGCAGTGAGCCCAGGTGAACCTCAAGAGGTTCAACAAATATAAGGGCAAGGTCTTGCTCCTGGGTTGTGGCAAACTTCATTATCAATTAAAACTAGTGGATGAAAAGATAGGGCACAGCCCTGATAGAAAAGGCATATAGGTGCTGGTGGATAGCAAATTGGACATGAGCCATCAATGTACTCTTGCAGTCTAGAAAGCCAACTGTATCCTGGGCTGCATCAAAACAAACATAGCCAGCAGGTAGAGGGAAATGATCTCTGTTTTATGCTGGTGAGACTTCATCTGGAGTACTGTGTCCAGATGTGAAGTCCTCAGTGCAGAAAAGACATGGATCTGTTGGAGCACATCCATAAGAGGGCCACAAAAAATCATCCTAAGAATGAAATAGAATAGAAGGACAGGCTGGGAGAACTGGGACTGTTCAGCCTGGAGAAGAGTAGGCTTCTGGGAAGATCTGTCAGTATCTAAATTGGGGGGAAAGGAGTGGGTGTAAGAATGGTGGGGACAGACTCTTTAGCAGGGTCTGTTGTGATAGGATAGGGGGAAATTGTTTCAAACTAAAAGAGGAGAGATTTAGATTGGATATAAGGAAGAAGTCTTCTACAATAAAGGTGGTGAGACACTGGAACAGGTTGCCCAGATATGTTGGTGGATGCCCCATTTCTGAAGATATTCAGGCTCATGCTGGACCAGGTTCTGAGCAAGTTGATCTACTCATAGTTGTCCCTGTTCATTGCAGGGAAATTGGACTAGATGACCTCGTAAAGTAATTTCCAACACAAATGATTCTATGATGATTCTATAAAATAACAAAATAACAAACAAGGAGTCTGGCAAATGAGAATCTATAGAAAACAATTTTACTAACCTTTACAAAAGGTTTTATTAGTTTGAACAGTTAATGATAGAATATAATTACAGTATTTTATTTGGTAGCTCAAAGTGCTTTGGCATGTGATTCAGGGGACTATTTTTATGAAACAGGCTCTTTCAGATTTCAGGGTAAAGGCTTAAGTCATTTATTTTGTGAAATGTAAAGCCATCCTGGAGTCGTTTGCACAGCAGTTTTGTTATCATGACCAGTGGACTTCTGCAGTAACAGTTTTGTCCCCTTGAATATATTAAGGAAAATGTTGTTCTCATAGCTGGTTGGGTGACCTTACTGGATTATTGTTTTGAAGCAGGCAAGAGGAAACCTCAGATCTGCCACTGCCAATTAAATGTTTAAGGTAGATATGCCACTGTTATTTCTTTGGTGGAAAGAAGAGGTGTGAATTTAAGAGAAAGCAGTGTTCAAATCCCTTCAAACAAAATCAAAGCCTTCAACATTTCAGATGCAGCCAAAGTTTGATTTGAAGCACAGCTATAACTAATCCCATGAAAGCACAAGAATACTCACGGAATCCATAACAATCTTTCAGACCGCTACTTTTGTAAAGTGGCAGCACTGAAGATAATAGCTGTTGGTGTATACTGATGTAGCAAAAGAAGGTACAAATATGAAAGAAGACAGAGTCTGGAGAATTTGAAAGGCTCATACAATGTTGCTCTAATTTGCTGAATGGTACCATTGCATTTGTACTGGATTAAGAAGAAAATATAGTGGAAAATTAAAAATCACTGTCATATTAATTGTAGCACTCAATGTTATTTGTATTAAGAATGAATATATGTTTGAATGCCATATCTTTCATATTGAGTATATAAAATTTGGATCATTAACTACTACGAAAATCACAACCGCTGCACTTGCTGAAATATACACAACAGCAAGATGAACTTAGTTTCAGACGGTTATTTTTCTGGACTGTATACATGCATTAAATGAATGCTACAGACACAGATGCCAAGCAGGTGAAACATTTCACTGAGTGTGAAAGAACTGCTGAAATGATACCTCAGGAAAAAAACAAAAACACTGAAGGACAAGACACAAGAAACAAAGCAAAACAAATCAAAACAGAAGTATAAGAACAGTGGCAGCAACCTTGTGATGTAAGGCTGATAACAATGAGGTGTCACTCAAAAGTAAACACTGGAAATATAGAATTTAAGTTTTAAAGGACTGCACAATCATGAATGAAATGCTAGACATTTTAACCTGGTCTGAAGTAGATATATTTGAACCAGCTGGGATCTCCTTAAAGTTTTCAGCGTGACAACAAACAAATACAAGTGATCAGAAGAATTTCTATTTTATTTCTGAATAAAACCACATTCTGTCTTCCTTCTTTCTTCCTTTATGCATTTTTGCATCAATAATTGTTAAAAAATATCTGTGATATTTACTTCCAGCAAAAATTCATCATCCAGGTCTTTATATTATGTTCATTGCACATGCAGTGAGAGTAAATGTGGCTGCTATAATATAATTTCATGTGGATATAGTACAAGCAAGACAAATTAGGCTGAATAGAGTTTTATTTCATAATGGTTAGTTCTCATCTGGCAAGATATCTTTGATATTTTTGTAAGCCACTTATTATAACTAGTATGTTAGAATCAAAGAATGGCGTGGGTTGAAAGGGATATTAAGGACTGTCCTGTTCCAACCTTCTGCCATTTGAAGAGTTGCCGTTCACAAAAGCAGCTTGCCAACTTGCCCTTGAACACTTCCAGGAATAGGGCATTAGCAACTTATTTGGACAACCTGTTCCAGTGCTTCACTATCCTCATGCTGAGGAATTTCTTCCTTAGAAGAGATATCTAGTCTAAACCTACACATTTTTAGTTTAAAACCATTACCTCTTGTCATTCTATTACACTCTCTGATAGTCTCGCCAGATCTTTCCTGTAGGCCTTCTTTTAATTACTCATTGGACACTATGAAATTTTCCCAGAGCCTTCTCTATTAAACAACCCCAAATTTCTCAGCATATTTTCATAGGAGAAGTGCTCCAGCCCTCTTGTATTTTTTGTGGCCTTTCTCTGTACCCACTCTAACAGCTTGACGTTTTTCTTATGCTAGCAGCCCCAGAGCCGAACACTGTACTCCAAGTACCCACAAATGCAAAGTAGATATGCCTTAAAAAGATACCTGATCCAATTACTTTTACAGTTTTAAAATAAATTAAAAGATCATCGTAGGGAAAAATAAGCCCGAAACCTGTACACCATTCCTTTATGACAGTAGTTTTAATAAAAAACATGCTAATCTTTCTTATAATGCCTAACATTTTGCTTGAATTTTCATTATTTATTTCTGCCCTCCTCATATTATCCAAGCAACACCTGGAACACTCTTTGTTCCTTAAGTAATACTCAAAAATATTTTAATTTCTTTCTCTCTCTTTTTGATATGGTGATTTCATAAAATTGGAAGACAAAAGCAAGGAAGAAAAAAACAAAAAAAAAAACCCTTTTTCATAAATGCAACCTATACAGAAAATATAACTTGCAGGGAACAAGTTAAGAAAGTTAAAGCCCAGTTGGAACTGAATCTGTTGTAAAGTGCAACAATAAGTGCTTCTTTGAGTACCTTGGTAATTAAAGAAAGATTATGAATAATTTGAACCATTTCACAGAGAAAACAGGAGACCTGGGAATATTAAAAGGCTGAGGTACTTTGTGCTTTTTTTTGTCTATCTCTACCAGTAAGATCAGCTTTCAGGAATCTCAGGTCCCATAGGCCAGGAAAAATATCTGGAGCAGGGAAAATGAACCCTTGATGGAAGAGCATCAGGTCAGCTTTATAGAAAAGAAGTGCTTATAGTGCTATTCTGTAAACTCTCATATAAATGATCAATGTAGTTCAAATTCTAGGACACATACATAATATTATGATTTAATAAAGTTGTAAGTATTGTTATTATGACATACCTTTTTCAGATCGCATTTTTATGAAGAAGAGGAAATTATCCTTTCTCATTTTATGAGCTGAGTGTGAATGTAAGACATGGCAGAGCTGAACATTCACTGAAGTACAAAGATTATTTTCTCTAAGAATCTTTCACTGCAGTTAAAAGCTATGGAGTTTGATGTGATGCTAAAGACCATGTATTATTACATTAGCCCATATGCAGAAGAAAAAAACTTAGAATATACAAGCTTCTCTTGAGGGAAAAAAAAACAACAAAAAAAAAAACCACAACACACAAAAACAAAACAGAACAAAAACAAAACAAAACAAACGTTCATGAGAGAAAAGATTGCTTAAGAGTTTTGCATACTCGGACCAAAAAACAAAGTAATTGCTGTGAAACACAGAACTGTTGGAATGGAAAAAAGTTGAGGAAAAAAAGAATAGTAATGAGACAATTAAATTACTTTTGTGTGTGTGTGTGTGTGTGTGTGTGTGGATTTGGGGAAAAGGAAGCAATGATTTCATTTTTAATTTTTTTTTTAAGAAATGTTTAGAAAAAACAAAAAAAAAACTGCAACAAAAAAGATTTACTTACTTAAACCTGATAGATTTTGGTTTTAACAATAGACTAGATGATCTTAAAGTCCTTTCCAATTCTGTTTTTAACAATTCTATCATAGGCTGGGTATTTTGTTTGCTTTATTTGAGAGTATGTTTGAAAAATGCTTTTGGTTTAGTTTTATTATTGTGATTTTTTTTTTTTTTTATAGCTGTTTCTTGTTCTAGTTTAGATGAAATATGCTCTCCCCATCTCAATATCAGATCCTTGACTCAGTTGATCTAAGCATTATGTCTTTCATTTGTTTCTGTAAGGCTGCTTGAACAGCAATTTGAGTCATAAAATGTTTGATGGTTCTGTGCATTTACTTTCTTGGAGGGCTTGTCTGAGGGATTAGAATGCTCAAAATCTTATCAGTGTTTATAGTTTTCACTACATAAAATGGTTTTATCTCTACAAACTGCCTTTAAGCCAACATCTGTGTCAATCTCCTGTCAAAGCCTTTGCACATATAAGTGGGAAAATAAATGGTAAAATAAGTTCTACTCTGTATGGTTTAATAAGGGCTCAGCTAAGGACAAAGTAAATGCTTCTTGTTCCCCTAGTCAGTTAGTGAGAAAAAAAAAGATGGAGTCTGTTGATATTATTTTTACATTTTTTCATTTTACTACAACTGTGGAAAAAAATACCTAATTCTGTAGCTAGGCACAGAAACCTTGTACTTTTTTTGGCTGTGTAAATCAAACAATTTCTTTTTTTAAATATAACTAATTTCCTTTCTTCTGAAGAAAGCCACTTCATGGAATTGCTGTTCTGTACTGTTCAATAACACCATATTTATCAATAACAGTAGTTAGCTGTATGCTTAGAATTCATTCCTGACAGGGTGAAATGAATATTGTTATTCCAATGGGCAATACTGAACTGCAGTGTTCTGTGTATAATCACTAGTTTTTGTCCAGCAAAAAAAAGTTCTGTAGTTACATTAATTTGAGTGTGAATTTCCCAAGTGTAATTCCAAGGATTTAACTTCAGTGGAAGCTAATGTCAAAAGAAAGTATGCTCTTCACTGTATCTTCTTTACTACACAGTTTCATTTTCCCTAATGTATAGGGCATTTTATCAGCTCTGACTCCATTCCAATGTGGCAACTCTTATATTTCTGTACAAAAAATTATAAACTCTAATGAAAATAAAAAACTCTGTTCCATGAAGAGATCATCATTTTAAAACTGAATAAGTAGGAGAATACAGTGCTAAAGGTAGAATTATATTTTTTCTTTTTTGCTTGATTTACTGAAGAAGTAGAAGATAAAGAATTCTAATGTAAGTGCTTAAGACAATGCCACCAGTGCAATCATATAATGCACAGTAGTGGAACTGGCAAAGGATTATTATTTACAGTTATCGTATTAAATTTAACCTCAAATCTATCTGTGAGCTAATTTAAAATCATACAGAAAGTCATATAGTTCACAGAGCTTTTTTTTTTTAAAAAAAAAAAGAAGAAAAAGAAGAAAAAAAAGAAAAAAAAAGTTGTATTGGAGCTGTAATCTGCATTTTAAAGTTTATTTATTTATTTATTTTTGTAGCACAGTCATCGTTATTCCACTTCACTGAATTAATTCAGTATGCATCCAACAAGAGAAATAACCTTCCCACTGCAAATCTACATAATCTTATAAAATTTTAAATTGTATTCTTCAAAGCTGTGCAAGATAAGGGATGTTGTTCAAACCTGAGTCTTACTACACACTATATTTCTTGATCAAAACAAATTTGTCTTACTTTCTGAATCTTAAAGTGTTTTCTTACATACACTTGTAAATCTTTGCTGGAGGCAATTCACTTCATAACTTGCCTATATCTAAAAAGAAAAAAAAAAAAAATCCAGTGATAAAAGTGATAAAAATAATAAGTCTTCATTTTTTCCCCTGTAATGGTACTGTTCTATATGGAACTGATCTAGAGAGTAGATATTAGGAGTCCCTTCTAAAAATGTCTCTAGGACAGTATGGTTAGAAGTACGTCTGTGATCACAGACAGACATATTGCAGTCTGTTAAAAGTTTTGAAATAAATCACTAGAGACTACTTAGCAGGACTTACAAACATCTTTAGTACTGAACAGATAATGCAATTCAAACCCTCTAGTGTCACCCCCAGGGACAAGCCTGAGAAGTTTTGATTAGATTCAGAATATTTTAGCTTTTATGTTGATAAACTGATGCTAACAAAAATGTAAAAATGAAGCTTTGTTGACAAAGTTGGCAGCAACAGTATTTTAATAGCAAAGAAATTATTACTTCCTTACTATAACTAAAAGAACAAGGAATAAATAGTATATAAGGTAAATTTGTGTCTGCTAAAAATTTCTAAGAAAATTAAATTCATATTCTGTTCATATTCACTTGTTCTCAGCAAGACTTTTTACATTAGTCTTTCTGACTTTCTGAGGTTTGTTATTTAGTTTGTATCAACCTTGACTGAAAACATGAATGTACCTCTGCTAGGACAGAAAACATCATAAGGAAATTGACTTAAGACTGGTAAACATTTTTTATTTCATATTACTTTAAGGTCTGCTATCATATCTATTTTTGTTTGTTTATTTGTTGCTTGTTTTTGTTTGTCTTTCCTCCTCCCTAAATGAATAATTAGCTTTTCTCCCAAGGAACACCCACTAGTGGCATAAAACAATGTTAGTTCTGGTACATTATATAATTCTCTCCCCTCCATACTTGATATTCCAGTATCCAAATCATTGCATAAATTTCACGAAGATAAATTTTTAAGCATACAAACTAAATCTAAGTCAGATATGTGATTTTAATCATACACGGAAAGAAAGAAACATTTTTTTTTTCTTCCAGTAGTCACCTGCATCATGACAGAAGAATTTTACTACTGTTTTATAAAACTGGTGCAAATGTTTTTCATCAGTTTTTCTAACTCTATATTTCTGTGTATTTATGAACAGTATGTCCAAGGAATCTATTCTGTGATGTGGCCATGAAGACATTTGAAGATCCATTGAACATGCAAAACATCTGCCTTCGTATATGCCTTTTGATCTTAGGGTAAAATTTTCAAAAAATGTATCCATTTGTCATGAATTCAAGAACAATTAATACAGTGACAGAGAATCTCTAGTTTCTTCCCAAGGAGGCAAATTTACAAAAAGCATCTTGTAGCTACTTACAGAAATCATATTCCAAGTAACATTATTTAAAATACATCTCTATCATCAGTTTGAGTCCTAGAATTCAAATTGGAAATATTCTTAGTTCTCACACATGAACCATGTGTGAGACTGATGAAATGTATTGGTAATAAAAACATTCTTGTCTATACTAACTTAAAAAATAAATTCTTTTTAGTCATACACCTTAAGTTTGCATCATAGATTGGAGATTATTGTACCTTTAAAGTATAAACAGGGTCTTTATTAAAAAAGCAAATTTAATGCAACTCTCAATTAGAACATGGGAAGATAACTTCTACGAAAGATTACTGCAGGATACCTAGTAAGAATAAATGTTCAGTCAAATGAAGTCTGAAAGATTTACAGGCAAATTCTTTACTTCAAGGTCTTACATGGTAATTTTAGAAGGTTTTAAAGAATTTTCATATATACAAAAAACAGCAAACAAACAAACAAACAAACTCCCCAAAGTAGCCTGTCTATTCCAGAAATACATTGATTTGAACATGTTATTTTTTTCTCAGAAATCTTCAATTTGTGTCAATAATTATGTCTATGTGTTCTGAGTTAGACATGCAGTATCCACTCCTATAATGGTATCATGAGCCACAAGATTTGCTGATTTCCTTAAAGCCCCAATGCTTATATCCACAGAGTTACTTTTTTCAAGAAACACATTTCTTGTCCCATCTTGTAGGAAAAAAACAAACAAACAAATAAACAAACAAATAATAAAAAAAATCAGCCAATCTAGATTCATAATCTCCCAAAAGAAGAGCATATGTAAGTCACTCAAAATCATATATTTTTGCCTTTTTAAGGGAATGAAATAGACTATAAACTCTCTTCCTAAAACTTAATATTATTTATTCTAAAAAAAATTAGCCCTTTTTTATTTATACTATAATTTTTACAGTTGAACTGTTTTTTTAACGAATTACTACAATTCCCATAGTTCTTTGACATAAGACAGTTTACAAGTCACTTATTCTGGAAACTCCTATATTCCTTTGCACTTTACACAGATATAAACATTACTGTAGATCATCAGATCTAATTGCATCACCTATATTAGGGCAAATTTGCTTATACTTAGAGTTGAAAAACAGTTCATCACTTAATTCATATCTTTGTCTGCCTATACAATCTGAAAGTCTTAATTCTTATAGTATGGCTTATATCAAACGAACTTGATTGAGGTTCTTGGTATTAGGCTTATTTTTTTTCATACAGCAATAGCTTAGTAACAACAGCTTATTTCACTGTAACCAAATGAAGAAAGTTTTATAAAATAATGGTATTTATCATTATAATATCTACACATGCAGTGTTCCCATCCCCCTTATTTGTCTTTCGTGTGAGATCTCAAACTACTATTTCATTATCCCCCTAAAAAGGCTCCAACTATGTTTTTAAAAGAAATTACTGTGACTGCACTTCATTGAGACTTTGGTCTTCCTGCATTTTAAATATACTGGCCCTGAGAACACCTAAAATTCTTTATGTTAAATAGTCAGCAAAACATAAGCCACTAATTACTCGGAAGTTACTTCCCATTACACTCTGTGACTGCTCTTAATATACAAGTACTTGGAAACTTTGACTCTGGATAGGACAACAACAGCTAAATTACTGACAGGGAAAAGTAACAAGATTTTCCCTTCCTTTGATTTTGAATCTGCATGCTAAGATATTCATGAGGTAAATATTAAGTGCATGAAATCACAGAATAGACAAGCCTAATATTGCTGCAGCACCTTTACTGTTTTTCTTTTCCACACTGGAGTTCTTCACGTAACTGGCCTATTCAGCTAGGAAAGAGTCAATTGTTTTCCATAGTATATATACTCTTCCTGTTTGAGAATTATTTTGCAAATTAAAAAGCCTCTTAAAACAAACAAACAGAAAAACTAGGTTATTTTAGTGAGCTTTGCAGGGACATGTTGTAAAATTCATTTGAACATTACTCCCCCTAGTGACTGCCTTTAGGGACTCCAAAAACATACTTTTTCCAGGATTAATGGCAAAAAATCTGCAGGTATGTTTTGTGTCTGTGAGCTACACAGCACTTGTATAAAGGAAACATTCATATTTCATGCAGCACATATAAAATGCACAAAGTAATGAAGAGTTCTGAAAATTCTTCTAATTTTCAAAAGAAAGATTTTTTTTTTTTCAAACTGGTGATTTTTTTTCAGTATTGCATGCTGTTTACCTCAACCTATTATTTTTCTAAGCCAAAATTTTAATTCTATCTTTACAGAATTCCTGCCAGTTCACAGAAAGTTCTAAGGAGCCTTGAAATGATGTCTAAAAAGTGCATTGGCAGGAGACAGTTGTTACACAGTGCTTACAGTCTAGTTAAAAAATAATTAATTGTGTAAGAATTATAAAATATGTCAAAAGTAAACAAACAAATGAAGAGCTGGCTCAGGAAAGTCAGTAGTTAATAGAACTCTCCTGGAAGGAGTCATTAGCTAATGCAAGGTTCTCTACCATCCATATCAACAAAATGGGGAAAAAAGATTATTCAGAAACCTGGAGTGAATTATACCATTTATTTCATGCTTAAAACATTGTATGTATTTAGCAATATTCACTTAGACAGAGGTTTCTCACTTCCAAAGGAGTGGTTAGGTGCTAGAACACACTGCCCAGGAAGGTGGTGGAGTTCACTGTTGACACCTACAACTAAAAGATGGTCTTAAACTCCCATTACAGCCATTTCATGGAAATGGTCAGTGTAGCAAAAATGGGCTTCCAACACGATTTAGGTGTCTTCTTAACAGTAAGAGGAATCATCATAGGGCTCCTATACAAAGTGCCTGACTAAAAGAATGGCTAGGTTAGCTATCTTATGTGTAATAGAGAGGCCCTACAGAGGGATCTGGATAGGCTGGATAGCTGGGCTGAAGCCAATGGGATGAGGTTCAACAAGACCAAATGTCGGGTCCTGCACTTTGGCCACAACATCCCCAGGCAACGCTACAGGTTTGGGGCAGAGTGGCTGGAAGACTGTGGAGAGGAAATGGACCTTGGGCTATTGATTGATGCTAGACTGAATGTGAGCCAGCAGTATGCCCAGGTGGCCAAGAGGGCCAATGGCATCCTGGCTTGCATCAAAAACAGTGTTGCCAGAAGGAACAGGGAAGTAACTGTCCCCCTGTACTCAGCACTGGTGAGGCCGCACCTCGAATACTGTGTCCAGTTTTGGGCCCCTCACTGTAAGAAAGTCATCAAGGCCCAGGAGCGTGTCCAGAGGAGGACAACCAAGCTGGTGAGGGGTCTGGAGCACAGGCCTTATGAGGAGCGGCTGAAGGAGATGGGATTGTTCAGTCTAGAGAAGAGGAGGCTCAGGGGAGACCTTATTGCTCTCTATAGCTACTTGAAGGGAGGTTGTAGTGAGCTGGGGGTCAGCCTCTTCCCTCGTGTGACTAGTGATAGGACTAGAGGGAACGGCTTCAAGCTGTACCAGGGAAGATTCAGGCTGGATGTTAGGAAATACTACTTCTCTGAAAGGGTGTTCAGGCACTGGAATGGGCTGCCCAGAGAGGTGGTGGAGTCACCGACCCTGGAGATGTTCAAGGAACGTTTGGACGTTGTGTTGAGGAACATGGTTTAATGAGAACTATTGGTGAAGGGCAAATGGTTAGACTGGGTGATCCTGTGGGTCTTTTCCAGCCTTGGTGATTCTATGATTCTATGATTCTAATGGTTTATGTTAAAAACATCTAAAATTTAACAGATTAGATTTTTCTTAAATCTGTGTTTTTATTATGAATCTGCACCCAAATATTTGAATATGTCATGTATATTGTTATGAATTGTTATCAAACTAGATCATATCTAATAAAGTTATGTTAGAAAAGGTATGGTTTCAATTATCAATATTGTCAACTGCATATTAGAAAATGCAGTTAGAAGGCAATATATCACCTTTATACTCCTTTGCAAAGAGAATGTAATTTGCTTAATTATTAGTTTAGCATTCATTTATGTAAGAAGTGGTATAAAACTGTAAACAATATTTTCAGAATAATATGTTTTGATATATTTTCCAGAAAGCAAAGAAATACAACATGAATTTTTAATTTGTGGTATAATAAAAAAAAACATAGGTCATTAACTCCATTTTAGTTTAAACTTGTTTATAAAAATACAAGCTCAATTTTTATACGATCAATAGACAAATTGTCATCATTGCTCACAGTGAAACAGTTTCAAAAACTTATTCATCTGAAAAAAAGAAAGAAAATAGAAATTATTCATTTTTAATGTATGATTATTCTCAAAGATAGCATAAAAAGAGATCAATCACTAAGTCCTTTCTAAACTCCATATGCATATAAGGCTTGCTTTTCCTCTGTTTCTTACAAATCTGAGAAATAGTAGGAAGAATTTTAAAAGTTTACATTACATTTTGTATAATTTTAATACAATTATTTTATTGACCTTACAATTTTCATGACCTCAACAGTCTGTTAGCTCTTTGCAGTTTCTCCCTTGGTAGAAACTAAGATGGTTTGAATCCCTTTGTTTAGAAAGATCTTGATAGAAACTTTGAATATTTGTCATTAAAAAGTCTTGTTTAAAATATAACCATAAAAATCCCTTGTTAAAATCCAGTGACTGTCTTGTGTGACAAACAAAATCATAAAATAACACCACGGACAGAACAGGTCACAGATATTTCCTGTTCATAGAATCAAAGAATCATAGAATCAGCAAGGTTGGAAAAGACCTCTAAGATCAACCAGTCCAACTGTACATCTATCGTCAGTATTTCCTGCTCAGCCATGTCCCTCAACACAACATGTGAATGCTGGGAGTTTGATTCCACTACCTCCTTGGGCAGCCCTTTCCAAATGCCTGACCAGTCTCTCTGAGGAGTATCTAACCTGAATCTCCCCTGGCACAACTTGAGGTCATTCCCTCTAGTCCTGTTGCTAGGCACAGGGGAGAAGAGGTTGACTGCAGCTCACTACAACCTCCTTTCAGGTAGTTACAGAGAGTGATACGGTCTCCCCGGAGCATCCTCTTCTCCAGACTAAACAATCCCAGCTCCCTCAGTCGCTCCTCATGAGGCCTGTGCTCCAGACCCCTCACAGCTTTGTTGCCCTACTCTGGACATGCTCCAGGGCCTCAATGTCTTTCTTGCAGTGAGAGGCCCAAAACTGAAACAGTACTTGAGGTGCAGCCTCACTGGGGCTGAGTAGAGAGGGATGATTCCTGCTCCTGCTCTAATTTTCTCCCTGCACATCCTAGCAACTTCTTTGTACTCTCCTCGAGTTGCCTGTCCCTCCTTCCACAGGAGGAAGATTCTGTTTTTCTCCTGGAGCCTCAGGAAAATCTCCCTGTTCATCCACACCGGTCTTCTTCCCCATTGGCTCATCTTGTGGCTCAGGGGGACAGCCTGCTCCTGTGCCTTTAAGACTTCCTTCTTGAGGAGTGACCAGCCTTCCTAGACCCCTTTACCCTTCAGGACTCAATCCTTCTCTTCCTTCTTTGAATTCCATTTCATAACCTCAAAACTATTTCAGTTTTTCATCCTTGTTTAATACTTTTTACATTATATATCAAACCGCCCATGAGTATCTATGAAATTAATTTTTATAAGTCATATCCTTTTAGCAAGCACATTTCAAGTAGCTATTATGCAACCCAATACTACTTTACAGCTCTTAACTTGAAAATTGTTGCTATTCCTTATTTTCTTCATTTCCTAAATGTTTCCAAACCTTTCCAAAAATCTTTGGTGTAGAAATAGTAATTCAGCAGGTGTAATCCTTAAATTACATGGTGAAACTATTTGCTGTCTTCAGGCAGAAGAAAGAATTTGTAGTGACCACTATACACAATGGTATTACTCAAATGCTTTTCATTTTATTTGCTCTTGTATTCTTCCATGCCTCTAAATATACCGTTGCTATGTTGTTTTTGGAGTTATTGTTATCACAGTGATATGTAATGTGTGACTAGCTGTCTCTTTCTGTTGGTTATAACTCTTTTAGTAATACAGATAAAGAAAAATTGTAAGCTTAAACTACTTCCAAACTTTCTCTACATTGCATAAAAGCCTTAGTTTCTATGATAATCTAAACTTGGAGATTTTTGGCCTTCCCATTCCGTGGGTAATTTTTCTGAATTTTCTCTACAACTGGGCCACTTGAAGCATTAGACTTCATATTTAAGATGCTTCCAAGTACTCTGCAGTTCTGTCCATTCCAGACAATCTTTACACAAGTGTCTCTGTGCAGAAGAGAAATCTTAATACGTGTCAGATTCTTTTACAAGACAAATGCAGAAAACGTAGGAAAACTGGGCTAAGTTAAACTCCACCACAATAACTCAGACAACATCCGAGAGTGTATTTTCATACAGGCTTCATTTTTTATAGTAGTAGCTATAAATCCTTACACAAATGTGCAATGCTCCTTCCAAGAGAATGAGATTTTCTTTAAGTCTAAATAATGATGAATTTGGTTCACTTTAGACTGACAGAGAACTCTTATGTAAAATATAGCTTACATGCATTAACAGGAAGAAGTATCTAGGTGGAAAAATCGAACTATTTTTCAAACCAAAAATCTCACTTACCTGCTGTGTGTTCTAATATTACTCTGGGACCAGATTTCCTTACATATAGTGTATGCTATATTGTGACATGCAATGATTTTATAGATTCAGTAGTTACTAATAAGCAGATTAATTCGGAATTAAAAACCTGGAAACTACAACCATGCTTGTCTGAGATACGTATCTAGACCCAAGGAAAAATCAATCTGATATGAGCTCAGTCCACAACTGACACAGAATAATCAAATTTTGTTTTGCAAAAATGTTCTTCTCAATTAACTAAAATTATCAAATTGTGCAGGCTTGGGTCTGATAAAGATGTTAAGATCTGAAATGATGTAGTCCTATGCGGAAGAGGATTAGCACTTCATTTGTCAAGATGGATCCAGATTTTCTTAACAGATGTTACTCAATTCTTTCCTACTTTTAATCTTAGAGAAAAGAAAGAAAAGTTGAATTCATCTTACAACTGAAACTGTAATTACACATGCACACATACCCAAAATAGTATGAACGTAAATGCCTTCATAAGAAGGAACACTGAAAGTACAGGAAAATCTTCAACGAAGAGAATGCTAAGAGAATAATCTTAAAAAAAAAAAAAATTCAAAAGAATTTTAAAAGTACAAAAATGAACTTCTTAGTCTCAGGACTGCCAATTAAGCTAACACTGTTTTTTTTTATTTTATTTTTATATTTTGATATTTTGACAAACAGCTAGAATATTTGTTGTTAAATTTTCACTGTCAGAATAGTATTTTCTGACACTCTTACCCAGTCCTATGTTCTGCTTCTCTGCATTGTCCTATAAAACTTTTAAAAATTGGGGGAAAAAAAAAAAAAAAGAAAAAAAAAGTAAAGAATGGAATGAGTCACCTTGCTTCATGTTATCAGTCACTGTACTGTGTTAAGCAAGTTGATTTTACGAGCTGGAAGAAACCCATGGCTCATAAACTCCACAGAGGTGAGTGAGTTATGACGGTTTTTCAAATACATTAATGAAATTCCTAAAACATCAGTATGGTACATTAGTCTTCCTAACATTTAGCTTTTAAAAGCACACAGATCAATGATAATCTGTCTCGTACGCGAATTGTTTAGCTTCCTTAAAATGGTATCAGATTTTAAAGTTATTTTCCTCCTTTTCGTTGGTATAAATTGAAGTACACCTACAATTTTAAGAAATTGTAAAGGTAGATACATCTACTCAGTACTGCTAAACCTAACATTATCTCCACATATTTTTTTTATATAAAGATCTTAATTTTCCTTAGATCTAAGAGCTAAAGTGTTCCAGCATGTATTTTGAAGCTGTCTGAATATACTTTTCATTTCTACGCTTGTAAAAGTCAAATGTACTACCATGATAAACACTGTTACACTTACATGATCAAAAGGCAAAACAGGTTTTCAGTAGTAGAAGAAAGATATGTTTTCAGGTAAGAAATCCACTACATATTAAATTAAAATAAACTGCAATTCTAATCTGAAAATATCAAAGTAAAATTTGGTGCTTTAAAAATAATATTTATCATGGGAACATATTTCTGTGGAGTAAATATTGGTCACATCAATAAAGACCAATTAAGAAACGGTTTAATACTTTTCATTTGAATTTTGGGAAATTGATTAAAAAAAATAAAAAAAAATCCTTTCAAATCAGCAAATCAGCTACTTGATAATGAAGAAAATGCTCTCTATAATATCTGGAAAATAGATCATGCTGTTCTGCAGCTTGCAAAAGGAAAATATTTCTCAGTTTGATTTGCATTTCTTCTTTGCTTTGATCTTTTTTGTGGTTATTTATTGTGAGTAGAACAAAGACAATGACATCATCATCAACAACAACAAAGTAGATTCCTTAGAACAGAGAGAAACATGCTATTTTTTGACGGTATAATGGAAGGGTATATGCAAATCTTCCACTTTGCTATTAAATCCTCCAATTTAAACTTTTGTCAGTTGTTTTAAAATGATAAGCATGAAAAATGTCAATAAAATTCTGAAGCTATATATTAGTAGATTTAAAAAATGACCATATGACAGATTTGAAACAGTAACTAATATGGAAAACCGTCGTTTGACACATCCTTGTGGGATGTTAAGCTTAGGAGGTGTGGGACAAATGAGTCGACAGTGAGGTGGTTGAGAACTGTCTAACTGGCAGAGCTCAAAGCATTGTGATCAATGGTGCAGAATCTAGTTGGAGGCCTGTAGTCAGTAATCTGCTACAGGGGTTGGGTCCACTCTTGTTCAAAATCTTCATCAATGATCTGGATAAAAGGCCAGAATAGAATGTACCTGCAGAAAGTTTGTTGTTGATATGAAACTAGGGGAAGTGGTTGACACACCAGAAGGCTGTGTCCACTTGTGGGCTCCCCAGTTCAAGAAAGACAGGGAACTACTGGAGAGAGTCAGTGGAGGGCCACAAGTGTGACAAGGGCCTAGAGTATGTAATTTATGAGGAAAGATTGAACCACCTGGAACTGTTCAACCTGGAGAAGGCTGAGAGGGGATCTTACCAATGCATGTAAATATCTAATGGTCTGGAGTAAAGAGGATGGAGCCAGGCTCTTTTTGGTGTGCCCAGTGAAAGAACAAGTGTCAATGGGTAGAAACTAGAAAAACAGGGATTTCCATAAGAATTTGAGGAAATAATTATTTGCCTTGAGGGTGACAGAGCAACAGAACAAGCTGCCCAGAGAGGTTGTGGAGTCTCCTTCTCTGGAGCTACTCAAAATCTGCCTGGATACTTTCCTGTGTAGCTTACTATGGGGAACGTGCTTTCACAGGGGGGTTGGACTTGATGATCTCCAGAGGTCCCTTCCAAATCCTATCAATCAGTGATTCTGTGGTATTACCTCTATCCAGCACACTACTCCCACAGTTAGTGTACGTACCTGTAAAAGATTTTTTAAAATGTCAAAGGTACAGAAAAGAGATGTACATTCAAGAATTGCACAAAATAGCTTATAGTAGAAGCTTGTCTGATCAAAAAATTAGGAGATGACTTGATTACAGTCATATGCACTTAAAAGGGGGCAAAGTGCCAATTGCTAAGGGGGTTCAGTCTGGCAAATGCCCCATCAAAGACCTATGCTTGGAAATTGAAGCCAGATAAATTCTAATTAGAATGTAGGCACATCTATTTAAAAGCAAGAGCAATTAATAATTGAAAGAAGCTTCTAAGGGATGAGGTAGATTTCATGAAATAAAGAATGGTTGCCTTTCTGTAAGATACACTTCAGCCAAACACTAGTTATTGTCTGCTCAAATAGTTTGACTTACTGAGCTCAGAAGAGGTGTAATGAACACAATATAGCTTTTTAATTGAAAAAGAAGGCTAGAATTGATGCCTAAAAGGTGCTTTTTGGCCTTAATATCTACAATTTTGTGGTTGATATCTGTATCTATTACTATGTCTCTAGTAATTTTTTTACGTACAAAAATACTTGACTAGCAATCTTAACCAGGGCACAGAAAAATAACTGTTTATTTATTTATTTGTTTTTGTACAGAATAGGTGTAACATTTACTGATAAGAATGTGTTTATTTATTATGGCACCGTATAGATGCAACAGAGTGATGTTTTGGAAATATTATCAAATATTTATTTCAAACATATAAATAATCTTATTTTTTAAATTAACTTTTAGTCCCTATTATTGTTGAAATATTTAAAAATAATAGAAGGTATAGAGTGCAAAGTATCATAAAGATACATGGCCCCACTTTGAAGTAAGACATTTAAATCAATGGAATTAATGACAATGAAGTGCGTGTATAAACCTTCTAAGGATCAGTGTTTAAGTTTTATTACTCTAATGATTAGATATGACTTTGAATGCACAGGGGCAATGGGCATATGTAAAAAACAATGTAATTTTTAAATCATCACCAACAAATGAGAGGTTTTCACACAGATGGAGGTATATAGCTCCTTATGGCAGATGAGATAAAGGCAACAAAAATTAGATGGATTTATAAAGATTATTTGGAATCCCAAATACTGTTTCCTCCTACAGCAGCTCGCCAAGTAGTGACTTATTTTCTGAAATTATTTACAAAGCAAAAAAGAACTGAATCATAGAATCATAGAATGGCTTGGATTGGAAGGGATCCCAGAGATCATCTAGTTCCAACTCCCTGCTGCGGTCAGAGTTGTCAGCCACTAAATCAGACATTAGAACGGGCTGTCCAAAGCCCCACCCAGCCTGGTCTTGAGCACCCCCAGGGATGGGACATCCACAACTTCTCTGGGAAGCCTGTTCCAGAACCTCAGCACCCCATTCAGTGAAAAATTTCCCCCTAACATCTACCCTCTTTTAGTTTAAAATCATTTCCCCTGTCCTATCACTATCTACCTCAGTAAAAAGTTGTCTTCTCTCCTGCTTGTAAGCTCCCTTTAAGTAGTGAAAGGTGACAGTATGACCTCCAAAGAGTATTTTTTTCTCAGGCAGAACAAGCCAAGCTCCCTAAGCTTGTTTTCAAAGGAGATGTGCTCCAGCTCTCTTATTATTAAACTACACAGAGAGAAAAAAATAATAGAAAAGTGAGATGTCACCAACAATGCTCCATAAGAAATTAATAAAATAAATAATTTGATATTGTTTTTGTAATGTTCTATACATAAACAACTACTTCAATTTCTTCTATATTTATATTATTTTCCTTACTGTGTGTACCATAGTAAGTTCCTTATTCACTTAGAAATGTATAAGATTATGATACTACATAATGCCACGCACTTTCAGAGTTTACTCATAGCTCAAGAAATGTTATGGATTGTTACTTAATCTTTCTTGTATATATCAAGAAAGAAGCAAATTTATGATGATGATAATGGTATTATTATTATTTGCTATAGAAAGAAATTTCACATATTTTCAGCCCTTACAGTGTTCTCCTTTACTTCTTGTATATTTTTATTATTTTTTTAGAAGTATTACAGCAAAATTTATTTTCTGATCTCCAAAGTATAATCCAGAACTTAAATCTACATATAAATTCCCTACTACAGAACAAACAAGAAACAACACAGCTCAGAACAGATGCCAAAGAATTACAAAGAGAAGGCTAGGGCAGTTTCAGCATAAGAAAACAACAATATAGTTTCTTGGCCTGGCAGGTAGATTTCTTACTTTTCACATCAAAATAAAGAAACTGAAATTTGGAAATCTTTCATATATAAGGGCCAAACTTGCAATAAAAGTACTTTCTAAAATCCATGAAGTTTTCTCTTGTGATGAACCTGTCAAGGAGTATTTTTCGAGCAACATTCAATGTTACAGGACAAGTCAGATGTGACATGAGAGACAAAATCATTACTAAAGAGGAGGGAAAGAACAGATGCATCATTTCTCTTCACAGAAGTCCCAGGACTGTTTTAAAAATAGGGAACTTACCATGACTCCTTCATATGTCATTTGGTAGATGTCACTGATGTGGTTTAAGAAATAAAATGTTTCATCTTTATATTATCAAATAAATATTTCAAATTTCTTTGATATTCCAATTCTTGTAAGACATTTCTAAAAATAGAAGTATGGTGCAAATATAATAGCTACAGTTTGAGATAATTCATATTAATTAAAAAAATATTTTTCAATGTTGTTTAAATGCTGAACGTGATGATAATTCTCTCCATTGGAAAAAGGATTCCAAAATGCTAATCCTCTTAAATATATTCCTTGTAGAAACATCTTTGTAAAAATGAATATGCAAAACTGATTAGACTATTTGGAATAATGCATTTCACCTCTGGTTCTAAAAGCAATATCACATAAAAAGCAGACATATTATCAGCTCTCAAATCTGGATTCAAACCATCTGTCTATTCATTTTGCAGAAAATGAAGTTTACATAGTTAGATGGGACAAGACGGTATGTGTGCACACATCAACTACAACTGTGGCTGCTTCGTAATTATTTTTAAATAATGTTTAGCTGAGGAAGCACAAAGTATAACCTTATTTCTAGATGAATTCAGCACATACCTTTTAAAATAACCATGAATTAAAATATTTTGGACAATAGTCGTGATTTGCATATTCAATGATTTTTTTTTCAGTATTTTTGAAAAAAAAAGAAAAAAAAATATAAAACTTAGCTAAAGTATCCTACTGAAATAAAACCTCCTGTTTAAACTTCCTGTTTCTTCTTTCTCTCTCTTCTTTTTCTTTCTTTTTTTTCTTTTTTTTTCCTTGTGTCTTGAGCATATTTCTGAACAGACCTAAGACAGTATTTTTTTCTTGAATTATTTACTTTAGGAATAGAGATGGTTATTGCCAAATCCTTTTGTAAATTTTAACAGTTAAATCCCTGAAGTTGTCTATAAAAAGCAGATCTGAAGCTTATTGCTCAACTGTAAGTTCTAATGGAAAGCAACTTCAAATATATGGAAGTGGATTTTATGTTTATACACATTTCCTAAATATTAGGCATTATTTTCATTTGGCGTTTTTGGTTTTAAAGGGAAAATGTTTTGGGAAAATTGAGAACAAATTTGTTGCATTTCTGAAGCAATAAAACTCTTACCATGGCTGAAAGAAAGTATACATTAGCTGTTATTTGCAGATCTGAAACACTGTTTTTAAAAGACTGAGAAACATTTGGGAAGTATCCATATGCTTATTGTCAGAAGCAATATAGGATATGTAGTCATAGAATATTTGGTTCAACTGAAAATGAGTGCAAGAGGACTAAGTTTTCAACCAAAAATGCTCAAATTGAGAAAAATAAAGTGAACTGTAATGGTCAGTTAAATGTGTGGTTTTCCCCATGTTAAATGTTAGTTTGTAAAGCTGTAGCCAGAGGTATTATAAGAATCATAGTACTGTAGAATCAGTCATAGATTGGCTTAGGCTGGAGGGGACCTTAGAGATCATCTATTTCCAACCCCCCACTATCCCTGTGGCAGGACTGCCAGTCACTAAAACAGACTGCCCAGGGCCCCATCCAACCAGGCCTTGAACACCTCCAGGGATAGGGCAACCAGAACCTCTCTGGATAACTAATTCCAGCACCCCACTACCCTCTGAGTAAAAAAAAATTCTTCCTAACATTTTACCTAAATCTCCTAAATTTATATCTAGAGCTTATTAAAAGTGTTTATATTCTAAAACAACAGAAAACTATATAGCCTTTCCATAGGTATTTGTAAATTGTAATCTAGTGCCTTAGGAATTAAGTGAAAAAAAGTGTTCAGTTATATTATAAAAATAAATAAACAGACAAATAAGTAAATAAGAAATCTTACAACTTAGAAATATCAAAGCAAGTTTTGAGAAACCTTGACAATTTCAATCTAATATCAAATATGATAATTTAATTTTGCTGAAGACAATCTGTTATGTGATGTCAAAATGAAATATTTTTGACATCACAATAATATTAAACCAAATTAAATCTGATTTTTTTTCCAATAGAATTTCATTAAATCTGCATACGTCTTCAAAACATGTAAGCCTATTTTATTTTTCAGTAAATTATATTATCCAAAAGCGGAAAAAGAAAGACTTACAAATAGTTTAAAATTCTTTCTGTTTGTTCAGTGAATTATATATTTCCACTGACAAAATCTGAAATGTCTTCTTTTGCAATTGATAAACACTGGAAATATGTTCATGTTTTGTATGACTGATGATTGAACTGAAAACAGTCATTAATCACTCTGACATGCTTTTGGTTCATAGTTCAAAAGATTTCTAGTGGCAAATGTCATCCTGTTACTTGAGCATGTCAGTACTGTGTAGCATTTAAATAACTATTATTTTGTTATGACATAGCCTATTTATTTTGAAATACTACAAAAGCTTTTGCTGTTAGCAATAAATTTCTGTGAAGGGCTAGATCATATAACTGGAAGTAGAGTTATGCTACCCCAAGAGCTGGTTATTCTCTGATCTGTGAGATGAGGAAGGGGCAGCAGAGATCAACAAGGCCAAATTATCTGTCTGCTCGACAATCAAATTTCAGCACACAGTGGAGAGGGACTGCTGAATAGTAGCCTTCTATAGTCCAGGAGATATCATGTTTTGTCATAACCTGTAAAAAGTCTAAGGCTCTGCAATGACCAGGGAGTGATGTTAGCTTGCTTTCCCTGTGACAGGGCTTGCCAGGTATTAACTAAATCATGTAGTAATTGCCTAAATTTATATCAAATTTATAGCTGTCATAATGTTTAAAAACAATTTTCATTGTCCCAGTTATTTTAGTTCTGGTGATTTAAGAGAAATATTAGCTAGCTTGTACTGTCTAATCAGTAATATATCAGTTTGTGTGCTGCAAAAGTAGATATCCTTATTGTGTAGACATACTAATGCAATTATTCTCTTCCTTGTTTCCTTCCCATTCCTCCAGTGTTCTTCTCAGACAAAAAAAAAAAAAAAAAAATCTTTCAAAGAGCAATAAGACTCAAACTCATCTTATCCCAGCTAACTTCAATATTCAGTATTATGCAAGGGTACCAGTCACACTGTATTCTTCAATTTAACCAATAAGATTCCAAGGTTTTTTTCAAATAAGTAAAACTCTAAGTACATTCTTTTTTCATAGGCCCACCTTGATTTGTGAGATTGTCATGCTATCAGAATAACATCATTTTTAAATAAATGAAATTTACATATTTGCATGCAACCATTTCCACGTAGAACTGAGTCGGCATTCATCTTATATGACTGTAATAATCTGAAAGTTAGATGCATGATCTAAATTTTTGTAGTTTCCCTCATAAGTCAGTGAGAACAAAGAAAACTCCAACTGTTATTGTTCAAAAGATATCTGAGGGTACTTTGGAGGTACTTATCGTTTTCTGACACCCATAAGAGGAAGGTAAAGGTGGAGATTATAGCTTTTTGATTAACAGAACTAAATAAGATAAATCCCCCTCCTTTTACATTTTAACAAAAAACAACCTGTTCCTTTCTTCATAGGAGAGGTGTGTTCCAGTTCTCTCATCATCTTTGAGGCCTTCTTCTGGACTCACTCCAACAGATCCTCATCTGTCTTTTGCTGAGGGCCTCAGGCCTGGACACAGAACTCCAGATGGGGTCTCATAAGGGCAGAGTGGAGGGTGATAATCACTTCCCTTATCCTGCTGGCCACCCCTCTTTTGATGCAGTGCAGGATACTGTTGGCCTTCCAGACTGCACGTGCACACTGCTGGCTCACATTCAGCTTTTTTTCCATCAGGACCCACAAGTCCTTCTCTGGAGGACTTGAAGTTTCAAGACATGATATGCATAGCAGGAGACACTCTTCTCATAGAATCATAGAATCATAGAATTATCAAGGTTGGAAAAGACCCACAGGATCATCCAGTCCAACCATTCACCCATCACCAATGGTTCCCGCTAAACCATGTCCCTCAACACAACATCCAAACGTTCCTTGAACACCACCAGGGTCGATGACTCCATGACCTCTGTGGGCAGCCCATTCCAGTGCCTGAACACCCTTTCAGAGAAGTAGTATTTCCTAACATCCAGCCTGAATCTTCCCTGGCGCAGCTTGAAGCCATTCCCTCTAGTCCTATCACTAGTCACACGAGAGAAGAGGTCAACCCCCAGGTCACTACAACCTCCCTTCAAGTAGCTATAGAGAGCAATAAGGTCTCCCCTGAGCCTCCTCTTCTCCAGACTGAACAATCCCATCTCCTTCAGCCACTCCTCATAAGGCCTGTGCTCCAGACCCCTCACCAGCTTGGTTGTCCTTCTCTGGACACGCTCCAGGGCCTTGATGACTTTCTTACAGTGAGGGGCCCAAAACTGGACACAGTACTCGAGGTGCGGCCTCACCAGTGCTGAGTACAGGTGTACAATTGATATATAAATTATATATGTAAATTGATATATTTTTAGAAGAGTTTCTTGTTCCTTTTTACCCCAGAGGTCAGGTTGAGTTCAAGCTGGGCTTTTGCCTTTCTGATTTTCTCCCTGCACATTTTAACAACTTTTCTGTATTCTTTCTGGGTTGCCCATCCCTTCTTCCACAGGAGATAGATTCTTTTTTTCTCCTGCAGCCTCAAGAATTCTATTCATCCATGCCGGTTTTCTTCCCTGCCGGCTTATTTTGCGGCTCAGGGGGACAGCCTGCTCCTGTGCCTTTAAGACTTCCTTCTTGAAGAGCAACCAGCCATCTTGTACCCCTTTACTCTCTAAGACTGTATCCCAGGGGACTCCCCATACAATCTTCTGAGCAAATGCTTCTCAAAAATGACTTCATTTTCTTCAAAACAAATTGAAAGCAAATTCACTCAGAATTTCTTTTATTGGATGAAGATAAAACTTGCTTCCTAGGGGCTATTACTCTCACTGAAAGACTACTATGTATTGAAGAGTTAGTGATTCACATGACAGCAAACCTGGGCAGGCACATTCCTGTGTTATGGTATGCATTGCTGTGTGTACTTTTCCTCCAGAGCTGCTCCATGTTGGGCATATCCCTTGTCTGCAGGATAAAATTATCCAGATATTTGTAATAGAGAAGCAACTAGTCAATCCTACTTGGTACTGGAAATTATGCCAACTTGACTTTATCGAAAAGTGCAGCAAGAAGTTATTTTGAAAGTCTATTTTCTCTTCAACAGTACATATGATGAAAAGTTGTGTTTCAGTGGGGAAAAAATTATACTGTAATAGCTCAAATGACAAAAATGTGGCAACTCTTTGTACAAATGGAATATATACCAGGCATTCTAACTGTGGTCTGGAAGCGTGCTCAGTGCTGCACAGCTAAAAGTTCCCTCTATATAAAGAGATATAAGATCATCTATATTATTATTTCTTTCTCTATCATGTTAGGTCTAATAAATAACATTTTAAATGGCACTTTTCAGAGCCTGATTGCCTTCCTTACTGATCGTAATGTCCCACAGATATAACCTCTGGCAAGGTCACCTGATGTCCCTTTCTTCTTCCCTTGGCTCTCCTCCTTATTGCTCAGCACTACTGTAAGGCCTACAGCTTTCAGATACTCCCTTATTATATTTATTTGCTTCAATTCTAATTATATTGTATTATAGTGTGTTATCTTGCATTCTGATACCATTTTTAGTAAATTAGTTTGTTTCTCCTCAGATCATTGCTGCTGTTTTTTAATTATTTTGGGGTCTCCTGTTTCCCTTTTCTGGAGGTGTGGATTTTGCGAAATTCTTCCACACTGCTAGTCACAGAACCGGGCTGAACCAGCCTGTAAACTGTTGACAACAGGTCTGCAAATTAATTTTTTCAGTATGTACAATTTTCTGTCTATATAAATTATTATATTTACAAAAGGAAATTAAACAATTTTCTTTATATTTGCTAAGTATTTTGGCATCTTTTTTTTCTGTCTCTGCAGTTCTTACCATCATAAAATCATAGAATGGCCTGGATTGAAAAGCCTGCACAGGCAAGCATTACCCTTCTGTATGAGAAGTTCTGTTGAATTCAGGAGCAAAGTTGATTGCTCTTGATGTCTCTTGAGAGACATTCATATTTTAGATACTGTTTGATTTGTTAATTGAACATAGAATGTTATATAGAGTATGTATGGGCTACTGTACTGCTGAGAAGTGCATTGCAAAGTTTTAAAATACCTAATGACTTTACTGTAAAATGCATTTAATTAATATTACCTATACTGCAAGAAACAAATTAATACAGCCAAAACCATAACATTGGCTTCTCAAATATTCTCAGTGAAATCAGTGTCAGTAGAGAAATATTTGAGAGTACTCTGTGAAAAAGTGAATGTGATCTTTTCTGTTATCTGTACCTGGTCTTTTCTGTGCCTCAACTACGGAATTTTTTAAGATAAATGAGTGAAGAAAATAGTAGGTGGCACAGTAATAAGTGAAATGAAGTATAAAATTGTTTTGTATTCTGACTATGAAGGCTTTAACACTAATCCCATTATTTCTCTTTCTCACTCTTTTTTATTTTTTCTCCAGTTGAGATTTATTTAGCTCATTATCATTTTAGAGATGCTTTTGCTAAAATTGAAGACAGTAGTTATACTAGCACAAATACTGAGCTTTCTCAGTGTTTTTTGTCTGTCCAGTGGACTGAAAATTTAAGTTCATGACTAGATAACCCCAATTTTAATTGCTGAACTAATCTGATTTTATCTTTAGGAGAAGATATTTACGTCCTGATTGTTCCTCAGCTGAAAAATGGATAAATAAATAAATAAATTTATTATCATTTATTTCTGTTTTTACAGAAGGAGATTTGACTGAAAAGAAGTAAAACATAAATAAATTTATTTAATCTCTTCTGAAGCTGCACAACATTTTCATACCTCTGTGAAGGTCTTTCTTTATTACTCATATTTAGAATGAAACAAAGGCTGAAATGAGGCCTTAACCAATAGAGAAATCTGATCTTAGAAATTTACTGAACTTTTTAAATTGTACTTTCTGAGACTAAATGGCAGAAATTGCTGATAAGAATAGAGCTTTGCACTAGATTTGAAGGGGAAAAGGATAAAACCAGGCTTGCCAGTGATAAGCTATATTACAGCATGCCAAAATTTGAGGGACTGAGTGCTGGTGACATCCTTCAATCTACTCCATGAAGTAGTGGGTACAATGAAATGCCTTTAAAATGCTTCTGCACCCACACATGCAGCATGAGGAATAAGCTAGAGGAGCTAGAAGTCTTGACTCAGAACTACATCTTTGGAATAAGCAAAACCTGGTAGGAAGAGTCCTATGACTGGAGTGTCATGACAGATGGTTCTGGAACATGCTCCCCAGTGCAGTGTTCATGATCCCAAACCTGATGGAGTTCAAGAAGTGTTTGGACAACACTCAGAAATACTTCTTGAATTATGGGTAGTCCTTAGTGGAAGCAGAAGTTGGACTTGATGATCTTTGTACGGATCACCCAAATCAGAATATTTTATAATTCTATCATTAAGAATCAAGAATACCACAGAAAATCTGACTTTACTGAGTAATAACTTAAAAATTATTGAAGAGAGAGTGCAAATATTCAATACATACCAGATAATTCCACCTGAAAACAGATAATGGAGACCTTTCAGTTAAACACAAATTCATAGAGTAAGAAGCTCACTCAAATTTTACTATAAACCAGGAATATTTTAATTATTATAGCTGTAATAGGAGTTACAAATATGACCAAAAAAGAAATTAAATACGAACAAATTAGAGAGATGTTAATCTTGATTTGTGTTTAAAAATATATATATATTTTATTTTTAATTGTAACATAGAATTTACAGCTGCAATTGTAAATTAAAACATTTAGTAATTAAAATCTGTTAGAAATATTCCTTATTTCAATTTTATATTTCCCTGTGACATGAAGTTTTTTTGTTTCTAAAGAGGTAAAGACTTGATAAATTTTATTCAAAACCAACATGGCATTTTGTTTTTGAAAACTTTAAATCTTTGCTGGTTTGTTTACTAAAGAATCAAATCTAGGGAGATCTACCTTGAACCCAAAGCAGACATGGTCTTTTCTTAACTGCTTTCAAATTATCAGATATGATTAATCTGTACTTTTACAAAAAAAGTATAAAGAAAAAAAAAAGTGCAGAATACAGGTAAGTGTTATTAATTGCATTTACATTCTAGAGTCAAGCCCATGATAATTGTTTAGTAATCATAACATTTTTGAATAACACATGCTATCATATGTTAATATAAAATTATGAAGGACAGCTTATTTAATGACTATCAATGTAATTATTAAAGAAGAAAATGTCGGCTTGAAATAATTAGTTAATTAGATTAACTTTGAGGAGCCAGTGAATTTTTTTTCTAGTATAACTAACTTTTAAAGAGATCATAGGAAATAGTAATAAGATAGAACAGTATTTTCTTATTGCTATTATTTCAAAATCACTTAAATTACTGCTAAGTAGAGTGAAAGATACAAGCTCTGACCCAGAATATCTTGAAATTAACCTTTATACAGTACTAAAATTGGGACACTAAAATTAACAGGAGAGCTCTTCCTATCCATAATCTGTACATGGAGACTTGGTATTTGGAGTTCAAAAAGTTGATAAAAAAAAGTTGATAAAAGTTACTTTCTTCAAACAGATATTAAAAGTGGATAGTAAAGTGTGCATATACACATAAAGGTATGTACTGATATCTTTTCCATCAGCTGTTTTGTTCTGGGTATCTAGGAATGTTATGCCAAGTCAATCCTAGTCACGAATTAGTCACCCACCAGCTGTTTACTCAGACACTTTCCTCAGTAGGATGGGGTAGAGAAATGGAAGAACAGAGGTGAGAACGTAAGAAATTATAGTTTTTGATGGTTTTGTTCTGCTTTGAATAAAGCATTTTTCATTAGAAACGATCAAGTCAACAAGACTTTTCCACAGTATTCTCTCCTCTTTCTGTTGAGGGATGAGTGGCTGTATGATGTTAAACCTGAATAGTTCACCCCAAGCCTACTCACTGGGCGAGTAGAGTGAGAAGTGGAGAAAACCTTGATACTATGCAAACAGTGTTCCATAATCACCAAAACACTGATCTGTTATCAGCACTGTTTTAGTCACAAAACTAAACGCTAATCCATACAGGGAACTAAGAAGAAAATGAACTCTCTCTCATCTGGATCCAATGAAAATGTTAATCTTAAATGTACTGGTGGGACCAGACTAAAATCATATAAGAGTGGAATAGTAGTGAAATTTGTTGATTAAAAGCAGATAATAGAAGATATCAAAGGAGAGAGGTCACATAGGTTCAAAATCCAACCTAATTACCTTATATTATTTTAGAAAGAAATGGATGCTTTGCAAGGACAGTTCATCTAATCTTAGCCACGTATTTCAGATTATGTCAAATGTACCTGACCTAGGAGACAAAGAAATTTGCTCTTTCTACATGACAAATGAAATCTTGGTGGAGGAACTCAGATGAAGACTCTATACTGTTATTTCTTTGGTGCTTACACAAATTACAGTCCACCCTCCTCCATATATGAACAGATATATTGATTAATATATCAGTACCACAATTCATCATCAATAATTAGATCATTTACTTGCCATTTGTAAATCAGCATAGATGTGTTGCTTCCAAAGCCAAATATCTGAATCTTGGACATCCGGAGTTGTGTGAGATGACTTAGATCACACATCTAGAAGAGTTAATGTCATATTTGTCATTTTAGGAGCTTCTCTTAACAGTTATTACAGATAATTTCAGGAGAATGTGATTCAATGTCATCCAGTCCAACCATTCGCCCATCACCAATGATTCTCACTAAACCATGTCCCTCAACACAACATCCAAATGCTCTTTGAACACCACCAGGGTCGGTGACTCCACCACCTCTCTGGGCAGCCCATTCCAGTGCCTGAACACCCTTTCAGAGAAGTAGTATTTCCTAACATCCAGCCTGAACCTTCCCTGGCGCAGCTTGAAGCCATTCCCTCTAGTCCTATCACTAGTCACACAAGAGAAGAGGCTGACCTCCAGCTCACTACAACCTCCCTTCAGGTAGTTATAGAGAGCAATAAGGTCTCCCCTGAGCCTCCTCTTCTCCAGACTGAGCAATCCCAGCTCCTTCAGTCACTCCTCATAAGGCCTGTGCTCCAGACCCCTCACCAGCTTGGTTGTCCTTCTCTGGACATGCTCCAGGGCCTCAATGTCTTTCTTGCAGTGAGGGGCCTAAAACTGGACACAGTATTCGAGGTGTGGCCTCACCAGTGCTGAGTACTGCCCACATGGTTGTTGGACCCTCTTTTAGAGAGACTAGATCATAGAAGGAGATCAGGTTGTTCAAGCAGAACCTGCCCTTCGTGAACCCATGCTGGCTAGGCCTGATCCCCCGGTTGTCCCGCACATGCCGCGTGATCTTCCTCAAGACAATCTGCTCCATAACCTTCCCTGGCACCAAGGTCAGGCTAACAGGCCTGTAATTCCCCAGACCCTCCCTGCAGCCCTTCTTGTAGACGGGAATCACATTGTCAAGTCTCCAGTCTTCTGGGACCTCACCAGTCAACAAGGAGCGCTGATAGATGATGGAAAGCAACTTGGCTATCACCTCCTTCAGTTCTCTCAGCACCCTCGGGTGAATCTCATTCGGCCCCATGGACTTGTGGCACTCCATTTGGAGTAGCAGGTCTCTGCCTGTTTCCTCCTGAATCGTGGGGGGTTTAGTCTGCTCCCCAGCCAAGGCTGCCAGGTCAGAAAGTGGAAAACCTGAGGATAACTGGTCTGACTTTTAAAGACAGATGTAAAGAAGGCATTCAGAACGTCTGCCTTTTCCTTATCCTCAGTGGTCACATTCCCTGCCTCATACAATAGAGAATGGAGATTCTCCCTGGTCCTCCTCTTATGTTGATATACTTGTAAAAGAGTTTCTTGTTCCCTTTTACCCCAGAGGCCAGGTTGAGTTCAAGCTGGGCTTTTGCCTTTCTGATTTTCTCCCTGCACATCTTAACAACTTCTTTGTATTCTTTCTGGGTTGCCGGTCCCTTCTTCCACAGGAGGTAGATTCTCTTTTTCTTCTGGAGCCTCAAGAATAGTTCCCTATTCATCCACATCGGTCTTCTTCCACGCTGGCTCATTTTGCGGCTCAGGGGGACAGCCTGCTCCTGTGCCTTTAAGACTTCCTTCTTGAAGAGCAACCAGCCGTCTTGTACCCTTTACTCTCTAAGACTGAACCCCAGGGAACTCCCCTACTAGTCTCCTGAACTGTTCAGGAGACTAGTAGGGGGCGTTAAAGTGTATTCTGTGTAAATTTTTTGTTTATTCGTGTAGTAGTTAATTTCCCATTGAAGACTGACAGCAATGCAAACTGAGAAAAATTATCCTTTACTTCTCCACTAGAGATGATGCTGCAACACCAAAAAATTGTTCACTCTGAAAAATGCAAAATAGTGCTGTTAAAAATTAGTCTTTCCTTCACCTCTGTAGCTGTACGCTCTATTTGTACCAGTTATATTTACAAGTACTCAGGGCCCTTTCAAATAAATTTGATGTTTGGGACCAATAAATGAAACTGCTTTTCATGTGATTTTTTCAAGTTCAATGTGCTTTACTTTAACAGAATGTCATTAAAAATAATTTTAAAAAAAGCATAGTGATAGAAAAAATGAAGACCATGTTGAGTTTGAGCATTCCGATTCCACAAGAGTTGAGACCTCGTAAGGATTACTGGTTTTAATAAGTTTTTAACTGACTTACCTGAATTATTTAACTGTAAATTGAAACTTTTTTTTTTTTTTAATGCCTTATCATAAATTAAAGCCAAAAAAGGGCTCCATGAAAATAGCAAAAGAACTCATGAGTTTAAAGGTAATTTCAGTATACAGTATCTATTTTTTTTATATATTTTTTTGAATCATCATGTAGTATTATTACTTTGTATTCATATATAGAATCTGTTTTATTATTATCACGTTAAATAAATATGTCTAGACACTTTCTGTTTAAGATACAAAGGTTTTAGTATACATACATTAATGGTGTCTTCCTTGAAAGCATTATGACTCACTTACATGCATCTGTAATATATGACTGTTGATTTTTTATCACAACTTTCTTTCCTTGCATAGAATCATAGAATCACAGAATTGCTCAGTTTGGAAAAGATCTTAAAGATCATCAAGTCCAACAGCAACCTTAACCATACTATCCTAACTCTAACAACCCTCTGCTAAATCATGTCCCCGAGCAAACAACCCTCCACTAAATACTGTCTCTGAGCAACAGTGACCACAATACAGTACTATTGATTTGTTTGGTGTATGATGATTCAGAGTACAACTGTTTAGAACCTTCATGTCAAATAATCTCAAAGGTGTATCTGTTTGCGACAAATCCCAGGCATTTTCTACTCTCCAGTGAAATTATATTTTTTGATTTTTTTTTTTCATTTCATCTTGACCCCACATCAAACAAACACAAAACAAGAAAAAGGAATAATATTAAAACTGTTATATGTAATGTAAAACCCTCTTTCAAAAGGAGTTTGTCAAAAATAATGCTAGGACATGTACAGTCTTATTTTCCAGATTTCAAGTAAGTTTAATAATATGCCAATAAAAAATACAGCCTCAAGCTTGAATACTTTGGTATAGCTCAGTGTTCGGTAACAGCTGTCATCTTCAGGTAGGTGCAAACATTTACAGGATTTCAGCATAAAATGTCAATTTCCTTTAACATTTTTGTATGAGTCACAGACAAAATTAGTATTTGAAATGGGGAGTGTTTTATTCAAAAGCATGCTCATATATAAAGGAAGTGAACTGAAAATATACTGTAAAACTTTGTAATTAAGAGAAGTTAGTTTCACACCAGATGGATAAATTTTGTGTAAGCCATCACTTTGACTTAGCAGAAGTGGCACTGAATGAGGCACAGCTGCCTTTCACATGATTATACACCCTGATTTGAGTTATTATAATACAAGTGGAACAAGACCAAAGCAGGAGTTTGCACCTGCGGTTACGTAGAGGTGCTACAATTGCTGTATCAGTATGTCTTTTGCTTTAGCAGATCATCTACCAGATTTACTGTCTTGGCAAGAAGGCCAGAAATATATGGGACAGAAGTACCTCAAGAAAATAGAGAAGCTATAAAAATAGGATTAGTGGAGCTGCATACATTAAGTCAATAAAAATAAATTAAGAAGTCTGAAAGTTCTTTAAAGCTCTCTTCTGGTCTCAAATCCCTCTTCCAAATCATGCAAAGCAGAGACAGAGGTCAATGTCAATGCTAGCTGAGTGCTTTAGGCTTTGTGCGATTAAGGCTTTCCACGACAGTGCTTATCATGATTTTTTTAATTTATTTTTAATTCTGATGTACTGAAAAAACAAAACTTTTAACTTAATCATTTTCTTTATGAAAAAGGAATTTTTATTTCCAGCCAATCCTTGCTAAAAATAGTCATACAGACATTAAGATGAAGCTAAAGCAAAATATTTAATACTTAAGCTTTGGAATACTTATTTTTCACAAACTGCTCAATATCAAGATTATTAAATCCTTTGGTTTTATTTTTCAGTAACATTTGCTGTGACTGGGTCACACAACTATAATTATCCTGAAACAGATAGGAAAATACATAAAGCTGATGCATCTTTATAAGACTACAGGGCAAACAGTTGAGGTCCATAAAACTTCAATTCAGAAAGGTCAGAGAGGCAGACAAAGCAATTCAAAGTGACACAAATCACCAGCCCTTCCCATAATGCTCCATATCCTAGGTGCAAGCAATTAATATAAATCTCAGCCTTCCTCTTACAGTGATAAACAATAATATACTATTTGCTTCCTTTCATTAATATTTTAGCAGGGCCAAATTTTACCCCAAGGGAATCTATAAAAGTGCAGTGAGGACTGATGAGTGAACCTTCCCTGTGCCATTACAACAGCACTCAACATGGATAGATGTACATATGAGTGCAAAATGGAGCTGAAGAGAAAGAAAGTACCAGATCACAGAAAGGAGACACAGGCTTAGAAAAGCAGACACAAATTGTAGCTGTCTAGGAAAGGTTTGTTGCACAATTTGGGAAGTTTAAAGGTGACATATTCTCCCTACCTTGTAAGTAATGCTGAGGTGAACTTTTTCTTGTATGTCATGTATTACACAGTCTGTGTCAGAATATTTCTATGAGTCATCACAGATATCAAGAACAAAGACTGAGCAAACATCTCATTGAAGCATCATAGAAAACTCAAAATCTTAGTGTTTATTAATTTATTAATGTGAAGTTGTCTTCAGGTTTTTAGAAACTGGTAAAAGCTAATGTACTAGGACTGCTTTAAAAGCAGTCCTTCCTATTTTATTATGTTGACCCACAATATCAGAGGCAGATGGTGGTGGTGTGGTAGTAGAGGTTGAACCTTCCCATCAATCTTATTTTTACTGTTTGACATATGGCAACAGAGCAGCAGTCTGACAAAACAGTGTCTGACATGGAAGAAGATATCAAGCAAAGGTGTGTCATTAAATTTCTCCATGCAGAAAATATTGCACCCATAGACATTCATTGGTGCTTGCTGATCATTTATGGAGACCAAACAGCAGATGTAAGAACCATGAGGCAGTGGGCAGTGTGTTTTAGCAGTGGTAACACCATCAGTGGATCACCTCCACTGGTGCGGATTTTTATGGGCACAGCATGAAGGTTCTTCTTCATCACGGGTGAAAATGCATAACTAATGCTGTTGACTGTGTTGAAAAATAGTGTTTTGCTGATGAGAAGTTTCTCTATCAAATAGTCTTATTGTGCTCTTTGTATCTGTTGTGGTTCCCATATATATAAATAGAAGGCATTACTTTTGGAGAAACCTACATATTTTTATCAGCTATGTTCTTAAAATTACTTGCAAAATTTATTTCTTTTTGTTTTTGTTTTGTTATCTTGAAGAAGAAAGACTTATTTTTAAAAATTAAAAGAGAACAATTTGTAAAGCAGCAGATAATTCTTGCCAATTCTATTGAGATTATATCAGCATGTTCAGTTTATAGTAGTTTTCTTCTGCAGATACATTTGCCCCCAGCGCATACATTCTCAGAAGAGCAGACTCACTCAATTATTTAATATCTGATGGTGAGCCATCTGAATATAATGATTTTTTGCTTGAGCAGTACCTCAGTGATGAGAATTTATTTTTGCTGCGAAAGCCCTGTTGACTTCAAGGCACTCAGGTCAATGAATGCTTTGAAATTGTTATTATCTTGCTCACTTTAGGCTTTATTTTTATTCACAAAAAATAAGTTCAAATGGACTAAGAATGGTGGAGGGTACTGGAATAGTGAATGTACTCATGTTTTTATCTTTCAGTCTTTATCTTTAAACGGACATTTCTGCTTTTCCTTTGCATTTTCTCTTGCCAAACATCACAGCAGGGTCTTTCTTCCTCACTTTTTGCTACCAGTGAAATGATCATGTGTTAGCTGTGGACAACATAAAGAATATTGTCTAAATACAACTAATGTGATACTGGAAGAAAGAAGGGAACGCAGTGTTGATCAAATCTGCAAGATACATTGATGAAAGAACATATTACTATTGATTTTGCTTTATTTCAAACTTACTGTTTTACCTCAAAATTCCTGTTCTATCCTGCTTACAAGTGTAGTACTAAAGTATCTTGCAGCATTCAGTCCTTATATGGAACCTTTTTATTTATTTATTTATTTTGGAGAAAGACTAAATTCCTCTCGTGTGGAACATCATTTTAAAGAGAGTAAATAGTGCCAGGCAGTAGGGATTTATCAATTTTGCATTTAATCTGTAACTGAAAATTAACAACAATGCATTCATTCATCTCAAATAATAAACTAAAAATTTTAAATTCAGACAAAGAACCAGTGCATATGGAAACTTCTCTCAGTCCACTGTGGAACTGATTCAACTTCTCTGCACAGTTAAGTGAATAAATTGAGGTGGATACAGGAGAGGGAAAATGAACTTTAGTCTCTCCACTTCAGAGACTTTGCTTTTATCTGCTTTTCAGTCCTTTGGTTCCTAACCTAAAGGTTTTATCTTTACCCACTCTTTTCAGTCTTTCCCTTCATAGTCCATTATACAACATTTCCTGACACCTGCTCACTGAAGGAACACATTAAAGATATTGAAATCTCCATTGTCACTTTGAATGCTGTCTATTGCCCTGACACTGAAACTTTCAGACTAAAGTAAAATGAGATTTCATTAACCCTTATTAATGCTATCAGTAAGATAGTAATAACCAAACCAAAAGTTTTTGTTTTTGTTTTTGTTTTTTTTTCCCAAGAGAGATAAAATGTTGAAAATCATATTGATAATCTTTCATTTTATGTTGAGGGGCTTATATATATTAAATACACAAGCATTACTTACTTGCTATTTATAAGGTAGCAAAATAAAAGGTACCAGTACTGAAAATTAGAAAAAGATGTGTACATATATATATTTGAGTTTTATAGCTTTTGCTTTTTGTGTATACAAATGTAATATTTGAATTCAAGTTACCTTTTCCTTCAGTATCTGTCAAAGTTTTCTAAGCTATTATTCCAGATTCACATTCAGAATTAAAATTCATTTATTCTAGCTAGTAAAAGTGTTTACATGACATTCCTTAAAGGATACTTTCTCACAAGTTTGGCTTCTATTAATGAAAAATACAAAATGTTTGTACAAATACAAAGCAATAAGCACATTTCATCTCTACTTGAACAAAATGGAGATACATTAAAAATCCTGCAGTTGCCCAACAGATGGTTCATTGTTGCACTGTACTCCTTTCCAAAGAAAGGAACTAGTTTAACTGAGCTATATACTAGGATATGAAGTTTGCAAGCAGGACAGGAGCCAAGGTGAAAAGCAAGGGTCATAAAATGAGTTTTCAGCCCCTGCAGGAGTTCCAGTTGAATAACCAGGCTTAGGTGATAAATTCAAAATGGTAGACTTCATATAGCAAAGCTTTATGTCACTTATGATCCAGATTACTCAGATTTAAAGTGACAATGCAAGATTTACTAGATAATAAAACTGAAAAAACGCATTACTGAAACACACAAAAAGCATCAACTTTAGTGACTTATTTCTCTTCTACAAAATCAATGGGCAAACTCCTACTGAATTAAAAAGCAGAAAGAACCATTAATGGTTTAAGTTAAATGTTACCTAGGATGGAAAACCAGTGACAAAGTGCCTTTCACACTTCTCATTCCTCCACAACCAAATTCTGTATCATTCCAATCACCATGCTAGAAAAAAAAACAGCTTACAGAAATGACTATTTTGATCAGAGCTAAAAAAAAAAATTAAAAAAAACAAAACAAACAAAAAGAAAACCACTTTAAAGTAGCCTCCTAAGTCTCTACTTTTTGGGAAAATTAAAATAAATAAATAAATAAATAAATAAATAAATAAATAAATAGCTGTTATGTACAAGTCAGACAGCTCTTGAAGTTGGAAAAAAACAATTCATTTCTGGTTCACTACTGTCAAAAGGATGCCTATCTTTGTTAAATGGGCATTTCTTCTTATTTTACGCTTACAGATCAAACATAATAATTAAAATCATATTTCCATCAAAGAATAGCTATTCAGAGAATTGATGTTTTTTTCTGCCTGTTTCTGAGACAATAAAAAAATTAAATACCCCCTCCTTTATTTCATCATATTTAAGCTTTCTTTCTGTTTCACAACTAAGTTCTGGTGCTGAGGTATCATGGAGAAAACAAATTCTCTGGAAATGTTTCAAACTTACACAGTATTTTTTCCAATAGTTATACTTTTCCACTTTAAATAAATAGAAAGCAAGCTGGATGACAATAGAGCTAGGGAAAGGCCGGGGAGAAATATGACAATTGATTTTGAATATGTTTGCTTATTCTCATAAGGAAAAATTCAGGAAAATAATAGTGAATACAATCATTTCTACTTATGAAAGTTTGTTAAACAGATTTGGTATTCAAGTTCAGAAACTGGCATTTATTATGAAGTTTGAAGTAAGGACGTGAACCTCTACTGACTTAATCTAAATCTTTACACATCACTGACATTTGTCATATATATTTTTTTTTTCTTCAAGTTCAGTGACAATTTTGTCACATTTTCACACACTACATTCCTCACAGGTTATCATTGTAGAGATATTTATTTTACCACTGAGTAAATGAAATGTATATTGTTAGAAAAATGAAAATGGGAAAATGTTACCACATAAAGAGTGGGATAAGTATAATTACGGCCCTGGATATGTTTGTCAATTTGAATTAACAAAATATTTATGAACAGAACTTGTTTGATTTTCCTGTGCGTTTTCTCAAGAAAAAGAATTATCTGGCTGTCATGAAATAAAAAATTACCAGTGCTAACCAGTCTCTGAGGAAAAAAAAATTCTTCCTAACATCCAAATTTAATTTCCTCTCCTTTAAGTTTAAAAAAATTTCCACTTCTCCTATCAGTACCTGCTCGTGTAAAAAGACCTCCTTTATCATTTTTTATGAGGCCCATTTAGCTACTGAAAGAACACAGTGACGTCTCCCTGGAAGCCTTCTCTTCTCCAGGCTGGACAAGCCAACCTGCCTCAGCCTTTCTTCACAGGAAAGGTGCTCTGGCTCTCTGATCATATTCATGCCCTTCCTCTGGACCTGCTACAACAGTTCCACACATTTCGCATTCTTGAGGCTTCAGAACTGAACACAGAACTCCAAGAAATTATCCACAGGACTGCTCTCAATGAGTTCTTCTTGCAGTCTGTACACATATATGGGACTGCCCCAACCCAAGTGCAGCATCTTGTACTTGGAGTTGCTGAACCTCATGGGTCATGTGGGCCCAATGCTCAAGCTTGTCCAGATCCCTCTGGATGGCATAACTTCCTTCTGTTGTGTCAGCTGCAACACTCAGCTTGGTGTCATCTTCAAACTTGCTGATTGTTCGCTCAATCTCATAATCTGTCATTGATAAAGATGTTGAAGATCACAGATCCCAAGACCGAGCTCTGAAGGACACAATTTGTCATCATCTTCCTGCTGGATATAGAGCCACTGACTGCAAATTTCTGGCTGTGGCCATCAATTCCTTATCCACCAAATAACACACCCTTCAAATCTGTATTTCTTCACTTTAGAGATAAGGATCACTTTAGAGATAAGGATGTAGTATAGGAACATGTCAAGGGCTTTACATAAGTCCACAAAGGTTACATCAATCTTTCCTTTTTGATTTATGCAGTCAGTGTAGAAGGCCATCAGACTGGTCAAGCTCAATCAATCCTTGGTGAAGCCATGCTAGCTGTCTCAGATATCCCAGTTGTCTTGCATGCTCCTTTAATGTTATTTCCAGGAGATTTTATTCCATGATCTTTCTAAGTACAAAAGTGAGGCTTACCAATCTGTAGTTTCCTGAGATTTTCTTTTTACTTAAATGCTTCTTTTATATTATTCTTAAAAATTGGAGTGATGTTCCCCTTTTCCCAATCACCAGGGACTTCACTTGGCAGCTATGAGTTTTCAAATATGATGGAGAATGCAACTACATCAGCCAATTCCTTCAGGACTCTGGATGCACGTCATCTGGCCCCATAGACTTGTACACATTCAGATCCATTGGGTGGTCTCAAACCTCCTCTTCACCTACAGTGGGAGCAATATTTTGCCCTGTATCCTCACCTAGAAGTTCAGGAATGTGAGAGACATAAGAAGTCGCACTGCCAGTGAAGACTGAGGTAAAGAAGTTACTCAGTACCTCAGCCTACCCCATGTCTACTGTTACCAATTCACTTTTCTCATTTAGAGGTGGTACGCTCTTCTTTTCTGTACCTATAGTCATCATTATGATGACTATAGGTACAGAACTGACAAATTATCAACAGGTACATGCACCAGAATTTTTTTCATTTTCATTTCCTAATTGAAGCATACAAAATCATCTTTATCCCCTTGGTTTTTGTTTGTTTGTTTGTTTGTTGTTTTATGGGTCATTATGAGCACTTTCACTGCTTTCATTCAACATGCATTAGTCTGGTCATCACGAATGACAGAATACTGCAGTAAATATAACATTTGTCATATATAAAATGAGGAATTAACCAGAGCCTTAGCCATTTGTAAGGTTATGAAACAATACTATATTAACTCTTAAAAAACTGAAACTCAGGCCTGTAGGTTGGCATAGACATGTAATTAAAAGGTGTCTGTCTGCTAAATTTTTCTCTTGCTAAACTAACTTCTTCACTGCAGTAATTTTAGGGTTAGTACATTGTAATAAATTTCAGAAGGGCTTTTTTTTTTTTTTTTTTTTTCTCCTTGAGAGTCTTCTCTTCTCTGCTCCTGAAGGTGATTCAGGATACTCTCTCTGATACTAAGATGTTCTTTCCTCTTCTCAGAAGCCTGCAAATCTGTAGCAAATTCATTTTTATAACATTTAATGCAAACCTTCTTCCTGAGCACATTGTTTTGATCTTAGAGAAATATATTTTCTCCCAGCCCTGACTATCAGTGAACATAAGGCAGTGATCACAAGGCATCCAGAAAGCCTTCTTCCTTAAACATTGTCTCCCTTGCCCAAGAAGGTAGTGGATGCCCCATCCCTGGAGGCATTCATGGCCAGGCTGGATGTGTCTCAGGGAAGCCTGGTCTAGTGGTTGGCAACCCTGCACATAGCAGGGGGTTGAAACTCAGTGATCATTGTGGTCCTTTTCAACTCAGGCCATTCTATGATTCTATGATTCTATGATTCTATGATTCTATGATTCTGTGATTCTATAATTCTATGATTATGATTTCCCTCTAGAAAGTGTACAAATGTGTATATATGTGTGTTTGTAGTTTATAACTGGTAGTTGATCTGTTTTACCATCTATCCTTAGAAGCAATATCTTAATCTCCAGAGAAAAATAAAATTTACTTATAAAAATTTTGATGTAAAAAGTAGGAAAGGCTTTGAAAGCAGGAAGAGCTTAAACTTCACTTCCAAGTGTAAATGCCCATTATGTTTTCAGTTTGACTGCTTCTTAAGACAATCTGCTACTGACACAAGTAACAGTTATCTTCAGCATTTTTCTGGAAGGGCAGAGTCGGCGGAGAGTTGTTGTTACAATGGTCTATTATTCCAAACTCTTTTAACTTCTGTCCATGGAAGAGAAGTCTAGATTCCTGTTAAGTGATATTTTGTGTGTGTATTGAAATCTAGACCAAAATACGTGTCCACTCCGTTAATTGTCATAACAACTGCTTCGTTGATTGTATCCCTGTCAGAAAGAGGTGACATCTGTAGCATGGGACAAGTAGGAGGGAAATGAAAGAGAGTGGCAATGGGACACGCCATTACGCCTTGTTTGAGGAGTCCAAGAAAAGCACACGTTCCTTCTCCACACAAGTGTACCTCAGTCCAAAACAGATGATCTTAGAGAAAAATATTTTCAATTCTGCCCCTGTGCACTCTACATATATAGGAAAAGCTTAGATAAACAGAAAGAAAATATTGACATGTGAAAGATCTGAATCTGAGACCAGTCAATGACCTCAATTTTACCAAATTTCTGAATGTTGCCACTATAGATGAGGTGAGCCAGTGTGACATGTTTTACAGGAATCACTCAATCTTACAAGATAATGGAGGTTTGCAAAATGTATGTAGTAAATGCCACATGAACAGGAGGCAGGAAATGCAGATGTCTTCTGTCAAGGAACATGTCCAGTTACATGGAGAGAAAAGTGGTAAAAACCGTAGGGCATTCCTCTGCAGCAGTTCAAGTAAAGTGGACTCTGGGACTTGTAAATACACATTCCATAAATGTGGGCTGTGGTTAAAACACCTCAAGTCATTTTTCTTCACATGGTCAACAAGTCACTTTTGCAATTCACTAATTATTGCCACGTGGAGCATGTAAATTCAAGTTCCCCAAGGGTACCTTCTATTTCCCCCAAATGTGACAATTACCATGGAAACAGAAGTTATTAGTTGATGTGTGAGCACTGCTGTTTAATGAACTTGAGCTTTGTTTTATCTTAAATATAGAGCTTTCACACTGTAACATTTTCTTTGTCTTATTCTTATTTTTCTCTCTGTCTCAAGTTCTGTCACTGCATTCTCTCTCTCTCTCTCTCTCTCTCTCTCCCTCTCTCCGGGACATTTATTGTCATCAGAGCATCATTAATTACAGTTTGTTTGTGGCATCTGCTGTCACTTATAATGAGGTTCTAAGCTCCTGATAAAAGCCTTTTTCTTTATTAACCTTCACAGCTTTTGTTTTAAATCCCTAATGTGCCATCCATCCCTTGTTTCTAAGGAAATAAGACAGTTATAAAAAGAAGGCTATTCCTTTCCCCTAATGTGTGTTTTTTTTCTTTTCTTTTTTTTTTTTTCCTTCTTTTCTTGTAATGAATATGTTGCCACTCCTTCCTTACATAATGAAGCGTATTATTGCCAAAGTAATCTTTCTTAGGGAAGTAGATATAGATAGATAGTTCTACTGAAGGGAAAAAAAAAAAAAAAAAAAGTGTGGTTTTACTGTTACAAAGTAGGGGAGAGTATCAAGTGCATTCATAACAAAAGGATCAATGTAAACACATTATAAAAAAAGCAGTATAAATCTTTCCCTAGGGTGAGGCAGATTATGGGTAAGTTGAAAACCCTCCTTTTACAGATAAAATGTAGACATTATTTTTAGTTAAATATTTTGAATGTTATTTCTCTGTGTCTCAAATAGAACCAACTCATCTTAGAAATTATATATATGTATATATTGAACAGTCCTATTTTAGATCATAGCTAACTTGTTTCTTAAGAACTGCAAGAGAAATTATTGCAAAATATGCAAATCTGATCAGATGCAGAAAGATTACACATTTTACAGCCTGAATTACAATGTTCCTATTCGAATTACTCTTCATCCTCTAACACATTTTCTGTAGGCTGGGCGTCACTTAAGAAATAACTTGTGGGAACATAAGTTTAAATACATTTAAGAACATTAATACTTGTATTTTTTATTATTAATATTATTTTTGATCCAACTTCTGTGTCAATTAATAGATGTAATGAACTCAAACTGTTACCTTAGAATTAACTGTGAGCCTAAAGTGAGCCTAAAATGAAGTCCAAATTTGAAAAATATCTCTTCCAAAATATGTAGAGAATAAGCAACGTGTTGCCACAGGACATGGGAATTTGAAACAGAGAAGGGTAGGGCACAGCTGTCAGTCTGGATTATTTCTTAAGAAGCTGAAACTGGATTGCATTTTAGCACCTGATCTGTTGGCCACACTGACATGTCCTCATTTTGTACACGTGGTTTATATCATAGATCATTCCTCTTTCACAGTTTTGCTATGATGTGAAATTGCATTTCAAGAGAATAATGCACCAAAGAGGATCATCTGCTGCACAAAATATTATGACTACTATGAGGGAAAACACATCTAACACTGACATCTGTTCTTATATCAGATCAGAAATACTGTATTTATTATTTCTAGCCAGTACAAATAGACTATTTGTGACTATCCTCAGCATTCCATACAGTATAAGTTTTCTTTTGTTTTATTTTAATGTGATACTGTAAAAGCATAAAATGATTGTCTCTCTCCAATTTATCGGAGGGAGATGAGGTTCTTTGATGTGTGTATACCTGGCATGAGATTAACAAACAACGGTTCAAATGTTGGTCTGACCAGTGTATTACAAATCCTAGTCGTTCAGGGAGATGGGGAAGGGGAGAAGGGCGATAGAAAAGATAGGAAATAGGAGCAAGGAGTCCGTATAGGAAGCAGGAGGGAGATAGTCACCACCATGGTCCAACGTGGTTCGTAGTTCAGTCATTGATCTTCAGTAGTGGTGGGTCATCTGGTGTTCTGTTGACAATGGTGACCACAGCGATGACGACAACGATGGCAGTACAAACTTATTTATAAGTCCAAAGTGGTCGAGTCAGCTCTCTTTTGAGTGACAGCTCGAATCCAAAGTGGTTGAGTCAGCTCTCCTTGGAGTGGCAGCTACTGCCTCTGGGATCTCAGCAGAAATTCCTTTGTTATCATCTTCCGGGCCTTGCCAGCAGATAAGAGGAAGCAGGGATGCCCATCTGCATCCTGTTTTTCACAGAATCTTGTGTCTTTTCTAATGTATTCCTTAGTTTGGGAAATACAGAGGCTAGGTGAGTAGATTTTCTTTTTGTTTCAAACATTAAGACAGGCTTCCAAAACTGATAATTAATGTCATATAACATATAATGCATAAATTCCCAGAATCAAAGAAACATGGCTGACTTTTTGCATGGTCAGATAGTGGTAGGACAAAGAGGAATGGTTTTAAACTAAAGAGGGAAAATTTTGATTGGATGTTAGGAAGAGATTTTTTTTACTCAGAGGGCGGTGAGCCACTGGAACAGACTGTCCAGAGAGGCTGTGGATGCCCCATCCCTGGAGGTGTTCAAAGTCAGGCTGGATGGGATTGTGGACCACCTGTTGGGAAACCTGCCCACAGCAGGGTGCTTGCAACTAAATACTCTTTAAGGTCCCTTCCAACCCAAGCTATTCTATGAATCTATGATTCTATAACATAGCAGCAATAAATAATTTTTCATAACCTCTTTTTCTTTCATGATGATGAAAGACTGCATTTCTGTTGAACTCTTCATTTCAATAGGCAGGTTCAGGCCTATCATTCAACTTTTGGCTTGTCAGAAAATTTTAAAATGACTTCCTTTATTCCAAGGAATGAATGATGACTTAACCCTTTTCTCCTTCACCCACAGACAGGTATGTACTCACACCTCCCATGTTCATTGCAGAAGCAACAGATATCATTAAACTCATTAGAAGCAGCTCAGAATCTCTGAAAATCAACATAGATATGTGTCTTATGAATAAGATCACACTTTGAAAGCTTTCCACACCCCAAATGCTTTGTTTTATATTTTTCTTAAGATAAATATTCATGAAACTGGATTCTTACTAACATCAAAAAGGATTCTGCCTCTTACAAGGGTTAAAAAATTCCATATACCTGAAAAAGTGGAAGTTACATTTTCATTTTGTCTTTTTTTCTATTGACTAATTGACATCTGTGAACATGATGGATTTTGTGTCATTCATGTGTGCTCTTCTTCCAAAAAATATAATTATCTCAGACGTTAGAAACACTGCATAGTGAATACTGCTCTTGAAAATCAGCCCCTAGATTTAAATACTGTAGCTCTGTGTGTCATCATATCTAAACCCCTTTTTGAAATGTAGATGGAGAAGATAAATTTTACAGGAAAAGTCAAAAACTGAATCATGAAGACAGTTTTCATTAATTTTTTTTCTTTCTCTCATAGCTTCAGGAACAATACTGAATGCATACATACTCTTAAATAAAAAGGATGAAGTAGACTGAGTATTGAATCACTGATACTCAGTTCTACCTGTTACCCTCATTTTTTGATTTTGGACCACTCCAGCCAGTTCTCAAAACAAAAACAAAAACAAAAAAATCTTTCTGTAAGATAATAAGCATATTATGTCTTTTGGGTTAAATGCCAGAATTCCAGGATTTATTCCATAATCCTTTGTTATTAAGCAGCACAGAGGGATAAGATGAGATAGGAGTTATTCTCTTGAATGACCATGAATGACCAGAATTAAGTTAATTTGGGTGGCTTCTCAGAAGAGTGGTGGGCAGAGATCCTTTCTTCTGTCTCTAGTAGCCCATGGTAAAGAAAATGTCATTCACTTGTCTGCCATACCACCATCACCAAAGGACAAAGTATCACTTTTTATTTCTCAGAATACTGTAGCTTCTTGATATCTGCAACATAAAAGTTAAAAAAGCAAATTTAGTCACAGATGTTGTCTTCTAGATATACCAAGTCCTCAATATGCACTCCATTGTTTTTGTCATCAAGACTAACAAAGCTTTCAAGGGGCTAAACAAGGAAAACAGAAGTCAGATGAAAAAAAAAAAAAAAAAAAAAAAAAGTATAACTGTGATAGTGAAGATGCTATCTGTTAACAAGATATTTAAAAGAAAACTAATCCAATAAAATAACACTGTACATCACTCACAGACCATACACAAATATTGTAAAAAAAATAAAATCCATCATAATTGTAGACTGGACACAAGATTCTTTATTTTGTCAGACAGATCTTCATAATCTGATGTGAAGGCCAGAACTTGAACCCCACTCACAACCAGACAGATTTCTCCTCATACATATCATTCAAACAAAATAAACATACCACTTTATACATTTAAACGAAATGTGTGTGTATCATAGCTTTTTGAGTTGAATTGGTTCCTACACATTTTTACAGTATATTTAACTACACTCTGACTGATTTATTCTGACTGATCCTATGCAATGATCTGTCTAGGCATCCAGATGTATTTTCCATCCTTGATCCAATAGAATGCTTTTCTCTATAGGTATTATTAATGGCATCCTCTCTTCCCGGTGCAGCGCTGTCACTTTGCACTGCTCTCATCTGTGTATCTGTGGAAAAAGTGCAATGTAGCACTGCCACCCAGGGGAAAGGAGATAGGAGAGCAGCATTGGTCAGTGTATGCTTGTGTGTAACTGTAGGCAAAGCTTAGAAATAGAAAACACATTCATCTCTCCTGAGGTGGCAGGGAAATGATTGAGTGACAGCTTCTTTGAAAGATTTAGGAGCTGCGTGAAAATACAACCATATCAGTTGAGAAAGACAGGTATAACAAGCCTCAGATAAAACATATAACTTGGGTAAATGGTTGTAAAATCATGCTTTCTGTGACAATGATTGTCTAAAATGTAGCAGGATTTTTTATTTTTTTGAAAATTATTAATCTTCATGCCCTTTTTTTTTATTTTTTTATTTTTTTTATTTAAGAATGTACATTCATACTTAGGATCTTGTCCTTAATTGTTTTTTTCAGAACTATTTTAGAAACTTAAAAATTTAAAACTTTCTACCTCTTTTCATATCATTTAGATATCTCTGATATACTTGGATCTCTGTCCGGTGTGTGTTAGGAAGAATACATCGTGTATCAACATCTGGAGAAAGATAATGCCTTGCTTTGGAGAGCAAGTGAAGATTAGACTTCAGGGCACAGCAAATAAACAAATAAATAAATAAATAAATGAGAGTATAATACAGGAGCCACTGTGAACAGCTACAGCCTTGAGATACAGCTCAAGAAAAGGTGGGGTTGCTGGGATGAGAGAAGATAGCAGACTGCCCTGCCTGGCTGTGATCATTATAAGGAAGAACATCCCAGAAACTGAAGAAAACCTGGCTGAAACAGCTGAACTACGAACAAAGAAATGAAGAAAAAAAGTGACCAAAACTTATTACCAGAATTTTGGTAATAAGGAGGTCAGACTGGACAGAAGAAATGACCATTACCTTAATTAGTTTTAAGTAAATGTCATTTAAGCTATTTCTACACATAAAGAAAAGGAACAAATAAATTATGTTGCTAAATTTGAGTAAAACAAATTTACATCTAGGGACATACACATATACACACTTACAAAATAACAGAATAAAGTGAGAATTTCTGGGCTTTTCAGAAGTTCTCACCTTTTCAGAGGAAAGAAGTCCTTTTCAGAGGAAAACTGTACTATGTTACAGTTTTTTGATGACTGTTTTTTTTTTTTTTTTTAAACAAAATACTAAATAGACTGGAACAGGAGTGTCTAACAGCATGTGAGACATTCAATCTCGATAACAAAAAGGAAATGGGAAGATTAAAGGGAAGGTAGATGAAGCTCAGGATATGTCATCACAGGTAATATCAATAGAAGTTAGTTTAATATTTTACATGTGAATAATTGAGATAAAGTATGCTTTCAAATGTTTTGTTTGCATTTGAAAAAAAGAGAGGAGGTTAACTTGGTTTGGTCCAGAAAGAAAAACACTAGTCAATTTTTGTTACCATGACTTAGGAAAAAGAAAAGATGAAAAATGTAAACAAACAACTGTGAAATATAAGCTATTTGTACTGACTCATTTATTTAATAATTTATATCTGATCCTTCTAGGTCCTGGAGAGAGGAAAGAGAGTCTGGGAAAAGGGAGACTTCCCTTGGTCACGGAGTATCTGATCAGAGATCATCTTGGAAAACTCAATGCACACGGATCCATGGTCCCAGTTCGGTGCACCCATGAGTGCTGAGGGAGCTACCATAATTGCCAAGCTTCCCTCTATCATCTTTAAGAGTTCACGGAGAATGGGAGAGGTCCTTGGAGACTGAGGAAAGTCAATGTGACTCCAGACTTCAAAAAGGGCAAGGAGGTTTGCGGATGCCCAAGGGGGTTGTAGATGCCCCGTCGCTGGAGGCATTCAAGGCCAGGCTGGATGTGGCTCTGGGCAGACAGATCTAGTGGTTGATGACTAGATGACCTTTGAGGTCCTTTTCAACCCAGGCCACTCTATGATTCTATGAATCTATGAATCTATGATTCTATGATTCTATGATTACACTAGATGATTTCCAGAGTTCCCTCCCAACCCTTAAGATTCTGTGATTCTGTGGTTCTGTGTTGTAGTATCCGTGTCCAAGAATTACATTCATTTAAAAAGTACAGAATTTGTTTCCTTTGTAATTTTAGTGAGTGTTGTTTCATAGTTTTTCTATGCCATGAAGTGAATAACTGTGCATTCTATACATATTTTATGATTTCATATACATATTTCTTCTTATTGATTTTCACATAACGTAAAATACAATATAATTAAAACTCTGGTGAAATTTATCTATGTTTTAATTTCTGTCATTCCCTCTAAACTTGCTGAAACTGCAGTTTGCTTATTCTGTTAGGGAAAAACCGGCACTAACTTGAAGTTGACAAAAGATGGTTAAAATTTACTGTGAAAACATTAACGAAAAAGTGAAATGGTTATTCTTTAAAAATCTGCATGCTTGATTTTCTATTTAACCAGACATACAGCTGAGATACTTAAGAAAATGATTAAAGTAATTCTTTATTTATTTATTTTAAATAAATGTAAGTATAATCATAATATTCTTTCAGTAACATTGTGAATAGCATTTTACTCTGTTGAAAATTAATCATTTTTTCCTTTCCCATATTTCAGCTAGATTCTAATCTCTGTCTATTCTTTCTTTCTTGCTATATGATTTAGCTGTAGGGGATCTTTTTTCCTGAGTTACTTTATCAATCATCTTTTGAAAGTGTTACATCACGCAATTCATTTCTCTTATCTACTGCTTTTCTTGTGAGCTGAATATAAAAGTCTAACTCAAAAAAAAAAAAAAAAAAGTCTAAAACATTAGCAAGTCATGATTTCCTTTTGAAATAATTTAGGTTTGTAAGTGAAGACAATCCTGCTGTTTTATTCAATTGTAATTTCATTCATTTTTCTAATTCGTACATAGGCCTTGATGATATCTTATTCCTCATTTGACGACTATGATTTGATCTTTTTTTTACCTTTTAATTCTCTAGTGTAATAGCTATTCAGAGGAGAGGGTTTATCTTTGCTAACATCTTCTTTGGATATTTTTAGAATGATACGCTTCTCAGACAAGTATTTTGAAAACTACATTTTAGGTGGAGGGTACTTTGGAGCATTTAAGCTATCTCATGGTTCTGGGTCACAATGTTCCATAAAAAATCTTAAACAAAACAAAACAAACAAAAGCAAAAACAAACAAGCAAAAAAAAAATTACATTTTTACTGACCTTTTGGATTTCCCATACAATTTGAGTTAATCAGA